>NC_135279.1:565000-865000 GCF_051311805.1 Agelaius phoeniceus | reverse complement strand
CATTTCCAAGGCATTTTAAGTCAACTTTATTGAATTAGCCAGGAGAGGGCTGTAATTACTTTTGTCAACACTGTTAAGCAATTACAGATACAATTTCTGCTATAACATGCACACACAGTAGGTTATTACCTGCTTTTATTTCCACTTGGCAACCATGTCACACAAGACTATAAAGATGTTTCACCACATCCCTCCTGTTGCCCACACCCCGCCTTTGCAGGCGATTCTCACCTTGGGGCTTTGGGCTCCTTTGTGGTGTGCTTTTTTCCCCCCATGATACTTTTAGCTCTCGCCTTCTGTCCCTCTCCGGGGCTCCTGGTATTTTTTATGCACTTTCCTCTGTCCTCTCCCCTCCCTGCCAGCTGAAGGAAGCTCTATTCCTTCCTCGCTGAACCTCGCGCTGTTTCCTGGCCACATTGTTCGTCTCTGCCTCTTTGTGTATTTTCTCTTCCTGAGCAGCACTGGGAGCCCCTCCCAATTAAACTCCATCTGTAAACTTCATTAATGGGCTGTTTACCTCTCTCCCACAGCCACCACGACAGGGACAGACAGACCCCGAGCCCTCCCCACCATCCTCTCCTCCGAGAGCTCCTCCTGCGTCCCCAGGGCTGAACTTACTGCAGCAATCCCAACATTCCTTCTGAAAAGTATTAAAAGCTTTCCTGATGGGAAACTCTTTTCTTTTCCTGATTTAGAAGATGTCACAACAGCTCAGATCAACATTTTAACTATGGTCATTACTCAAGATTTACTCAATGGAGTGCATATTGCATTCACAGCTGCAACAGGTTTTGAAGCCATCTGAAGACTGTTCCAGTAGGAGAGCTGTAGTATTCCTCATGGGAAAATTACTGGGTGTTTACTACTGAAATGTGGGAAAGGCAGAACTCACTGCATGCTGGGTTTGGGAGGTGAGCTCACTCTACTCAGTACCTGAAGAAAACAGGTGCTTAATTCAGTTTTAAGACTATGTATTAGTCCCTAAGTTCTTATATCCTTACATAAGCACAATTACACAGGAGGTGAGAGAGAACGGGTATGGCAATCAGTTTCCCATATTATTGATGAAATCAAACAATATAAAAATATAAAAAAATGCTTTTTGAGCTGCAGCTAGGAAAGGTTTCAAAGCTATGGGCACCTGAACAGAACGTATCAGAGACAAAAATCTGACAAAGCTAGATGCAGGATAGTGTAGGAAAAAATGAAAGTTCATCAGCCAATCCTTTCAACCCATCAGATGACCAGTCAATCCAACAGTCCCACCTTTAAAAAATATTAACATAAAGCAAAGGAAAAAAAAAAGATCCATTTCAATCAGACATTACTGAGAAGACCTCACTGGGGTACAACTTCATTTACCTGAGTCTCAGGTTTATAATCAGCTTTTTCAGCAGCAAGCACCAGAGAAACAAACCAAAGCAGCGCTCCCAGGGTGCAGACCCCATACAGGTGCAATCACACACACACCAAACAAGCTTTTAACTCCAAATAACAGGGGATGCTGACATTCACAAAGCCTTAAGTTTTCAAATGAAAAGCACATGGAGGTGCTTTTATCTAAAACACAACACCCTGGTTCCAACAAGCATTTCTGTATTGCTTTAACAGTACAATAACTTCAACTGCTACTGCATCTTCGAGAGACACTGATCCAATGGCTCAGCCAACTCCAGTGGGGATGAGGCTCCCTCAGAAAAACAGCTCTTGTACCTTTGGAAAGCTTCCCTGAGATTCCTGGGGTTTCAGAGGAATTAACCCTGAAACAAACCACCTTTAGGAAAAGCAGAGGGGTTAATCTTTCCTTGTTTTTAGCAGTGGCTCAGGGCGCAGCAGCACGTGGGGCTCTGGACACGTCAGCACAGCCAGGGCTCTGAGAGCAGAGCTGGGACCAGCCTGGCTCCCAGCACAGGCTCCCACCAGCCCCCAGAAGGGGCAGCTAACCCAGGAGTATTTGCCAGTTGCAATAAATACATGTAAGCCCAAAGCCTCACTGTATTTCCAGGCTAAAATCCCGCCCTAACTGCTGTCATGTCGCTTGCATGCTCTGTCTGAGAAACATTAAACAAAGGTCAGGCTGGCAAACACCAGCAACGGGAACAAACCCAGCTCTGGCTGCACACTTAACTCTTTGTGAGGAGAGGGCTCTGCTTGGACCTGCAGAGAAAGCCCTCTTTGGACAGGGGCTCACCTGGCACAGGCTGGTGGCTGCAGGACCAGCGGGTGTCAGATGGATCTGCTGAGCTGCCCCTCCTGGGGAGAAGGAGCTCTTGGTGCTGTGGAGCCATCCCACTGATTCCAGCAGAACAGGAGCCCTCTGCTTTAATGGAGCCATCCCACTGATTCCAGCACAGGAGCTCCTGGTTTTTATGGAGCCACCCCACTGATTCCAGGAGAACAGGAGCTCCTGGTCTTTATGGAGCCATCCCTCTGATTCCAGCAGAACAGGAGCTCTTGGTGCTGTGGAGCCATCCCACTGATTCCAGCAGAACAGGAGCTCCTGGTCTTTATGGAGCCATCCCACTGATTCCAGGAGAACAGGAGCTCCTGGTGCTGTGGAGCCATCCCACTGATTCCAGCAGAACAGGAGCTCCTGGTCTTTATGGAGCCATCCCACTGATTCCAGCAGAACAGGAGCTCCTGGTTTTTATGGAGCCATCCCACTGATTCCAGCAGAACAGGAGCTCCTGGTTTTTATGGAGCCATCCCACTGATTCCAGGAGAACAGGAGCTCCTGGTTTTTATGGAGCCATCCCACTGATTCCAGCAGAACAGGAGCTCCTGGTTTTTGTGGAGTCACCCCACCACACATGGGGCTTTTCCTCTCCACCCTGCCTAGGGAAGCTTCCACTATCCAATCTACTCGTGGCAAGGTAATAAAGGATCTGGCTGAGAGACAAACCAGGTTAAAAGTTAAGACAACACCTGGATCATGCAGGATGGATACAGTAATAACATTTCAGTGTCCCAGTGTTCAATCTGCAAAGTATAATTAAGATTATCAACAAATAAACCACCACCACAGAAAATGAAAAATAAAAGAACTATAACACATCCTAAGAACAAAATATTTTTTAAAAATCTAGGGTCAATTTTTTTCCCCCAAATTAATTTCATTCTCACTTCAGGAACCAAAAGAGGTACTAATTTTAGAAGTATGGCTATAATGAACACTTACCTGGCAATACAGAGAAACACTGAACAGCCAAGAACAATCCAAGCCTGTTTCTCCTCCCCACTGCCTCATGGAGAAAACTGAACTATGGATAATTATGCTCTTAAATTTGAGTCCTCAGCACGTCTGAATTTAGATGAGATTAACCAACGCCTGAATATAAATTATCATCAAAGTGACAGGAAGGAATGCTTTAAGTTTTGTATTTTCTTATTCGTGATGCTGAACACGCCATCATTATCTACAGCTCTTCCTACCTGTAACACAGATCTTCCTCTCACCCTGTTCTGTATGTGGAACCTACAGCTGGTCCTGGAAGAAAAACCCAGGAAGCACCACAAGAGAAATACAGAAAATGATACCATGACAAGGGCAGACCCACCAACTGCCATCACTGCTGCTACTTCTCAGTATTTCAGAAGCTGTGGTGCTTCAAAAAGCTTGGAAAAGTCACAAATTAACCCCATTTTCCCCTGCAACAATCCACAAGGAAATACCAGATCCAGGCACAAGGCTGCAGCTCCTCACCTCAGCTGCAGAGAAGCAGGTCAGCCTTTCCAAGGAGACAATGATCAGTGCTTCCCTGGACTGATTATTCTTGAAACTTTCATCACAAATCCTGCAGCATCTGGCACTTCTCCTTCAGCTTCACTTAAGGGCTGACAATTAAGAGAATCTGTCTTTTCTCAGAAAATCTGTTCTGGGCTGAGAAATGTATGTGCAGAAGAGCTAAAGAATAAAGCAGCACTTCTGATTTCAACCAGGGAGAGAAAATGGGCTTAAACTGCTGCACAAAGGAAAAGATTATTGCTCCCAGCTCCTGGATTCTTCAGCCTGGGATAAGGTGTGGGCAGGTTTGGGGTGCCCATCCCTGCAGTGTCCCAGGAAGGGCTGGAGGTGGCACTTGGGGCTCTGGGCTGGGGACAGGGTGGGGATTGGGCACGGCTGGGACTCGATGGTGTTGGGGGTCGTATCCTACCTCAGTGACTCTGGGGTCTGCACAACCTTTCCTCCAAGACCTCAAAAGCTTCCTTCCAAATTGCCCAAGCCCCAGTATCTGAGGAGCTCTTTCCCTGATTTTAATATTTAGGTCAGGAAAGCAATTTAATTGGAGGAAAAAAATTTTACTTTTTGTATTTGAAAGGAAATTATCAAGTAAATCTCACGATTAGGCTGAGCCTCAAACCATGACCTGGTACTGTTTTTAAGCTTTGTAAGAAAAACTTGAGATATTTTATAGACGTTGATGAATCAAGGACCAAATTCCACGGCTCAGTGCTAACAGCAGGTGCCAAATCCCCAATATCCATTGCTCCCAGGGTGCAGGAGGTTCAGGAGCAGCCCCGAGGGAAGCACCTGTGGCTGTGCTCACAGCCCTACATGTACAGGCAGGTTTTTCCCAGAAATTCAGTGTATTATGGGAATGTGACGTGCTCAGACGCCCGAAGCCCTGCAGGGACTGCACATGGCAGCCTGGCAGAGGGCTCCCTACAGCCCCAACTGCAGCCAGGGCTCAGAATAAACCCATGGTTACTGCTCTCCTGCTCAGAACCAGCCTCCTCCTTCCCCCAGCGAGAGCCACCCAAGAGTGCTGCAAAGTCAGAAATAACCCAGTTCATTCCTCCCAGAGTCACTTTTTCTGCTTGGCATTTTTTAATAACACCACCAAGTAAAAAAACAGTTTTATAAATACCACAGGGACTGTCATTTACAGAAAGCAAGGCCTTGAGAAGATCAGAGAAACCACCAAGTAATCTCAATGTGATCATGGAGACGGGAAATGGACTTGATAGGCTTCAAAGTGCTCAAATGGAAATTAATAATGAAGAAAACTATTCAAAATACTAAAAACCAGTTTCCACTAAGTATTACTGATTTCAAAACCAGCCTTTAAATTCAGTCCTGAATTACAACATGAAAAGAAAGTTTTTACACACTTTTTAAAGGCAAACTCCCTCACACCCTTGGTGTGTAAAATAAGCATTTTATTTGACATTTATTGGAGGCAGCTGGAAAAGAAGGTGGCTCCTATCATCAGCCTTCACTCTCCTGAAAGCCTCTGCTATTCTGATTTCCCAAGATACAGAACGCTGGATCTCTCCTCAGACTTTTCCAGCCTCTCCAGAAGCTCAGAGGACACATCCACCTGTTCCAGCCCAGCCCTGCACCACGAGCAGGGGCAGCTGGGGCTGTCTGGGGGCAGCTCTGTCACCAAGGAGGCAAAACCAGCCCAGGAGTCGCCAGAAATGCAACTGCTGTTGCAAACCAGCATTACATGGACAGAGACACCAGATCGGAGAAGAGATAAAATTAAGGTGGGAAGAGGGTTCTGTGGAATAAGTAAATTAACCCCAAAATCGCCTGTGCTGCTGTTTCAATCCCATTGCCAAGGCACCCTCTGATTTCTTTTTCACCTCAAACTAGAGCCAAGAAAAGAGATGGTATCTAAGAGTGCTGTGTAAGAAATGATTACTGTGAAGCTCCCTGCAAAAGCCGATTTACTCCAACACCCAATGGTAACTCCTTGGTACGTGTAACACTGCTGAAAGGATGCCATAACAATCACAGATTCATTTACACTGGAGAGGACCTCCAAGGCCAGCGAGCCCAGGCTGTGCCCAGTGCCCACCCTGTCCCCAGCCCGGAGCTCTGAGTGCCACCTCCAGGGATGGGCACCCCAAACCTCCCTGGGCAGCCCCCTCCAAACCTGCCCAAACCTTATCCCAGGCTGAAGAACCCATGAGCTGGAGGGAATAATGCACACATTGTGTTGGTGCCCTTGAAAAAATCCTCCTCAGGTCAGAGAAGGAGCCACAGCCACGAGGCTCCATTCACGTGCTGAGGCTTTCCCAAGCAGAGGGATTTTGTTTTGGAGTTTCTGAGCACATTTTGAGGGGAGAAGGAAAGGGATGCGGGAAAGGAAGCAAATTTCCTGGCAGGTCTTTAGTATAATAACCAGCAGCAAGATCAATTACAGGCATGCGTTCAGTCTAATTATTCTCCAGCTTGCAGCACAGACATTTTTAACTGCACGTGACAGAAATGTGATCACTCAAATATTGGATGAAAACTAGTCACAGTGCTGCAAAACACCAGGGTACTGCGGCCAGGTATGTCCCAGGGTGCTTCAGGTCATGCTCTGAGTTGCCTTCTCCACCCTGGAGTGCAAAACATGCAGAAAACACCGTTGTGGAATTTGGATTTTCCAAGCAGAGGAAAATCTCAGCCCCAGGGACACAGCCCATGGTCAGGGCACTGCCCCTCGAGGGCTCTGTGTGCCCCAACACCTCTCTGGGGGCAAGCACAGCTGAGCCAGGGAGAGAAATTCGGTGTTGAACTGCCCCACAAAGCAAAGGGAAAAAAGAGATGAATTTCAGGCCTGGTCACTTCCCATCCCAGTGAGTGTTCCTCGAGGGCTTCTGTGCAAACTCAAAAGTTTCCTCCCAAATTGCCCAAGCCCCAATATCTGAGGAGCTCTCTCCTTAATTTCAATATTTAGGCCAGGAAAGCAATTTAATTGGAGGAAAAAAGTTTTCTTTTTTGTGTTTGAAAGGAAAGGAAATGACCAAGCAAACAGGCATTCTTGTGGGGCTGAAAGCAAGTCCCGAGCTGCCGGCTGCCAGGGCCAGCTGGCCAGCAGCCCATGTACAGTACATGTTTACTTGTTGTCTAACCACTGATAACTCCAGAGCCATCCACGGATCCAAAAGAGAACCAAGCTTTCTGGTCAGAGAGGAAGGAAGAACAAAGCAGACAACAATACAAATATTCACTGCTGATGGCTACCATACTCACTTCTGAATATATACAGCGATTAAAGAGTCCAGTGTCAAATTAAAACTCTTATGTATCAAACCAGCAAGAGCATTTAGGTACAGGCAGGAATTATACTATTATAGAGAAATAATGCTGCTGTGTACATGCCCCCCATGCAAAACTCCAGCTCTCAGGATTCCCTGCTCCTCAAGCAGCACAAGTACAGAGCACACGCACACCTGAAGCAGACACACAACACAGATGTTTGCTTCCTTCCAAGAGCTCTCAGTTGTTTAAGAGTAAGCCTAATCTTGTGATTCAAGTGAAAAACCCTGCTGATGGGTGCTGGCAAACATTCCACAAGCCAAGTCCTCTAGTGTACACAGAACAGTGCCACAGCACCTTCATTTGGAGTCACAGTGCTGGTGGCCAGGTCCCAGCCTCACCAGCCACGTGCCAGGGGAGCTGGAGCCTTGGCACGGCTCTGGCAAGTGCCTCTGGCCCTCACAAGCAGGGAGCAGGGGCTTTTCCAAGCACTTTCTCCTCCCTTGCAGTCACACAGAGCAGGAAGCTTTGGGCTGAGCCCCTTGCTGACCCTGAGCAGGAGTGGCTGCTGCCAATCCCACCTGAGCAGCAGCCCTGGGAGCTGCCTGGGCAGCAGGGGCTGTGCCAGCAGCACCCACCCTGGCATGGTGAGCTGAACACCAGCACCCACCCTGGCAGGGTGAGCTGAACACCAGCACCCATCCTGGCAGGGTGAGCTGAACACCAGCACCCATCCTGGCAGGGTGAGCTGAACAGCAGCACCCACCCTGGCAGGGTGAGACAAACACCAGCACCCACCCTGGCACGGTGAGCTGAACACCAGCACCCACCCTGGCATGGTGAGACAAACACCAGCACCCACCCTGGCACGGTGAGCTGAACACCAGCACCCATCCTGGCACGGTGAGCTGAACACCAGCACCCACCCTGGCAGGGTGAGCTCTAACACCAGCACCCACCCTGGCACGGTGAGCTGAACACCAGCACCCATCCTGGCACGGTGAGACAAACACCAGCACCCACCCTGGCATGGTGAGCTGAACACCAGCACCCACCCTGGCAGGGTGAGACAAACACCAGCACCCACCCTGGCAGGGTGAGCTGAACACCAGCACCCACCCTGGCAGGGTGAGCTGAACACCAGCACCCACCCTGGCAGGGTGAGCTCTAACACCAGCACCCACCCTGGCACGGTGAGCTGAACACCAGCACCCATCCTGGCAGGGTGAGCTGAACACCAGCACCCACCCTGGCACGGTGAGCTGAACACCAGCACCCATCCTGGCAAGGTGAGCTGAACACCAGCACCCACCCTGGCAGGGTGAGCTCTAACACCAGCACCCACCCTGGCAGGGTGAGCTGAACACCAGCACCCACCCTGGCAGGGTGAGCTCTAACACCAGCACCCACCCTGGCACGGTGAGCTGAACACCAGCACCCATCCTGGCAGGGTGAGCTGAACACCAGCACCCACCCTGGCACGGTGAGCTGAACACCAGCACCCACCCTGGCAGGGTGAGCTCTAACACCAGCACCCACCCTGGCACGGTGAGCTGAACACCAGCACCCATCCTGGCAAGGTGAGCTGAACACCAGCACCCACCCTGGCAGGGTGAGCTCTAACACCAGCACCCACCCTGGCAGGGTGAGCTGAACACCAGCACCCACCCTGGCACGGTGAGCTGAACACCAGCACCCACCCTGGCACGGTGAGCTCTAACACCAGCACCCATCCTGGCACGGTGAGCTGAACACCAGCACCCATCCTGGCAAGGTGAGCTGAACACCAGCACCCACCCTGGCAGGGTGAGACAAACACCAGCACCCACCCTGGCACGGTGAGCTCCAACACCAGCACCCATCCTGGCAGGGTGAGCTCCAACACCAGCACCCATCCTGGCAGGGTGAGCTGAACACCAGCACCCATCCTGGCAGGGTGAGACAAACACCAGCACCCACCCTGGCAGGGTGAGCTGAACACCAGCACCCATCCTGGCACGGTGAGCTGAACACCAGCACCCACCCTGGCAGGGTGAGACAAACATCAGGTCACTGCACAGCCCCAGCCTGGGCTCCAGGAGCCATGGCCAGCACACAGATCCTGCTGCTGGCCAGCCTGAAGGGCTCTGTGGGTGTGTGGGGACAGGGAGAGGTGCCTGAGCCCTGAGAGAGAGAGAGAGGTGCCTGATCCCAAACAGGGAGAGGTGTCTGATCCCAAACAGGGAGAGGTTCCCGATCCCAAACAGGGAGAGGTTCCCGATCCCAAACAGGGAGAGGTTCCTGATCCCAAACAGGGAGAGGTTCCCGATCCCAAACAGGGAGAGGTTCCTGATCCCAAACAGGGAGAGGTGCCTGATCCCAAACAGGGAGAGGTTCCCAATCCCAAACAGGGAGAGGTTCCTGATCCCAAACAGGGAGAAGGTGCCTGATCCCAAACAGGGAGAGGTGTCTGATCCCAAACAGGGAGAGGTGTCTGATCCCAAACAGGGAGAGGTTCCTGATCCCAAACAGGGAGAGGTTCCCAATCCCAAACAGGGAGAGGTTCCTGATCCCAAACAGGGAGAAGGTGCCTGATCCCAAACAGGGAGAGGTTCCCAATCCCAAACAGGGAGAGGTTCCTGATCCCAAACAGGGAGAAGGTGCCTGATCCCAAACAGGGAGAGGTGTCTGATCCCAAACAGGGAGAGGTGTCTGATCCCAAACAGGGAGAGGTTCCTGATCCCAAACAGGGAGAGGTTCCCAATCCCAAACAGGGAGAGGTTCCTGATCCCAAACAGGGAGAAGGTGCCTGATCCCAAACAGGGAGAGGTGTCTGATCCCAAACAGGGAGAGGTTCCTGATCCCAAACAGGGAGAAGGTGCCTGATCCCAAACAGGGAGAGGTGCCCGATCCCAAACAGGGAGAAGGTGCCTGATCCCAAACAGGGAGAGGTGTCTGATCCCAAACAGGGAGAGGTTCCTGATCCCAAACAGGGAGAAGGTGCCCGATCCCAAACAGGGAGAGGTGTCTGATCCCAAACAGGGAGAAGGTGCCCGATCCCAAACAGGGAGAGGTTCCTGATCCCAAACAGGGAGAGGTGTCTGATCCCAAACAGGGAGAGGTGTCTGATCCCAAACAGGGAGAGGTTCCCGATCCCTAACAGGGAGAGGTTCCCAATCCCTAACAGGGAGAGGTTCCCAATCCCTAACAGGGAGAGGTTCCCAATCCCTAACAGGGAGAGGTTCCCGATCCCTAACAGGGAGAGGTTCCCGATCCCTAACAGGGAGAGGTTCCCGATCCCAAACAGGGAGAGGTTCCCGATCCCTAACAGGGAGAGGTTCCCGATCCCAAACAGGGAGAGGTTCCCAATCCCTAACAGGGAGAGGTTCCCAATCCCTAACAGGGAGAGGTTCCCAATCCCAAACAGGGAGAGGTTCCCGATCCCAAACAGGGAGAGGTTCCCAATCCCAAACAGGGAGAGGTTCCCGATCCCTAACAGGGAGAGGTTCCCAATCCCAAACAGGGAGAGGTTCCCGATCCCTAACAGGGAGAAGGTGCCAGAGCCCAGGTGCTGCCGGGCTGGGTCTGCACGTCAGCCCCAGCTAATCCTGCTCTGTGATTCCAGAGGCACGGGCTGCAGCAGAGCTGATAAGGGGCTGGCAGGGGATGGTGGCTGAGCTCTCCCCTGCCTTTACGTGGGCAGTTACAAAACCTGTGGTTTGCTAAGAAAAAGACTCGGTCCTCGACCATCTCTCACAGCCAGACACTCTAATCTTGTCCCACAGGCTGGGGCTGACCAGACCTGTGACTCAAAGTGTTTGTCTGACATTTGCATGTCTACCCCGAGACAAACCTGCACGCTACTTCTCTAAAAATATTAAACAGCAAATATAGACCTGCTACATGTGCCTTCTAATCTAAGTAGATACCAAAGTAGATATCTAAGTAAATAAAAGTTTCATAACAGAAAATTTAAAATTTGCATATGGTAAGAGATATAATCACAGCTGGTGATTTAGCAGAAAAAGGTATCACTAGGGTGAAGAAGAAGCAGTTTTCACTGGGCAAAAGGCTTCACCAAGTGCATTCCAACATGCCTGTCCTGTCAAATGCAAACCCAGACACTGCTTATTTATCAAAGGCAATTGCAAAACCCAGACTGGCTGGCCTGAAAACTGAAATTTGGACTGGCAAAAGGTTACTTAGAAGGAGACAAAAGGCGCTTTCCTTTTTTACACAGGCCTGGGGAAAGGCTTTAAACTGACAGAGGGAAGGGTTAGATGGGCTTTTGGGTGAGGCCCTGGCACAGGGTGCCCAGAGCAGCTGGGGCTGCCCCTGCATCCCTGGCAGTGCCCAAGGCCAGGCTGGACAGGGCTGGGAACAGCCTGGGACAGTCGAGAGTGTCCCTGCCATGGCAGGGGTGGCACTGGGTGGGCTTTGAGGTCCTTTCCAACCCAAGCCATTCTGTGATCCTGTCTTCACTGTGCCGGCAACAATAAAAAAAGAAAGTAGAGACTTCACCAACTCAGGCGTCCAGAATAAAAGGTGGATGTGTCAGTGCTGGAGTGCTACAAAATTATCATCAAATATTTGACTCCGCTTTTTGAGATGAAGGATGGTAACAGACACAGCCCCTCCCCAGACAGCAGCAGCTTGATGAGTGTGATGCTGCAAAGGCATTAATAAAGGCAGGTGACAGCTCAGACACCTGCAGAAAGAGGAAAGGAATAACGTTCTGCAGATCTTCCGTGAACGGAAAATAACAGCAACGAACCAACAGGTCTGGTTAGAACAGGTCCAAAGAAATTCAAGTGCTCAGGCCAAGAGACAGGCTGTGAGAAGCAGCATCTCAGGCAGTCCAGGGCAGTGAGAACAGTGGAGCAGCTCTTCCTTGAGAAACTGTTCCAGAGTGCAGCGACACAGCTCTGCTCCTCCACTTCGGTGCACAAACTGTGGCATCCTACAGCAAGGACACCACTGCCCCAAGACTGACTTGAACCAAATAAATACTGCTTTGGGAGTGATCTGAAGGGCTGCCTGAGCTCCAGAACAAGAGCAAAGCGACGTGCCCTGGAGCAGAGGGGAGCCATGGAGGATGGAGCCATTGGCTGCTCCCAGCCTGGTCTCACTCGTGGGCTCAGAAAGGTCCCCACACCACAGGCTGGAGAGGCCAGTGATTGTCATTTTGTCATTTAACACAACGCCTCCCAGGCAGCGTCTCACCGCCAGCTTGTTTGTATTTCTGCTAATTTTCACATGTTGTGCGAGGCTCAGTCCAAGCAATTAATGCTCTGCAGTATCTGCACGATGACTTTCTACTGGAAAGAATTAGAAACCCCCTCAGGGCAGAAATAGGCAAAGGATTCCCAACACCATTCCCCGCTCCGGCATCGAGAACAGCTTTATTCACTGAAACTACAATTCTGGGAAAACTGTTGAGATTCATCATCACCCTGGGAAATGTACAGCAGAAACACAATGTACTGCACACACGGAGTGTCTGAGGAGGGATCTGCACCCCGGCATCCCCCAGCCCTGCCCTGCAGACCCCAGGCACAGCCAGAGCAGAGGCAGCTCCTCCCAGCAGCATCACCTCTCACCCTGGAAACCCTCTGGATTTAATGCACCCTCAGCCCAGGAGGCTGAAGTGCCACAGCACATGGTTAACACAGCAACAACACACATAATCACCTTCCTGGGAAAGAACGATTAGAGAGGGGAGAGCACCGAGCTCCAGCCTTGGCAGTTAGAAAATAAAGAAAAATAAACTGCTGCAATGGCTAGAACATGGTCAACTTCTCGTTTTTCTTGAACAATTAAAGTTCTTTCTTGCTGTGTTTGTAGAAAATACTTCACAAGTTTACATTTCAGTTACAAATTTGTATTAATTCTATTAAATTGATATTCATTCTATTCACTACAATCTCCCTGCAGTTAAACCAGCAAAAAAATTGATTTTTGCCAAACTAGGGTCTGTTTGCTTTTGGTGGCACATCCGTGGCAGCAGCAGAGGAGTGAAAAGAACATTCCTCAGAGCTGGTACAGCAACCCAAAGCGTGTGGGGACAACAGGGACAGCCAGGGAAACTACTGACGGCAATATGTGTGACAGAGTAACCCATCTTTATAATAGAAGATTTTAATTTCCTAGATGTCTCTGGAACGATGACTACAGCACGGAAGAAGTGAAGGATGGCTTTCAAGCCCTTAGGAATTTTCCCAGGCAGCATCTGGCAGAGCCTGTTTCCTATAATCACCTTGATTTATTTTGAAATTTTAAAGACAAAATGAAGTATGGAATTTAACACACAAGGTGGGGGGAATACACAAACTTGTGAATATCCCAGTATCAGAAACAAGGAAAGGAACAAGTGTTGTGCAGGAAGACATCACCACAAGCACCCCGGCTTTGCCACTGTCCCCCCTCCATTTTGGCAGCTTACTGGTGGCATCTGGGGACCATTTCTAAAGCACTGGAGCCAAACCCATCCAGGGAAGTGCTCTGGGAGCCCCTCCAGGAGCAGGCAGGAGGGAAGGGGCAGTGCTGGGACGGGAGCACAGCCACAGCTGCTCCTCCATCCTCCCTGGTGACAAACACGCTCATCCACCTGCACACTGAGCTAAGGGTGTCCCCAGAGGATCAGGGAGAACCCAAACCCTTCCTGAGTCCCAGCTGCCAGCTCTGAGCCCCATCCTGTGCAGGCAATGCACAGATAATACTCCTGAGGCTCCCAGCCCTGCATTTCCAGCCGCAGCTCCCTCTGCTCGGCTGTGTGCTCACAGAGCTCTCCAGCCTGACACCCAGCACCCACACCAGCTCAGGATCAGCCAGCCCAGACCCCTCTGTGCATGTTCCCTCCCCAGCCCAGCACTGACCCACAGGGAACCACTCCTCAGCCTCACCGGGCACCCCAATCCTGCCCCACTGCCCAGCCCATAAGGAACTGCTCTTCCAGTTCCATGACAGCCTGGGGGGGTGTTGGGTTGGCTCTTTCTTTGGAAATGGCCTCTGCCAAGGAATCGTGTCAGAGTCTTAAAGGAAGGAGAAAAAGCAATTCCAGTCGATTCGGGTGGGCTGGAGTTGAGCTCATTGGCATCCTCAGAGCAGCCCAGGACGCTGATGTGAACAGCCCAGTGTCAGAAATGATGTGTTCCTTCCAGGAGCAAGGACAGCTCTTGCGCAAGAGCCTCCACGTGCTCAGTGACCTTACAGGTTTACAGCCTGCCCGTGCCAAGGGCCAGAGCTGGGCTCCCACCCCACGCTGCTCCAGCTCCTGGGGCTCCATCACGGTGCTGGTTCACTGCACACCCCATCTTTGAGGGCTGGCAGCTCCTGCAGCTCTGCTGGGCAAAGCCACGCAGCCCAGGGCATGGCTGGCACTGCACTGATCCCACAGAGCTCTCCCTGCCCAGGCTGAAGGGGCTCAGACCCAGCAGCCCCATGGGCTCCGGCCATCCCTTCCCACCACCTCCCACCTGCCTGGGCTTGCAGAGCTGCCTGCCAGGTAAAAATAGGATGCTCTGGAAGTTTTTGATAAAATCTGGAATGGCAAGTTTTGCTATTCCCATGAATTTTAGGGCTTCCCTTGTTAGCCCCGTTTCATTTTGAAATTAGGGCAGTTTTAAGATGTCCACGCCTTGAAACGCCGCATGCAGGAAGCCAGTGCTGGTAGCACTTATGAATACTTGGAAAGATTCAGAGAGCTGAATGCTGCATTTCCTTTAAAGCTCTTCCTCGGTTCCGAGGCTGGGGTCAGCCAGGAATAGAAACCCAGTCACTTCCTCCTCCCCACTGGTATGCCAGAGCCTCAGCCGGGCTTTGATCTGCCACACGGAACAAGCTCAGCCACTAAAATAAGTGGGCTCAGAAACCTCCTGATTGTTATTTAATAAAATATCAGATGTCCCAACCTTTAACGTGTTAAAAGAGTCTTTAAAGATTTATCTTTAAAGTGATAAAATAAGTCCAAGCTCATTTGTCAAACCAGTTGCTCTGGTTGGAAAGTAGCTGTCAAGTATCTCGATGACTCAGGGATGTTGTCGAGCAGGCATCCTAATATTAACTGCTCCCTTTAGTAAGAGCTGAAAAAGGAATGCTCTGCTACTCATAATACAGAATTCCAAGCACTCGGGTTCTTACAACACTTACATTTTAGATGAAGGAGTTTCAGCACTAGATTTTTTATCAAATCATGCACAGAACTTGCAAATCACCTGGCACTGCATGAGAACAGACTTGTCTTCTCCAGCTACGGAAACCGAGTCAGCACAGAACTTGTTAGATGGGTTTTGTTAAAAAAGAAGGTGTCAGAGAAGCTTCCTTTTCAGTTCAGAAAATGGCAGATGTGCAGGGCTTAGCAGAAACACGTGTCCAGGAAGGGCAGAACTGGTACAGCAACACCAAAATGAAACCAAGGGAACTCACAGCAGAGCAGGACTCAGAGCCTGCACCAGAGAACCTCCCCAGAGTCAGGGTGGCCAAGGGAGCTCTCAAAGGCCTGGGCTGGGCCGGGCCAAAGTAGGTCAGAGAAAAAGCCTTTGCTGAAGTGTGGATTAAAGCAGCACTGCTATTCCAGCCTGTCTGTGATCCAGGATCATGGCTACACCTCGTGCTGCTTCAAACTGCAGCACAAATTTAACCTTCTGTTTTCTTTTGAACCTGAAGCTTATCAGGATTGTTTGGTCACAGCAAATAACCCCAAAAGCATTCCAAGCCTTCCTTCTCCCCCAGATGGGATTACATAATTTTTTAATCAAAAGGCAAAGATGTAAGATCATTCTCTACAAACTAATTTTAATTCATGTCTGGAAACCCCAGCAAGGTACAGAAAACAACCTGGACGTGGCACTCAGTGCTCTGGGCTGGTGACAAGGGGGGACTGGGCACAGCTTGGACTCAATGGTCCAGGAGGGCCTTTCCAAACAAAATTATTCTGTTTGGAAATGACTTTTTAATAAAAGCTAGGTCTGGGAAACCCCAAAGGTGACTCCAGTGCCATTACTGGGGTCACTGACAATCCTTACCAAGAAGCAGTACATACCCCAGTATGGTATTATTTCAATAAACATGTGATAAACGTGTATTACCTTACTAAAATTAAGGTGTGACGTGAAATTAAATTCCACACATCTTCAGCATCCAAAAACTATTCTGCGTACGAAGCTTAAGATTTCTAATTGTTAAAGCTGTTTTAAAAGTCTGTTTTCAGATACAACTTTTTCTCATATTGGCTAATGTTCTAATCTAGTCCATTTTTAAGAGAACCAAGATGCAGAGTCCTTTATTAAAAAAAAAAAAAAAGTCTAATTATACCTACATGGCCCTCATATGGGGACAGCACAATTGATTTGGGAGCAATTCATACAGAACACAAGATTAGCAGAAATTCAACAGGCAAAATAAACCATCAAAGGTCCTGGTAGCAAAAGTAACCCCCAGAAAAAAAACAATACAAGAGAGAAAACAACAGCCGGGTAGTAGGAAACTGAAATCCACATGCAAACTGAAATCCACGTGAAACTATCACGTCTGTCAGTTCTTTTCTTTATTCAGTTTTTGTTTTTGAAGTTAACAGCCCAAACTGCATTCTTGCACAACAAATCCACACATGTGCATGCAGAACGAACACGTTTTCAGCATGGATTTATTCAAAACCTTGCTGATGGCTTTAGGAAGTTATTGCTTCAGAAAGGTAACAGAAACTCTTAGGGGAGGGAAAAAAACAAGCAAGAGGAAAAAATATACGGGTACACAGCAATGGACAGCGTGCCTGTGGATAGGTGTGCTGCTTTAAAACACATCATTCTGAATTTACAGCATCCGACCAATTGAAAAGCTGCTGAAATCCCAAATAAAATGCCGAATTTAATACATCACAGCTGTACTCACACCCCCTCATTTCTGAGTGCTGGGGGAGACCCCCAGCCCTTTCCTGGCAGCGCATCCACTGCACCAGGGCCCCTCCTGCACAGCCAGATGGCAGCTGAGCTCTGCTCTGAGGCTGTGGGCATGAGTGAGGAGCTCAGCACAGCAGCAGCAGCAGCAGCTTGGCACAGAGCCCTGAGCTCAGCCCAGCCCAATCCCCCTGCCTGCCCAGCCCAGCCCGATCCCCCTGCCCAATCCCCCTGCCCACCCAGCCCAGCTCAGCCCAGCCCGATCCCCCTGCCCACCCAGCCCAGCTCAGCCCAGCCCGATCCCCCTGCCCACCCAGCCCAGTCTGGATCCCCCTGCCCAATCCCCCTGCCCACCCAGCTCAGCTCAGCTCCCCCTGCCTGCCCACCCAGCTCATCACAGCCAGATCCCCCTGCCCACCCAGTCCAGCCCAGCCCGATCCCCCTGCCCAATCCCCCTGCCCAGCCCAGCCCAGCCCGATCCCCCTGCCCACCCAGATCCCCCAGCCCGATCCCCCTGCCCAGCTCAGCCCAGCCCAGCCAGCTCCCCCTGCCTGCCCAGCTCATCACAGCCAGATCCACCTGCCCAATCCCCCTGCCCACCCAGCCAGATCCCCCTGCCCAACCAAAACCCCCAGCCCAGCTCAGCCAGATCCCCCAGCCTGATCCCCCTGCCCAGCTCAGCCCAGCCCACCCAGCTCCCCCTGCCTGCCCAGCTCATCACAGCCAGATCCCCCTGCCCACCCAGCCCAGTCTGATCCCCCTGCCCATCCAGCCCAGCCCAATCCCCCTGCCCAGCCCAGTCTGGATCGCTCTGCCCACCCCAGCCCAGCTCCCCCTGCCCACCCCAGCCCCCCAAAGGCTCCCCAGCTCCCCCTGCCCACCCCAGCCCAGCTCCCCCTGCCCACCCCAGCCCCCCAAAGGCCCCCGAGCCCCCGCTCTCCCAGCCCGGCCCGGTGGCACCGTGGTGTCGGGGGTGCTCTGGCAGCCTGGCCCTGGCACAGCTCCCCGGCCACACTGAGCCCTCCCAGACCCTGTTACTGCATCCCTCCACAGCACCACACCTCGGAGCAGGTTCTCTGAGCCCTGACAGCAAAAATAAACCGCATCAGCTGCTGGTTTCTGTCACAGATTCCAGACTCCTGGCTCAGGGCAGAGTGGACCTGCTGGAGCTTGGCAATAAAGTCCCTGAGAGCCCCCAAAGCCCACAGTGGTGCCCCCAAATAAGGCTGTGAGGGCAGGGGAAGGCAAGGGGACACCACACAGGCTGGAGCCCGATGCAAGGCCAGGTGCACACACAGCACAGGCAGCCCTGTCCTTCTCCATGCCAGCTGGGAAGGAAGAGATCCATGAAACCCTCGCTGTCACACCCGACTCACACAGCTGGAGAGGAGCCGTGCAATGCCTGGAGGATTCCCATCTAAGAGCAGAGCCTCACTTTGTAACACTCTCACAGAATGTCTAACCCCAGATATCCTGCTTTCACACCCCTCTCACCACTGAGATGCAGCCAAGCTGCTGCCCACTTGTGAGCAAAGAGGTCACCCACCTTCCAGCCCTTCTCCTCTGTGAGAACTGCCCGCAGGAACAGGGATTCGAGCATTCAGGGACAGGGACACGCACCAAAACCCCCCAAATCACCCCTGCCTGCACAGTTTCTAGTAAGAAAAGAGCAAGGTCCCTGCTGCACCCAGAAGTGCACCACAAGGGATCTTCTGGGTAAGGACAATGACAGGACCTTTTCCAAGTTTCTTGGAAAAAAGAAAACCAAGCCAGGGAGCTGTGAAATCACTTCCATTATTTGCTTCTAGAATAGATGACAGACTTCAATGATACTTCATGATTTGCTCCTCCTTGACTCTACAGCACATTTCTGATTTTCTCAAGTAGTATTTTGAGGCAAACTACTCATCTGTGCCCTCATTTCCTTATAAAAGTCTCATCCTGAGCAATACTTGCTAACTTAAAACTCAGCTACACAAATAAAAGTAATGAGAAATAAGAAGTGCCTGAATAAAGCAAGACAAGAGTAAATGGTGCCCTGCTGCTCACAAGTTTCATATTAAATCTTGTGTGACCGTGGTGCAGAAATTTGATGATCTCCAGCTGCTTTCTGACACACAGTAACTGTACAAACATATTACAAATAGTATGAAGAATGTATTACTGTAAAATCCAATATGAAACTAGTTTTCTTTACTAAATTACAGTAGCAGTGAACTGAATTCAAGAAAGACATGATCATTATTTTAGAATCCCTTCCCCAACAGTACTTTTGCATTTGCAACATCACAAAAACCAAGATATTCAATCAAAAAGGGGAACTTGTGTATGATATTGCATCCCCACAGAAACTATCAGCAGTCTGTGGGGTATTAACTTCCAAAGTACATCAGGATTGTAATTTTCTAGGAAGATTTAGCGTGGACTGGGAGCTCCACAAGTAGAGCTGAGCCTGGAGGTTTAATGGTGACCCACTGGCACTGGCTGGATTGAGAAGGCACTGGGCTGGTACAGAAACATTCTCCACACACCCTGTCAGGATGACTTCTGAAGAGCACAATTTCCTCCAGCAATCCAGACAATTGTGGTGATTATTGATTTAAGGCACCAGGCTGTAGAACTCTACATGATATCCTGGGTAAGTAACACCGTGTCCTGGAGTCTGAAGCAGGGAGAAATCCTGACCTCATCTCCATCCCCTGCCTTCCAAGCCCAGCTCCAGGCCCCCTGAGCCCCAAGAGCTGCAGCTGCTCCTCCTGCTCCTGCCAGACACCTCTGGGACACAGAGGTGACACAGCCAGCATGGGACAGGGCCATGGGACAGGCAGCAAAACCCTTCCTCAGGGTGCTCTGTAGCTCTATTTCAAACAATCCAGGCATGGCTTGAGCAGAGGGAGACGCTGCCTCAGCCAGGGATGGCATCCCAGCAGGAAACCCCATGGCAGAGCTTTGGGGAGCTGAGTCAGACCGGGACATGGGAGGCACAGGCACAACACCTTCTTTGGAGTGAAGGTGAGGTAAGGAGGAAAATCCCCAGGTGAGACACAGTGATTGTGCTGAATTGTCCTCCCAGCCCAACCCTGCCCTTCTGGGGACACAGTTACACCCCAGCAAGGAGCTGGGTGCTGCACTGGTTACACATGGGGACAACCCACACCTGCTGCTTCTCCTGCCCACAGGCAGCAAGAGCTGCATGGCCAGAGGCTCCCAGCTGCCCCCAAGGCTGTGGTACCCAGAGCTCCAGCCCAGGGATGGAGCTCACTCCGTGCAGGTGACTCTGCTGACATCCCTCTGCAGGTGACAGCAAGGCCACAGCCACAATTGGTCACACCTCACAAAGGGCAAAGAAACAGTCCATTTTGTGTTTTGGTTTTTTCCCACAGATAGCCCAACAGAGCTGCTCTGGAGTCAGAGCCAAGACAATGAGATGGAATTATTCTTTTTTTGCGTGTGTCATCTATTCCAGCTGTAGTGGTTCACTCCTGTCCCAGGGGGACGAGGCCATCCGCTGACAGCATCTGACCAGCATTTCCAGAACCCAGCACTGAGAACAGCATTAACTCCTGCTCTGCAAGGGCCTGGGCTAAGCAAAGGCTGTGCTGCAGAAGGGTATCGATGGATCTCACACTCCAGGGGCTGTTACAAATGGTTATCAGTGGATCTCACACTGCACTGAATCAGCTGGAAAATCCCTGCGACGAGAACAATCATCCGTACATGCAACAGTGCCACACATTAATTCTTCAGTAAATAAGATTAAAATCTGTGTACACTTGAGATTCTGGGAGACAAAGGCTGGGAAACCAAAGAGAGCTTAAGCCAAACGCCCTGGGTCTGGTGCACAGCACCCAGCACACCCAAGTGCTCTGCCCAGAAACCACCCTGTTGCACACACACTTGTTCTGTGCTCCTGAGCTCCCAGTTGATCACTTCACAAAGGCATTTCCAGGTTCCTCTGCCTACACCAGAGGTGATGCTCACAGTTATTTTATCAGCACAAACCCAAGGTAATTGTAACTACAGCTCTACAAAGCTTTTCCCATCGCCTGTAACTTGAATTGAAAACAGGATTTTATTGGGATGTTGTTTTCCCCTAGACTAATGCCATGGGGACTGTTTGCAGAATGCACACACGACACTACAGCAGCACCTTGGGGTAGGACAGTAGCTCGGGCTGGCTTCAACCACCCCAAAAATGAATATTAGTCCAAAGAGGACTTGGGAACCTTTTACAGTGCAGAAATAATTCCAGTTTGCAGTTAGATATACACAGAATATGCGCCACTTTTTCACTTCCAAAATAAGCAGCAATAAGGGAAGAAGGGAAATTTGCTTCCCCCAAGATAAATTGCTCTCACTGTAAAAGTAATCTTTAGCATGGTAAATATACAATGTAGGAGTTGGATAATACCTGTATTTCACATTTCTGGAAAGATTCGTGAGTAGGACTCATTCAACCACAGCTTTGGCTTCACTGGCAGCAGGAGAGTACAAGGGGTTTAACCATGGAAATAAATTTAAAAAAAATTATACGAACAACAAAAATAAGGTTGCTTTATAAGGCAGAATTAAGTTTAACGCAGAGATCACTGTCAGGAGAAATAAATTTCAGAAGTTAACCATTTGGACTGGACTTACAACAACCTCCTTGGCTATGAGCTCGATGGAAGATCAGCCAAAACTGGGAAAAGTGGATTACATCTCACATGACCTCCCATTTATCTAGTTACCTTTCCACAGCACCTTAGAGCACATTCTGCAGGACATTCCTGATTCACCCCTTTCTGCCAAAACAACTGGATTTTTCGCCATGTACTTCTAGAGTCAAAGCCCCAAGTACACTCTTGCATGAAGCTGACAAATCCCAGCACAGCCTGCTGGAACCCTGAGCGCTCCAAATACCACGCCTGGGTTTTCTATCAGAGCAGAACGATGAAAAAAGCCCCGATTGCGGATGTCCCATACATTATCCTCTGCTGAGTCAGGCAGCGCGGAGAGCTCTGCAGCCAGCCCTGCCAAGCCACCGGCCTTGGCCAGCAGCCGAGGGAAACAAAGCGGCAAGACAAACGGACAGCTGACCTTTACCACTGCTGGCAAACAAGCCCTTCCTTCCCCTTCCTTCTCACAGCACCTGAGCCCAAGAAGAATCCCAGTTAAAGAGCCAAGGGGAGAAGGGCAGGAGGGTAACTTTTGGAAGCAAGGCTTTGGACTGGGACCGAGCAGCGAAACTTTCCCTCCTCCCAGACTCTCCTCCTCTTTAATGGCTTCTCTCAGCTCTTGCCCTTTCTTAAACTTCCTTAATGATCCTTATCCCCCACAAGCTTAAGTACTAGGAATGATTTTAACTGTAATAAGAGAAGCCATAACACTGCCAGTGGGGCCCAGTTTCTGTGAATTCTGGCTGTGGGAGCAAACCCTGCATTGCTGGGCTGGTTCTCAGCATCCTTCACTCCCCCCACAACAAGCCACATCTCCAGGAAGTCAGAGCAATAGGAGCTGAGCGAAGGGTTTAATGTATATACCATGCAAGAGCCCCACAAGTGTGTGTTGCTAAAACCATTTCCTTGAAATGGAACGGTTCTCCCTGGGTTTGTGTAATAAATCACAGCAACATCCCATGGCAGAGGGATGCCAGCAAACCCTCCAGATCCTCAGTGAAGCACTGCAGCACAATCTGCTCCTCTTCCAGCTGCTGTCTCACTGCCACTGAGGACAATCTAAGGTAAAATGTCTGTTATCCTGCTTCTTCCTGCCTTTTATTCTGTCCACCCTCTTCATGGACTGCACTTGCTCAGAGGGGAGACCCCGAGGGATCCCAGACAAAACTGTCCTGCCACCAGAGCCTCCCCAGATCTGGGGACTGAGGAGCTGCAGCTCAGGGCTTCAGCAGCTCAGCACAAGCCCCAGCTGCCTCTGCCACTGACAGCAGCCTATTGATTATTGCCAATTCATTCCCATCAATCAAATTCCTGAAGTTTGCATTCTGCTCGTTAACATCCGCATCCCTCCTGCAGTTCCCTGCAATTGATTGGTTTTCTTGGGCCTGATCATCACTTGTCTCATTAAAGCCAGCATGCTGGGCTACCTGGAGGAGCAAAACCACTCAGAAATGGCATGACATCAATTCCAGCCTGAGTGCACAGAAAACAACATTCCAGGTTTCCCACTGAACAGGCAGATTAAATACAACCTGAACACCAGGGCTGAACTGCAGCTTTTCTTCCCCTATGTTCAGTCCACAATTAATATGATATTAGTAGACAAATAATTCTACAAACACCAAAAAGTATTTCCTCCTGGAAACTGAAGCTTCTCAAAATCCCAGCCTCCACCTCTCACATTTAGTACCTAAAAAAAACCAGACCACGGGAACCTGGCAAGAGAGTCCTTCCTTTGTTTCTAAAACAAATGCCAATTTTGTTAAGTCTTCTGCAAGAAAAACAAACAAATCCACAATACATCACCTTAAACTAACCCAGTTTAGACCAAATATTTCTGGCAAGGTTCAAGAAGAAAAAAAATTCCTGCTTCAAACCCAGAGTTCATTAATACCTCAAACACTGTAAAAGGAAGATGGACTTGCCTGAATATTATAGAACAAAAATAATAAAGCAAACCCAAACAATACTGTTTTTAGAACTGGACTTGTAGTTGAAGTGTGTAAAAATCCTCGGAAGTAAGAACAGCTTCCACAAACTTGTGAATAATGCATTTTTATGCAAAGCTCAGCTAGGAGCCACCTCGAAATTCTTTACACATTCCATAAAGAAAAAAACCCCATTATCTTACAAATAAGGCAAAAAAGGAAGCAATAAAATGTAAGATGACCTTGCAGGAAGCAAGAACGTCAATGCTGAAGCCCCAGCATGGATAACCCTGGCAGCGGAGGAGGCAGCTGGTGCTGGGATGCTCCAGGACAGTCCCTGCGCTGTCCCAGAACTGCCAGCCCTGCCCCAAAGATCTCCCCCTGCTCCTCCCGCTCCAGGACAGCTGTGCCACGCTCGGAGCCCAGGAGCTGCCCATCCCTGCAGGATCACACCCAGGACACGCTGCTGGGCTCGCAGCTCCCCTGGGCTGGGCACACATCCCCTGGTACCCACCCGGGCACGGGCTCTGCCTCTGCAGCTCTGCACAGCACAGCCCGGGCAGCACCTCCTCCGAGTTACCCTCAAAAGCGACATTTCACCACCTCGGGGCAATCTGCTTTTTTAAACTGTCCCTGAAAGCCTCCTCCCCAGTGCAGAGACATTTCTTGCTTTGACACAAAGTTTATGATTATCATTGGAGATACAGTGAGAACAGAGGAAATAAACTCAAAAAAACGCCCATGAAACAAACTGAACACAACACGGAATTGGACAAATGATGCAAAGGGTTAGCACAAAGCATTTCTAGTCTGTCGAAATAAATGGTGAGACATGCTCAATATTCACATGTCAAAGTGGAGTCTAGCCACAGATTTCTATTTTCTTTTCTGGATCTCTTACATTAGAAATTGAAACACTTTAAAGAAAAAAAAACTTTAAATGCTCCAAAGAAAAAAGAAAACATTTACAACAGAAATCAAAATCTATGAAAGAAACTGAGAACGAAAGCAAGCTAAAAGTTGTTTTCCTGACACGAAGAAGGAATCCTCGCACACTTCATTCCAGCCATGGGAAAATGGAGCAAACATCGTGCAGGGAGAGCCCCGGGACTGGCGGGAGCACCCTGGGGATCCAATTGTCAGCAGAGCAGTAAAGCCCAGAATGTTGAACCAGATCCTTCATGAAAAGCCTACAAATGCCAGGTTTCTGTATAGGCACTTGCAGGGCCATTTTCTAACAGGCTCCACAAATCCCCCTCTTCTGTGGCGGCCACACGCTGCTTGTGCGAGGAGCTGTGGAACACAGAGCAGCTGGGGGAGACAGACACACAGCTGGGTGTTCCCGGGAAGCAGAACAGTTCTGGGGGCACAGCCGAGCACACAAAACTGTCCCAGAGCTGTCCCAAAACTGTCCCAGAGCTGCTCCTCCAGCAGCACTTCCCTGCAACAGCTGCACCTCTGCGTTACTCCAGGAAACACACCCACCAAGGCACCGGCCACAGGTAGGACCCAGCTCCCCACAGCCCCGCCTGCCGTCCTGCTTGGAGTTAAATTCCAGGTATGTTTAAGTCCGACTGCAAACACTCTTATCTCTTTAAAGGCAGTTATTGAACAAGCTGCTGAGTGTTTCCCACTCGGAATCTTCTTGTCCATGTAAGGTAAATGCGATACCGAGCACAGTGAAAACTCGAGTTCAGCTTAAATGTAATTCTAGAAATTTACCCAGCAACCAAGTTATTTTTGTGCATAACATTTAAGTAATGCTAGGAAGGAAAAAAAGCCCACAGTGATTGATCCTCTAACCCCTGGGAACGAAGGAGCTTTTGTATACATTTAAATACTTCCTCCCATACTGCCTGGATCCTACTACCACATACTTGATTCTCCCTCTAGGCTGTATCTCGGAAGTTTTATTTTTATTTATTTACTTTTTAGACCATGCCAGTTCTCCTCAAGTTTTCTTCCCTTTAATACCAATAATTGAGTAGTTGCTTAAAGCTGCTGTTGTACTGTGGGATAAACACTCCCCAGTGATGTCTGATCATCCACACATACCAAATGGAAAAGGAAAAAAAAAGGAAAAAAGCCCAGGCAACAAACCAGCATGCATGGAGCTGTGCTAAACACACTTGTAGCATTTTAATAAAGAGCAACACAAACTAATTACCTTGAATAGCCATTAGAGAAAGCAGGTCTGCCAGAGAGGTTGAGCGTTCCCAGTGGAGCCAATGCCTCGTCCCCCGATCCCTGGCACCTATTCCAATTTTCTGATCCGGCAGGAAGAGATGGAATGATATTAAAAATTGGTTTCTGATCCTGCTGCTGAGAGAGCGACGCAGTATTTAAATCATAGTGGTACATCTGTCCCCCAGAGGTGCTGACACCGTGGATGGAGATGGCCGAGACTTTCGTGCCCAGCAGGTTCGACCCGGAGAAGTTGGCCTGGCAGTAAAGCGGGCCCATGTTTTCCTGCTTGATGCCGGGAGTACACAGTTCAATGAAGTCTTCCTTTTCTGTTTTCACTTGGGGCATTGGCATTTTGGAACTGGGTAAAAGGTCACCACGGTCATTAATTTTAGGTTTAGTGTCAGATAAAAGAGGAGGCTTGCAGTCTTCGCCGAGACTTCCTTCCAGGAGAAAGGCGTCGTCCGCGGATATGGGGGAGAGCAGGCCGCCGTCATCGAGCAACGGATCCAGCCGCCACGGGCTCCCGTTGGGCTCCTTGCCCGGCGACACCGGCGGCAATTCCAAATCCTGGAGGATATCCAGGGTGCTTTGGTCTTCAGAGAACAACTTCAAGTTGCCACCATTTGAGCCCACCTGGCCTTGGACCGCAGCTCCCGACTCCACGGGGCCGCTGCGCCCGGCCATGCCTGGGAAATCCGGCTCGAGCGGCACCTCAGAAGACGCGGTTCCCTTGGCGTCCTCGGCCAGGCTCGAGGACTTGTTCAAGCTCGCAATACTTTCCTCCAGGAGCCTGAAGTCCGTGTCTCCAGAAGAGATGCCGATTTGGCCCTGGTGCGAAAATCCAAGGTCGTTTCCCATCACTTTTGCGTCTGTTTCACCCATGTACAGTCCCATCGAGAGCGACACTGCCTTGGAAAGGTCTGGCTGAGGCACATTGTTTCCTAATCCTTTTGGAAAGTCAGCCAAAGCAGGTTGCTGACTGGAATCTGACTGAGAAGATGCAGGGAGAGGAGATGTAGACACAGGGGCTTGGACAGTAGCTCCACCCCTGAAGGGTGGATGGAAGTCCATCACGATCCCTCCTTTGGTACTGATGAGTGCATTTTTCCTGGTTTCATCTTGATCCAACGGGTTAAGCAATTCTTTGGAATCCATTACTTTACCATTAACTATAAAAAGATGAGAAGCAGTCAAAGTCAGCACAGCAAGGACACGTTAATAAAAGCTTTAAAATGAAAAGTCTAAATCCTTCGCCTGGCGAACCTGGCTCAGCTGCTGTGAGAGCGAAGGCACGGCACACCACGCTCTGGGGCTGGCACGTGCCACATCTCTCAGACACACTGCCCTTGTTTTCAGGGGGTTTTAGGTTTTGGTTTCTGTCTAGTGAGGAGGAACTATGTATTTTAAAGCTTTGCTAAACCTGGAGGAAAGGGTAAGTCTGCCTGCACACAACTCTGAATCAAGCTACAGCACGTGACATCTGTGCACACACTCTCCAGCTCTGTCACCCATCCCAGCACTAAGGAAATTAAGAATTGTTGAAAGACCCCGTTTACAAATTTTGCCAGGTAAATTTCTCTGATATTTAACCACACCTTGAGCAGGGAAAAAGAACATTTGCCACCTTTCCAAGTCAGCTCTCCCCTTGCAGAGCAGGTCCGGAGCTCCCAGAGGCGGCACCTCCGTGGTTTGGCATTCCCCAGGACTCGACCTCCCCACCACAAAACGCATCGTTTGCCACCTTTGCACGGGTTCAGTCTTAAAAAGGAACCCACCCATCTCGCAGTAAACCCCGCATAATTCTTTAAATACATCTCAAATTTATAAATAAAATCTAGCTAAAAATAAAGCAGGATTTTTATTAGCTTCCAGCACTCTACCCGTTCACGGCTACTCTCCAAACACACCCGACACTGAAAACAAACCTCGTAAGTTTCAGATGTTTGTATTTGCTACATGGTTGGTTGTTGTTTTTTTTTTTTTTCAGCGGAGAGCATAAATATTTGGAGAAATACTGTAAATTCTTCGGCAAACTTCCGACACGGTGTCCGGCCTTGCCCCGGCAGCGCCCAGCCCGCTCTGCCGCAGTCCGGGGGGCACTGCCAGCCTGTCCCCTCCCGCGGGCACGGGGACACCGCCACAGCCGCGGCCCCGCCGCTATTTCTGTGTGCAAAGTTAAGGCTGCGAGCGGCAAAAAGGCCCCACGTGTAAAACCTTAAGGTGGCCCGGGCGAGCTCGTCCCGGGCGGGAGCGGCTGAGCGCCAGCAGCTGCCGGCAGCGGGGCCGCGGGGGTCCCGTCCGCGCTGCCCGGAGAGCGCAGCGCCGGCAGCCGCAGCCCCGAGCGCGGCCCGCGGAGCGCCCCGAAGCGCAGCTGCGCTGCTTAAGGTGGACACCCGACAGCGACCGGAAAAAATACAGAAAACACAAGAATACCTCCAGCGCTGCCTTCTTCCTTTTTTACATGAAGGGGAGGGAAAAGGTAGTTATTTCATTTGACAATTCCCCCAACGCCCCAAAAAAAAACAAGGCAGCGAATCATCCAGCGTAGGAAACGTGTCAAAAATCAGCTGCGAGAGTCTGCCCAAGGGCGGAAAACGCTGCAAATACTTAAAACCGCCGGATTGCAATAAAATCGCCTTTGCAAAGTACAGTTTTCAGAGAAATGTGTCGGGACCTGTTGAGCCGTCTCCTGGCACACCCACTTCAGCAGCAGCAGCCCCGCGCGGGGCTCGGCCGCGCTCCCCGTCCGCGCCCCCCGCTCCCCCGGGACACGGACACCGGGGGCCCGGCCCGGGGGTCCCCGCGCCCCGCCGGGGCGGCCCCGCCGCCGCTCCCGCTGCCGTCCCGCCCCGGGCTCCTCCGGGGGCGGCTCGGCTCGGCTCCCCCCGCCCCGGGCATTCCTGCGGGGACCGCCGCACCCCCCCCGGCAAGTTCCCGGGGAAAAGCGCAGCCCCCGCGGGACCCCCGCCGCCCTTACCTCGTCCGGGGGAGGGCGCTGGGGCTCCTTCAGCCGCCCACGGCCATGGCGCCCCGGGCGGGGGCGGCAGCCGGCTGGGGGGGGGTCAACAGCCGCCCCTCGGGGCCGCGGCGGCGGCAGCACCGCTCCCCCCGCCGCCGCTGATGCCGCTCCGGCCGCTGCCGCTGCTCCTCCCGCGGGCCCCAGACCCTGACCCGTCCCCGCCCGCCGCCGCGGCGCCCCCTCCGTTAATTAGCGCTAATTGCCGCCGCGGACCTCGCCCCCCTGCGCTCCCCGCCCCGTCCCTCCGCCGGGCAGCGCCGCGCTCGGCGGTTCTGCCCCCGCCACAAAATGGAGGACGGCGGCGGCCGCCTCCTCCCCGTCCCCTCCCTCTCTCCCTCCCTCCCTCCGCCTCCCCGACGTGGAGAGGGAGTGGAGTCAGCGGCTCGGCGAGGGGCGGCCGCGGCCGGAGCTGCTCCGCGCCCCGGCTCGCCTCGGCTCGGCTGTGCCGTGCCCAGCCCCGCTCCGGCCCCGCCGCCGCCGCCCGGCTCCGGGGCAGCCCCAGCCGAGGGCGAACGGTGCGACCTGTTGGCCGAGACGGGCAAGTGCAGCCGGGCCCGGGCCGGAGCGGGCAGAGCTGGACAGGGCAGAGTGGGCAGAGCTGGGCAGGGCAGAGCTGGACAGGGCAGAGCTGGACAGGGCAGAGCTGAGCGGGGCAGAGCTGGACAGGGCAGAGCGGGGCAGAGCTGAACAGGGCAGGACAGGCAGAGCTGGACAGGGCAGAGCGGGGCAGAGCATGGCAGAGCTGGGCAGGGCAGGACGGGCAGAGCTGGACAGGGCAGAGTGGGGCAGGGCAGGACGGGCAGAGCTGGGTAGGGCAGAGCTGGACAGGGCAGGGCAGGACGGGCAGAGCTGGACAGGGCAGAGTGGGGCAGGGCAGGACGGGCAGAGCTGGGTAGGGCAGAGCTGGGCAGGGCAGGGCAGGACGGGCAGAGCTGGACAGGGCAGAGCGGGGCAGAGCATGGCAGAGCTGGGCAGGGCAGGATGGGCAGAGCTGGGTAGGGCAGAGCGGGCAGAGTGGACAGGGCTGGGCAGAGCAGGCAGAGCTGGACAGGGCAGAGTGGGGCAGAGCTGGACAGGGCAGAGTGGGGCAGAGCACGGCAGAGCTGGGCAGGGCAGGACGGGCAGAGCTGGGTAGGGCAGAGCGGGCAGAGTGGACAGGGCTGGGCAGAGCAGGTGGAGCAGACAGGGCTGGGCAGAGCATGGTAGAGTGGATAGGGCTGGGCAGAGCTGGGCAGGACAGAGTGGACAGGGCAGAGCAGGGCAGGGGAGATGCTCCCGCAGGGGAGATGCTCCCGCTTGGCCCTGGCGTGGCACGGCTGGAGCCTGTGTCCAGCTCTGGGCTCTGCTCTACAGGCAAGACAAGAAGTGACTGGGGAGGGTCCAGCAGAGGCCACAAAGATGTTGAAGGGTCTGGAGCATCTTTCTGATGGAGGAGGGTCTGTGAGAGCTGGGCTGGGTTAGTCAGGAGAAAACTGAGAGGGATCCCATCAATCCATACAAACATCTCCAAGGGCTGGCAGAGGATGGTGCCAGACCCTGCTCAGTGGTGCCAGTGACAGGACAAGGAGCAATAAACTCAAACACAATGAGTTCCACCTCAACATGAAGAAGAACTTCCTTCCATGGAGGGTGGCAGGCACTGGAACGGCTGCCCAGGGAGGGGCTGGAGTTTCCCTCTCTAAAGACACCCCAAACCCACCTGGACATGTTCCTGTGTCACCTCCAGGTGACCCTGCCTTGGCAGAGGCTTGGACAAGATTGAGATTTTACAGCACAATTATATATCATCTTGTGGTTTTTTTAATTATAAGTTTTTTTTCGGGCCACATTGACTTTTGGAAGCAGTTGTTTTACTTTTAAAATGCAAAACACATGCACAAAATGTTACATTAACATTATTTTTTCCCCCACAAGTTGTGAAAAATGGTTCTAAAAATTGTACCTCTTCCCCATTTTTAAAAGATGTGTTTAAAGCAGCCCTCAAAACTGTCTTGCAGTGCATTTTGAATGATGCAATGGATTTACAGCTCTCAGGAAACGCTTCTTCCCATGCAAGGGAACTGGAATAGCAGAAGTTAGAGTGTTCACAGAGGCTGTGAAACCTCTGTCACCAGTGCAGGGCTGTTGCAGAGGTCCTGGCTGTTCAATAAAGGCAATGATCTCTCTCAAAGCATGAAATCCCAGTGCTGCTGGGACCTGGGAAGTTTATGCTATTGCTCTGTGAATGTCCTGCTGCAGAAACTCTCCTGCATTTGGGGATGCCTCTCACCCCTGCAATTTGGGGAACTCAAATATTAGTGTATGTGTGGGAGAACATCAGCCTGGAGGAGAGCTGTAGCTCCTTCTGTAGTCTGGGGAAACTGGAATAACGAAGCTGTTTATTTCTAAGACATTTAGATGAGAACATCTGTTTATAAACACCCAGATGCTTAATTACAGCTGGGTTTGTACAGTAATGGGGAGAACACTCCTTCTCTAATGAATAATTCTTTATCTTAATGTCACCTTTGATCCAAAAGAACCCGATTTTAGTTATTATACAGAATTTTACTGTACCCTGTGAGAGTGTGAGGCCCTGGCACAGCTGGGGCTGCCCCTGGATCCCTGGCAGTGCCCAAGGCCAGGCTGGACACTGGGGCTTGGAGCAGCCTGGGACCGTGGGAGGTGTCCCTGCCATGGCAGGGGGTGGAACGAGGTGACTTTTGGTCCTTTCCAGCCCGAGCCGTGCCGTGATTCTGTGAATTCACCCAGCCCGAGCCGTGCCGTGATTCCGTGAATTCACCCAGCCCGGGGCTCAGTGCAGCGCTGGGGATGCGGGCACGTCCAGCTCAGCTCCCGCTGCGGGAATTGGGGCAGGGCAGTGTGCGGGGGGCTCTGCCCGGGCCACGGCCGCCCCCTCTCCCGAGCTGTTTCTCCTCGGTGCTGGCTGCAGCATCGCTCAGTGCCAGCTCTTTTGGTGACGCTCCCGGTGTGTCCCCGCCGCTCCGGCCGCGCTCCGCCCGCCGCTGCAGCCGCGCCGGGTCCGCACCGGATTCTGTCCCTGAGATCGGGTCCCTTTAAAGGGTTTTCTATTGAATGGAGCGGATAAAAATGTCAGATGTCTTCTGCCTCTGTAAAACTGGGAAAAGAATGTTACAGACTCGCCCTTCTCCAGGTGCTCCGGGGCGGGGGCAGTGACGGGGATGGATGCTCCTGTGCCTGCCCTGGAGCCGCACAAACCTTTCTGGCACTGCCCTCTGGGGCTCAACCCCCCCACAAACCACCTCCCCTCCCCAGGACACTCCCACACTGTAAAAATACATGTAATGTAAAAGCTGATAAGCTGTGTGTTCTGGCTGTTTTACCACATTAACGTGTATCCAATACAGAACAACTTCCAGTGTGTTATGTGATGATGGTCAGAGTTAAGTGCAACTCATCTTTGCTAGTTTACACAAATGCGTGGAGTAAGTTAGGCTTTAAAAAACTCGTGATCTTTTTTTTTTCAAGTAAGTGCATGTCTGGTGGGAGCCCAGAGCCCCAGGAATTTTGGGGAGCCGCAGGGACAGTGGTGCCAATTGTCATACTACAGATTTCAAAAATCTATAAATGGCTGCACATTCCTACGCCACAATGTAATAATACTGCAGAGATAATGAGCCTTGACCTTAAAAAACACTAAATATAGACTTTAAAATATAGAAGTGGAGAATATTATTAAATCATTAAAACATAATTATGGCTTTCATTGAGGAGATCAGGCAATTCATGGAAGCGGGAGCCACTTTGAGCTTTGTGTGGAGCGTTCCAAAGGTCAGAAAGAACATCTGAAGGGAACTCCTATGGCTGCCAGACGCTGACATAAATCTGCCTGGGGTCAGCACGGACAATGGGGGCACCTGGAGATAAGCAGATCCTGTCACATCTGACAGAAGGGAGCGTGCAGAACGTGGGTCACAGGAAGCATCTCAGTGTGGAGTCACATGGGGAAAGATCAGAGTTTGCACTTATGGAATGACGGCTGTATGGACTCCACACACAACAACTCCTAAAGTCCTTAAGCCTGCTTGGAAGTACTTCCAAAAGCAAGGGTTGTGTTGCCTTTTCCTATGAAATGCCAGCTCCGTAGCTGTGCCTCAGACAGCTCATGTAAAGCAGAGTTTTACAGTTTCCTCCTGCTCCTCCCTCTGCAATCTGCTCTCTCCCAAAAGGGCAGTGACATGCCCAGTGTCTAAGGCTCTTCCCAAGCCCAAATCTTTGAAGATCTCGGTTGCCTTGTAAGGAGCTGCGTTTTGTTTCCTATCAGCTTGGGAGTAATTCTGTTTAATTCTTGAGCATACATCAAAGTGGCTCAGCCAGTGCCTGCAGCCTGTCAATAGCTCTGCGGGGAAGCCAGAATGGGATAAGGATGTTCCCCAGCTGTGGCTCCCACAGCTCAGGAGCTGCTGCTTTACCAGCAGGACAGCACAGCATCCTCCACGGGCTTGTCAGGGGAGGCTCCTGGCTCTGAGCTCACTCCAAGTGTGCTTTTGCCATTAGCTGTGGTCAGACACAGTGAGGCACAGAGGGGCTGGCCCGTGCCCTCCTAACTCCTCCTCGCACTAATGCTCCTGGTATTTTTCCTATTTTTACCATGTTTTTTCCTGTATTTCCCAGGGTAGCCCTTGTCTGCTGTGGTCTATTTTGTGCTTTGATTTCCCACCAGGTCCTTCACTTCTACATGAACCACTCTGCAGTTCTCCCTCTGTGACATTCTCCTTCCCACCTCCTTCCTCTTTTCATGCATTGATCTGCTTCATCCTGAATCCCTTTGTTCCTTCCCCTAAAGGATCATGGAATGGCTTGGCTTGGAAGGGACCTTGAAGCTCATCCCATTCCTGTGGGATCTGTGACAAAGGGCTGAAACTCCAAGGTGCTGGGACGGACAGACCATGAAATGCAGTGGTCAGAAATGGAGGGGAGAATGGGAGAGAGGAATTAATTGGGTTAATTGAGGAGGAGGAGGAGGAGCACTTTGTGACAGGCATGGGGTGAAGTCATGTGCAAGTACACACAAACAACTTTGTTGTTCTGAAGCTTTGCAGAAACATCTGGCAACAACATGCAAGGAAAAGGAAACCTTTGGTTTATGCATCAAGACCTCTCCATGAAAAAAAGAAAACTTGAGCTAATTACAGGATGCCTGCAAGAAGAGAGCCACCTTTGATTGCAGCCCTATTTTTTCCTGCAGCACAGTGCCTGCTGAAACCCAGTAGCCAGTGGCACACAGATTTGAGTGGAGCCTGGGCTCTGTGGCATTGCAAGGCAGCCCCTCCATAGGCAGGGGATGTTAGGGGCTCCCTGTGCCACAGAGACCCGATGGCAGCTCACGGGGTCACCTGGGCTCAGCTGTCCTTGGGGACAGGGACAAATTACCTGGACAGGTGAATCACTGAAGGCCTGATGTGGCTCAGCAGCTCCATGAATTGCCACGTGCAGGGAGCCCAGGCAAGCAGAAGCGATGAACAGCGGTGTTGGGAGCTCCTTTGTTTGTTTTGGAATGCTGTGGTGCTGCTGCTGCTGCAAAGGGGCAGTTTAACACCACTGCCAAGGCAGTGCTGAACCAGATGGGCAGAGCTGGGTATTCCCAGGACTCTGGAAGGGCATTCCCACGTGACTGCACCATGGCAGATCCAGTGCACAAGTGCACCACGCAGCAGGCTGACACCTCTTTTGTTTTAAAGCAAGTCCTACTTGCCCATGCTGGTGATTTCAAAGCACGTTCCATAAATCCAGGGCTTGTCAGCAATAAAGCAGAGTTATGTGCAGCTGGGTTCACTAATGAAACAAATTCAGCTGTGACACTGGCAGAGTTCTCAGCTCGGACTCAGGAGTGAAATATGTAAGTAAAGGTATGAACAAAACAAAAATGTTACCACTAAAAGTGTGTTTTATGAAACGCCACTTGCCTTTTAAAACATCTGCCTTTACAGCAAGAGATATAGTACCTCTTCAAACTGAACCCATAATTCCAAACTCTGCCATGTTTAGTACCCTGGATGGCTCCTAAATTAGAGCCTGAGGCAATCCCAGGGGCCAAGGGGAAGGATTCTTGGACCTGCAGTATGAGTGCCATATGAAGAAAGGATTTTTAAACCTTTTCCTAAATGTTACAAACCCAAAATGGGAGAATTCAAAGGGAGTTAGGTAAGGAGATGGGACATAAAAAATTGAAATGCTTTTTCTGGAGACAAGAAGGGAATATGGTAGAAATTAATTTGATGCAAGGTCTCGATCTTTTAATTTCTTATAGAAAAAGAGCTTAATTGTCCTTATCCTTTGAGTTCCATCCTCTTTACTCCCTGTGTTTTGTTGTTCCAATATTTACATGGATATAACTTTCAAAGCACTGCTGTTTTAAATGGGCATTTTCTGTGATTTAGTTGGAAGATATTATAAAAAACCAAAAGACTAAGTAAGGTATTTCCTCTGTGGGATTGTGCTTGTCATCAGACTGACATCACAGAAATTGGAGCTGAAAAGAGAAAACAAACAAAAAGAAAATCATATTGTCTTATCTTACTTAAAGATGAGTTTAGAGACAGCCTAAACATTCTGGAAACACAAGGCTCTCTAGAACAGGTGGTTATTTTGCCACCTGAGAGTTTCTGTGCTGCCAGCAGCAGTGAAACCCAGACTCGCGAGTGGCTCTGAAGCACTTCAGTGTAAATAAGCAGCAGCTCTGTCAGAAACAGCCTCACTTAAAATATTTCAAGGAGCGGGGCCTCTCCCACTTTTTGTTCAGAAATAGCCTGGAGGCAGCCCCCTGCAGCTCCTGTTCTCCCTCGCTGGGGCTGGGAGCAGAAGGGACGTGTGTCCCGTGGTGTCACACCTCGTGTCACAGAGCTCCCCAGGGGCAGAGGCACAGTGACAGGAGCCTCAGCCCTGGCTCCAGCACCATGGAATCCAGCAGGAGTGTGTGCTCTCCAGACCTGCTGTTTTACCCTAATCCTATTACCCGGTCCTTTCTGTACCTTTTAATTCTAGGATATACTGGCTGAGAGGGCTGACCAGAAGCACACACACTATACGAGACATGATCACACAAAGTTCTTTTCTCTCCCTTCCCTCATCATTCTGAACATTCCAGCTGATTTTTCTGAAAGCCAGAGGGGAGTTTGTCTCAGAAGAACTCCATATCTCCAGTGGCAATATCTAATTTACAGCTTGTCATGGCACATACTCATTTGTTTTCCTTGCTTTTCCTTGTGTGCCTTATAATCTTCAGTGCATTATAAATTCAGCCTGGCATTTGATCACCTGTTCACTCTCTCAGACACTGGTCAGGTACTTCTGCAGCTCTTTACACTTAGATTTTGGTTTCAATAATTTATTTTCAGCAGACATCTTTGTCACTTCCTGCCACCTCCTGCCACCTCCTCTCCTTTTCCAAGTCATTTATGAGTATTTGGAATGGCAGGGATCTCTGTGGGACTCCACTTAGCTGTGAAATGATCTATTTCTTCCTACCTTTTGCTTCCACATTTTAACAACTTTTTGACCCTTTAAAGGATCCTCTCTGTTTCTCTGGGCAGCTCAATTTGTCTGACATTAAAGCTGCCTTGAAGGGGCGAGAAAGCAGAGAAGGAGCCTGACCTTTTATTAAAAGCCAGCAAAGAGAGATGAAGGCCCAGTTCTGCTGTGGGTGTCAGCACAAGGAAATCAGAGATTCCTGCTGAGAGGAGCAAGAGCCTGACTCACCCTGCAGACAGAACCCTCAGCTGCAGCAGCGAGGAGGAGCCAGGGCTTTTGCCCAAGCACAGACTCGCTGGCAGGATTTGAACTCCTCAGTTTGCAAACTTCTCCCCAGGAGGACACGAGCGAGGTTAATTGGCTTAGAGGCACTAATGAAGCTGCAGGTTTGGACTCTTCTGTATCAATGCAAAACTTTCTAAAAAAAAATGTTTCTCCTGAGAAACAAGTCTTCTCTGGTTTTTCAGGTATGGTGTGGAACTCCTCGTTAATTTGCAGGTAGGAGCCAACCACACCCCTTCTGTCACAGCCGAAGGGGCTGCGTGATGGCAGAAGTCCTGCAGGTGTGATGATTTATAAGGTTTAGCAGAGATGAAGAGAACTTGAGGCTCAGCACTCGCTGGGAATTATTACAAAAGTTTCTCACGTCTCTCAGGAGCTGAAGCTCCCTGGGTGCTGTGAGCAGTCCAGTATTGAGCCTTGCAGCATCATTTGTCTGCAGGAGAGGATCTGCCATCACACGGGGATGTGTGGTGTGCCAGCATCCCTGCCATGGCCCTGCATCCACGGGCACAGCCACCAGGTCCGTGGGCACAGCCTCCTCAGGGCGTTCTGAGTGCTCACAGTGTGCATTTCTTTTTGAGAAAGCCAAAGGAAATGTTTGGAGAATTAGGGAATGCCAGACTGGTTTGGGCTGGCCAGTAAGGATGATTTTGATCCAACCCCTTGCCATGGGCAGGGGCACCTGCACCTTAAATGAGCAGCGTCAGAGGCCACTCCCCAATGAATGGATGGGACAGAGAAATATTTACTAACAAACCGATAAATACTAATTTAAAATAACTCAGTCATCATCAGAGAGGAGGGAAAAAGCAGATTATGAACAGTAACTTTACAGAGACTTGTGAAGAACTACAGGAGTCCTCGGAGGTTGTTAGAGTGCCCCAAAAGGCTCTTTAGTGCTTACACGCAAGGTCAGTGTTTGACTTCTTTCATTACTGCTTAACAAGGAACAGGACCCGAAACAACTGCAAAAGGCAAATAAAAGCTTTACAGCATGGTGTCCTTGCCAAAACTCTGCTATGGCTGCAGCACCCGAAGGGCTGAGCTGGAGGCCAGATGAGAGCAAACTGCAGCGCAATGCCGGCCTGGGGGCTCGGGGCTCTGCCGGCCTGGGGGCTCGGGGCTCGGGGCCTGCCCTTCCCCGAGCGCTGCACCAGCTCCCACCGGGCTCTCCAGCCGCTTTACCGAGGGATTTCTACAGAGCGAAACCGCCTGGGAGCATCTGCTCTGCTCGGCAGAACGAAAGTGAAACTCCCAGGTGATTCCTGGCCGTGCCCCCGGGCCCTGGCACGGCAGCCCGGGCCCCGCGGTGCCCAGCCCGGCCCAGCCCTGGGACCGCTGGCTGCTTTTACTGAGAGAGACCTCTCTAAATAACCGGCAGAGAAAACAGGAAACCACAGCCCTGCAGAGGGGATGGACACACGCTCCCTGTGCCCGCTCCTCCTCACAGTGTCCTGCTGCCTGCTGAGCCTGAGGCCCTGCAGAGCAATGGGGACACCCAGGAGGAGGGGATGACACTGCCCTGAATTGCCTTCTCTGTCACCAGTACTGCCACTGCCAGGCAGGACATTCCCAGAGTTAGAGCCAGAGAACCCAGCATGGTTTGGTTGGAGGGACCTTAAAGCCCATCCTGTCCCACTCCTGCCATGGGCACCTGCCACTGTCCCAGGGTGGCCCAAGCCCTGTCCAGCCTGGCCTTGGGCACTGCCAGGGATGGGGCGTCCATTGACATGCCTGAGCCAGGGATGGGGTGTCCCTTGTTCATAACACCTTCATACCCTCAGCCAGGGATGGGGTGTCCCTTGTTCATAACACCTTCTCAGCCTGAGCCAGGGATGGGGTGTCCATTGACAGCCCTCAGCCAGGGATGGGGTGTCCCTTGTTCATAACACCTTCATACCCTCAGCCAGGGATGGGGTGTCCCTTCACAGCCTCAGCCAGGGATGGGGTGTCCCTTGTTCATAACACCTTCTCAGCCCTCAGCCAGGGATGGGGTGTCCATTCATAGCCTCAGCCAGGGATGGGGTGTCCCTTCACAGCCTCAGCCAGGGATGGGGTGTCCCTTCATACCCTGAGCCAGGGATGGGGTGTCCCTTCACAGCCTCAGCCAGGGATGGGGTGTCCCTTCACAGCCTCAGCCAGGGATGGGGTGTCCCTTCACAACCTCAGGCAGGGATGGGGTGTCCCTTCACAGCCCTGAGCCCGGCTCACCCCAAGAGCTCACCTCAGACAAGGTTCCCAGGGAGTACAGAGAAGAATCCTCCTAGAGCTGAGGGGTGGCAGAGCGGGGCAGGTACAGGGGATGCAGGGGCTGGAAAAGCAGTGTGCTGTCAGTGTGTTCCCAGAGCATCACACAGCTCTGGCATTTGGAAACAGCTTATAACAATGGTCAGGAGAACAGTAACGTGGATCAATGTGCAAATTCAATTAGGAAGAGAAAATGAAAATATTACGTGGACTACTAAGCTAACCTGATATTTTAGCCTTGAGTTTAGAATTTGTTTGGTTTAGAGGAGATGTTCTAATCAGATTAAAAGGAGGTTTCAAAAAAATTACTAACAGATGTGAATGAAATAGATAATGATTTTCATTCCTGATTATGTGACCAAGGTTATAGATGGGAGGAGGGAATTTAATGGAAATAATGTGGCCATGATGTGTACTTAAGTGTGCTTATGCTTTTCTGATAAAGATTAACTCTTTGCAGTTTCTCTCATTTAGCAAGTTCCCAGTGATCCATTCCCAGCTGACCTGAACCCAGGAAGGAGAATTGACAGCCTCAGCTTCCTCCTGTCATCCTCGGAATGTAATCAGGGTCTGAAGGATGTGATTCCTTCTGTGGAAGGCCAGAACACCTTCCCAGAGGGAAGCACTATCGGGCCTATCCTTCACCCTGAGAGGATGCTACATCTTCAGCCCAGTCCCTGAGATTTCCAGCTCACAGGCTCAGGGCACACACAGCCCCAGGACCTGCTCTCCACAGCCAAAGCTTCCTGATGGATGTAAACTGTTAGAGCCCAGAGCAGAAAAATTGATGAAATCTCCTCTGGAAGCAGGGACAGCCCAGTGCACAAAGCCTTGAGGCAATCTGGGAACTGTCACTTCACGGGGAGCTGAATTTCTGGAATTGTTTCATTCTGCACATGGAAGAAGAGAATCTGTGGCTTGTTGCATTTTCCTGATAAGCACAACTCGTGGACGGACCAGTTGGACTTGCTGGTGAGACACTATCACTCCTCTGCTGCCATTCCTCCCATGTCCAGAAGGAGAAAGAGTGATGGTAGAACCTCTCCATCAGCCCCTGAGATGGCTGAGGAGCGTGGTGGAGGAGAGAGGTGAATGCTGAGGGTGAGAGCATTGCTGTGGAGCACCCAGGACACTGCAGCCAGCAGTTCCACATCACTGTGTCCCACGTAATTACCTGGGAGCAGCTCTGCTGCTGTTTGCCCTGCTTGGAAAAGCCTCCGTGGAGCCAAAGGGTGCCAGGGTGGGTGCATGTGTCCCCTGTGGTTCCATTCCAGGGAACACAGCCCTGCTTGGAGAGGACAGCTCTGACCCCAGCACTGTCGGATCAGTTCCCGGCATTTTACACTCTCTGCACTCCTCAGATCTTCTGTAACTTCTGAAATGTCTCAGTTGCAAGGAGGAATTTTGGTAAATGAGTCAAATCTTGTCTTTAGAACCTGTTCAAGCTAATAGCCTGAGGGGTAAGGGATTTCAGCCCTCCCTCCCCTCCCGTGTCACATTTACTTGGTTGTGTTTCACATCTTTAAGCTTTGGAGTGAAGAGAGAACAGAGACAAATATGTTGTTTGTTTTCCCAATGCCAGATGGATGGATTCAATTTTCAGATTCCTTAAACTGCCAACACTGCAGAATTGTAAAGAAAAAACACCAAAATCATTTGTTTTAAAGATCTGTTGTGGTTTCTATAAACTGTATGGAAATTTTTTGGCATTTAAAAGAGAATTGATGCCACATGCACATTCTATCACTCACATATTTTAGTGAGAAGTTTAAGTAAGGTAAAAATGAGTCAATATAGTGCTTCTTTTTTTGCTACTACCTTCATTTACCCACAGAGCTGTAGGTAAAACTCCTCCCACCCTGCCTTGGGTGTGAGTAGCACACCTGGGCTGTCCACAACCCCACCTTGGTCCTGTCCCCTGGGGTTACCCATGGAGCTGGTGGCCACCCCCTGCCCACCCTGCTGAGACACTGAAAGTCCTCAGGAAGCAGAAGAACTGCATGGAAGAGTTCTTTCCAAATGTGCATTATTCCCAAACAGGCTCTGTAGCCTGAAGAGCATTTGGAGAAGGAGTTCTCTCTAGCAGTCTACGAAAGTCTTGTGTGAATCACTAAACTATCACAACAATCTGGAATAATTGGCAGTTTTCCACTCAAAAACCCCTATTTTATTCTGCTTCTGTCTGCTGGGTCTGAAAGGAGCTGTTTTTGTACAACATCCAGAATTCCCAGAAAACCTGCCATTCCCATTACACTGCCACTTCTCTGCTTCCAGAAACAATCTGCCACTACCCAGAGCCTTCCAATCTCTCTGCTGGCTTGACTTTTGCCTGTTAACTGGGGAATGTTTGTACCCTCTGAGACCTTCCCAGCTCCTGGATGAGGTCAAACTCCTCCTCTGGCCTGGCAGAGCTCGCCCAGTCCCTGCCCACATCCCCATCCCTTGGTCCCTGTCCCAGCCGACAGCAGAGCTCTGCACTTCCACTGCAGCCATCCAGGGGAAGGGTGAAGCTGAAATCCTGCAGCTGGATCCTGCAGGGTCCTGGTGCACAGGGAAATCAGGGACACCCAGCAGCCCCAGGATGGGAGGGACAGCCAGAACTGGGGGCAGCTCTGAGGGAACAGCAGTGCCTTCTTGGATCCACAGAATAATGGAATATCCTGAGCTGGATATTGGATTTAACATTTCCTGGGACTGGACCATTAGAATGGAATAAAACTCCAGCATTTTAGATAAAACCATGAGGATCCTCTCCACCTGGTGCCCCAGGGCTCCAAGGGTTAGCCAGTTTTCAGCAGCTCTGCAGGGGCTCATCCCAGAGGGGGAAAATTGAAGCAGGCTCTGCTGTGGAGGTAGGACACCCCCAGGGACACCAGCAGGAGGTTGCTGTGGGTACCATCACACACCAGAGCCAAAGGCAAAGTGCTCCCTGGCTGTTCTCATCCTGAGAGGGGATTGCTCCCCCTGGAGAGGGGGCTCAGCACAAAGGGGATTGGGAAAGGGGGCTCAGCACAAAGGGGATTGCTCCCTCTGGAAAGGGGGCTCAGCACAAAGGGGATTGGGAAAGGGGGCTCAGCACAAAGGGGATTGCTCCCTCTGGAAAGGGGGCTCAGCACAAAGGGGATTGGGAAAGGGGGCTCAGCACAAAGGGGATTGCTCCCCCTGGAAAGGGGGCTCAGCACAAAGGGGATTTCTCCCCCTGGAAAGGGGGCTCAGCACAAAGGGGATTGGGAAAGGGGGTTCAGCACAAAGGGGATTGCTCCCTCTGGAAAGGGGGCTCAGCACAAAGGGGATTGCTCCCTCTGGAAAGGGGGTTCAGCACAAAGGGGATTTCTCCCTCTGGAAAGGGGGCTCAGCACAAAGGGGATTGGGAAAGGGGGCTCAGCACAAAGGGGATTGCTCCCTCTGGAAAGGGGGCTCAGCACAAGGGGCCCATCATGGCTGCTGCTCTGTGTGTGCTGGGAGCTGCAGGAGCAGCTCCTTGGGGTTGGGCTCAGCTCCTTTGTGCTATAATTGAACATTTCTAAACCTGCAAGGCAAAGGGAACACAACTGGATTTAAATGGCCTTATTTGAATTTAATAATCTATTATTATTTTTTTTAAATTAGAAAAGCTCTGGCCACGCAACAGGAGCGAGGGCTTACTACAGCCTTGAGCAGCAGTAACTATGACTCAGACTTATGTGGTTTATTCACTTATTTTCTCTGATTACAGCAAGAAATGCAGATTTGCCATGGCAATCTCTTCATCATATGTCAGGAGACCCATTCAGACATCAAGGGCTTCTCTTCCAGAGACCCTCTGAGGTCACTGCTGCTCTGAGATCTTTGGGGACAGAATGTACACGGTTCACTGAGAGGGGCTTTTGATATATTTTAAGAGCAAGATGGTCTCTGGCTGCAGAAGTAATCTAACGACAGCCTTCCTTTGGTAGATTGTTTTTCTTCTTTTTTTCTTTTTCTTTTTTTCCTTCCCTAACATAGCAGGAGAATATTTTTAAAGGCTTTTGCCTGGCTAAAATAGATATGAAATTGTATGAATTCCAAGGGTTTAGGGAGATATTAATTAGTGCTGGGGAAAAAATTTAAAAAGGAATAAAGATTAAGTAATTTAAGCTAGTACCTGAACAACCTTAATATTTGATATAGTCTAGATATTTGATCTGGGTGTCAGCTCTGTTTTTCCTTTAAGGAGCTACAATGACTGAAATTCCTGTTTGCCAAAGCAGGATGCTGTCAGTAAATCACCCACGATGGGGAGCCTGAACCTACCCTGGTGCATGGCTCCCACTCCTGCAGAGATCTTTTCCAAGAAATGGAGTTGGGATGAATCCTGGCACGGTCAACAAGAAGAGACAGAACTGCAACTGCAACATCTCATGCACAGGGCACTGTTTAATTGCTGTGCAATTAGCTCAGGAATGCAGCCAGCCCAGGGACAGCAGGGGAATGGGGTTTGCCCTCAGCTGGGGAAGGGATGCTCCCTGGAGGGACACTGGGGAGGTGGGAGCAATCCTCACTGCTTGGGAGCCACAATTTTCCAGGCCCTACGTTTCAATTTACAATAAAACACAGCCTAAACTCTCAGTCCTCCTCTCTGCCCAGAGTCCAGCACGGGTGGGGTCCCATCTGTACCCCAGATTTTGGGGACTGATCCGACCCATTTACTGTGAGGAGGTAACACAGCAAAGTCTGAGGCCACAAATGCCTGAAGAGCCTGACTGGCACTCGGAACTTTGCTTTGTCTCTGCAATAATTCCCATTCCAATCTCCCCAAGACAAAATCCTGAGAAAACAACCCTCGACACCCACGGAATTCTGCAAAAGTTAAAGGCACTTTGTAGATCAAGCACGAACAAATACACGATGCGAGGCCCTTAAACGAGTTAAAAACAAGATGGTTTTGCTCAACAAGATTATGCATTTAATAAGGAACTTCTAAAGAAGCTGCTCTTTTCATCTTTAGGGAAAAAGAGCCCGTGTGTGGGGGTGATGGAGCCGTGCAGGCAGCTCAGCCCTGGCAGCACCTGCAGCTCAGGGGAGGCTCTGGCTGCACCAGCGCTGCTGGGCAGGGACAGGAGGAGCCGAGCTGGGCCAGGCCTCAGGAGGCAGCTGCAGGATTGGCAGTGACAGTGGCAGGGACAGCAGCTGGGCCATTGCAGCAGCCGTGCCCCTGCCAGGGCTGCAGTGCCCAGCTGCTCAGGGAGCAGGGCTCTGCCAGCCCAGACTGCAGCGAGAGCCTGCCTGGAGGGAAACGGGGCATTAAATCAGTGTTGGGGCTTTCAGGGGACAGGGGAAGCAGAAAAAGGAGAATGAACTGCAGGTGTGGCCCTGGCTGCCCTTTGTCCTGCCCGCGTGCAGCCCTCAGTGTGAGCTCAGTGCTGGGACCCTGCTGTCCCTGACCCTGGCAGAACCTGGAGGTGCCAGCCCTTGGCAGCGCCTGGGGGGTGACAGGGACAGCATGGACAATACAGTGTTGACCATTGAAAGTGCATTTAGCATTTTTTTCTGAAATAAATAATCTCTGGAGCATTAGGAAGTCGCTGAATGGGACTGTGCTAGGGAGAAATAATTGCCTTGCCATCAAAGCGAATGCAGATGTATGATTAACACAGTATTTATATAATTTCTGGGATCATATAAATAGAGTCGCTGTGCAGAGATGGAGCCTGTGAATCACTCATTTGCTTTATGAGAGTGCATAAGCTTTGACTCCATCAGTATGAGCAGCTCTGAAGAAACAAGCCTGGTGCTGTAACCACAGATCCTTTTACTGGAATTATTCTTTCCAAGTTATCTCTAGAGCAAAATACATCATTTCAAATTATCTCCAAAATTAAATACTTCCAGGTTAAACACAACACAAGAGATGCTTCCAACCACAGCCAATGTCTTCCATTCCCTAGGAAGGCTTTACCTGTGCTTGAGGTCAGTGGAACTCTGAATTAGGTGGAATTAATCATTAAACACAAATATTATTTCTGAAGCGTCCCACCATGGTTTTTCAGGAAGGGGCATCCCTAGAGGAATGCTATTTCCAGGTGCCCCTGGGCTGGGAGAAGCAGGCAAAAAAAGGCCATTGAAATAAAACCCCAGACAAGACAAATCTATGCACACTAGTGTGGATCTCTGTTTGCTTTTTGGCTGTTTGAACAACCCCACTTGGAGGTGAGTGCAAACGACCCTCCTGGGGTGTTTGGTGCAGAGCATTCCCAGAGGGAAGGCCCCTGGAGGGGTCAGAGCCTGGCACAGCCCCGGTTTCCTGCCCAGCACAGAGGTGTTGGCTGAACCACAGACACCCCAGCTGCTCAGTGGGGAGCTTTCAGCATCACAGGGAGCCTGGCTGCACTGGGAGCTGCTCTGGGCCGCACTCAGGGCTCTTCCCAGCGCTTCTCTCATTTGGCTGCAGGTTTGGTGACACCTGCACAGGGTCCCAGAGGCCACGGGGAGCTCAGAAATGGCTCCAGCCGTGACAAGCACAGGAGGCTGTGCTCCAGCTCCCAGGCACAGCGGTGGATGCTCCCCCTCTGCTTTCCTGCTGCCAGGAAAATCCACTGCACCCCATTACCTGCGCCCAGAGCAGTTTCAGCACTGCCTGACTCCCACTCCCACCCCAGCAGGGCGAGGGGCCAGAGCCCCTGTGCTCAGCCCCCTGCCCAGCACAGCCCTGTGCAGGCAAAGCCCTTGGCAGATTTTTAAATCCCAAGATATTCTTAAATTATTTTTTTAATTAGAGCTTGGAATTTTTTGAAATGATTTCTGGCTGCCTGGGATTCTTGTTCATTAAAAGGAAAAAAAAAAAAAAAGAATCTTTAAATCTGCAGTGACTTAGAGTACAATTTTATTGACTTCATATTTGAGGTATATTACCTGACTCCAACAAGGCTGCAGAGGGAATTACAAGTCAGGCCAGAACATATTTCCAGCTAAGACAAGCATAAAAACTTTTTTAAAATCCATAGTTCAATACCAAATGCATCATTTAAAAAGAGCTGCAATAATTAGCCAAGAGGGGGAAAAGCCACGGAGCCATAGGTGGAAAACAAACGTCAGAGCCCGTGTCCTTGGAGGGGCCAGCCCTGCTCGTGCTCTGCAGGAGCACCAGGCAGAATTGCAGGGATCAGCAAGCAATATGTCAGGAACTACTCACGTATGGATGGACTCAGACATGATTAGGTCCACGTGTGGAGTCCCTGAGGGTGAACATGGAGCTCAGGGCAGGGCAGGGTCCCCTCCCAGCGTCCCCGGGGTCACAGCCCAGCCTGGACAGTGCCAACCCCTGCAGGGCTCCACCTGCCCCTGCCCAGGGGGTTTGTGTCCCAGGTGGGACAGCACAGGGCCACGGGCTGGGCCGAGGAGCCTGCAGCTCCCCCTCAGCAGCTCAAAGGCCAGGGCAGAGCAGCACAAACTGCTGCTATTTGGGATGGCTGTGCCCATCCAGGAGGCACACTTTCCATATTTTCCTTTCTTCCCCCCCAAAAAAAGCATTTGGTTGTGTTCAACGTGCATTGCAAACAAATTTCAGTCTAAGAGCTTTCCAAAAAATGACATTCTTGTGTTCCAGCCAGCCCTGCTCACTTCTGCAAATTCAGTATTTTGATAACACAGTGAGGGCTGAGCAACAAATTGGCCAAGAAATGAAACTGATTTAAAAATCCCCCTTTCTGAAGAGATGCCCTTTGGGAAACTCTTTATGGTCTCCTCGAACTTGAAGAAATGAGTGGAGTTTTTTATCACTTTTATAACTTTAGACAAGCAGAGAGAAAAACCAGTGTTTTATGGAGGCAGAACTGCTCCCCTCAGAGCTCCTTCACCAACCTTCCCACAGGAGGGGGAACTGAGACTTTGCAGCTCTCTGGGCAGCTGAAAAGTAACTGAAGATCATTGGATAAAGATTTAATTGGCAGGAATAGTTTGTGCTTTGCTCAGCTCAGCGAGAAACTGGCTGCTGGTCGCAGATATGGAGACAGGGAGAGAGGTGAGGTGGAGCCACACGCCAGGGTGGGAGGAAATCCCAGTGCTGGGGAGGGGATGGGCTGGCACAAGGAAGGGGCAGGGGAAATTCCCAGACACAGAAGTGGGAAATAGCTCTAAGCACTAAGAGAGCCTGTGCTGAACATTTAGTAGTTATTTATTGTCTGCTCTGTCCTCACGTCCCCACCAGGTCGGGAGGGGAAACGCTGTCCCTGCCCCTCAGGGATCTGTGAGCACACCAGGTGGGAGCTGGCACAGGCTGCAGGGACAGGTGTTCACCCAGAGGGAAAGCTCCAAAAATAACATGGAGAAAAGCCCACGTGGGGTTTGGAAGGTCAGATCAGTGGGAATAGCTCTGCAGAGCCCCCAGTAACCTGCCCCAGGAACTGGAGGCAAAGCAACTTCCAGCCCTGCTTATCTGGAATGCAAGATGAGTTACAGAAACTATAAAACCCAAATGATTTATGGCCCATAAAGCCCAGGGATGCTCAGTTCTGCCTCCCCACATTTGACTATACATGGTGGGGATCAGAGGTGCTGCAGACCTGGGAGGAGGATGGGATTAGGAGAGAAACAGAGACTTAGGAGCCGAGAGCTCGACGGGGGTGACACACTCCAGACTCCCGTGCCCCGTCCCAGCAGGGATGCCAAGCTCCTGGCAGCAGCTCCAGGGGCTCCAGCACAGCAGATGAATCCTTCTGGAAGATGTACAGTACAGCTCTCGCTGCTGCCAAGGGCTGAGGTCATCTTGGAAGGAATCTTATTTATTCAGGAAATATTTCTGGAAATATTTACATGTCAGGACTACATGTTTAAATTCTTTGACAAAGCAAGCTCTGGGCCACTTGCAGAATTTCTGAAGAGCTTTGCAAGTATTTCTGTAGGGTTTTCTGCAGACAAAAGGCTTTACTGCATCACAATTCTGGTGGAGGCATCAATCCCTCTTTCTAAACTAAAGAGATGCAGTTCTGTGCTGGAGACTCCAGTCTGAGCAGGAGGCTGCAGCTTTAGTTCTGTGCAAAGACACGGAGCCACTTGCTATGCATGGGCTCAGGATGATGCACCCAGAGCCTGTCTGCCAGTGCAGAGCTGTAGATACAGTGAAATTCCTGCCCAGGAGAGGGAACCCGGGCTGCCTGCCTGCCAGGGCCCCACATCCAGCTGAGGAAGCCCTGGAAGCTCCTCTTGCCCTGGGCATGGTTAATATTTTGAGTTTCTGACAGACCTAGGCAGGAGTATGGGAGTTTTTCAGTCTTCTTTAAACATACGCATGTATACGTGTATATATAGATATACATATATAAATAAAGCTGTTTCCAGCTCTGCAAGGCCATTACCAGCAGGAAGAGCAGAGCCTTCAGGGAACACTCCTGCTCTTGACAGACACAGTGAAGCCCTGTGAGGCCGGGAGAGTGGCTTTGTGCCTGCCTTGGGTGCTGCAGGGGGCAGCAGGAGGTGAGCAGGGCTGTGGGAGAGCTGTGGGTGAGAAAGGAGCAGCCAGGGGCTGCAGGGGATGGGGAAGGGACCTAGCCTAGAATGACCCCGGGCAAAGAGAGAGGAGCACCCCTGGAGTTACCAGAGCAGGGCTGGGAGCACCCCAGGCTGCTCAGGAGATGTGCCAGCTCCTGCCCACCCTGCTCCTCTGGGGACATCCCCTCTTCTGCTGAGTGACAAGTAAGTTATTGAAGCCAGAAAATGAAGACAGCACGAACTGACAACTGTGTGTGTTGGTTCTGATTTGTCAACATGCTGCAATATCTACTCTACCTTCCCTCAACCTATTGCCTAATTCATGAGGTCGAGGTGAAATTCCCAGAAGCACAGAGGAGCTGTGGCACAGCACCATCTCATAACAGACTCAGCAGTGTTACTGCCGGGGTTACACACAGTATTCCTGAAGTTACAGCCAGATCTGTACTCTGCCTGAAGCATAAAAAAATCGGGCTAATTAAATACCAGACAAGAAGGCACTGCAAGGTAGGTGAGATTATTCATAGAGCTTCAGGCAACACCACCTTATCTGGTTAATGATAAAATCACAGCTATTCCTGTGAGAAAGAAATACAACAACCAGGCAGGAAAGCCTTGCACTCAGCCTCTCCATGGCTCAGCCTCAGCCACACAAACACACCTCGAGCAGACTCAAAATTATACAAAGTATTCACAGAAAGCACTTTTTGGAAAAAGCCCCAAACCACAACAAGCACAGCACAAAAGTAACTCCCATGTTTTATAACAGCAGGATGCTTTTGCTTTGCCCAGGAATTCTCAGGGAGGCGGCCAAACCATTCCCACCTGAGGGGCTGCAGCACAGGGAGGATTTTCCCCTCAGGCTCCCTCTGGAGACTGCAAAGAACACCAAGCAATTCCTCTGTGTAAAAGAGCAGAAATCCACATGGAGAAGCAGAGCAGGGGTGGCCTGTGAAACAGCCTGTCCTGGACGGATGCAGGGTGCCAATGTACCACGAACAGCTCCTCACACTCCCCTGGAAACTGCCGGCTAAGGCTTGGATGCTCATCAGCATTATTAATGGGATACATATGAAGATAAACACAACAATATATTCTTGAAAGAATATAACTCTGATGAGATTGGGGAGATGCTGAAATACAGGAGCCCTGGGATTAACAGCCTGAACTAATATTGCGATTGTCATCGCATTTGGAGGCTCTCAGGAGACTGGAATATTGATATAACTGTGGTGTGAAATCAAAATCTTGTCATTTATAACGGGAAAAAAAATGTCCCTGGCATGCAGACAGCTGGTTAGGCTGGAGTGTAGCACATACAAACCACAGCGTTAGAAAAGCCCCAGGAGAGGCTGCGATTCCGCAGCAATAAATACAATCAAATACTCAATATACCCCAATGGAAAAAGTTCATCTTTACCACACTCCTCAATCAGTTATTTACATCATTTCAGGGCTATTATCCTGTTCTTCCTTTGATATTCCTCATTCCTTATCAGCACCATTTGTGGTAATTGAGCTGCATGCAAGACTTTGATACAAAGCAGAGGGGCTGCCAGTGGGCAGGGAGGGGCAGCAGAGCTGGGGCTGGTGCCACACACAGGCAATCAATCCCCCAGTGAGCCAGGGAAGGGTGGGAGCCCTCCCACCTCCCTCAACACCACCACTGCTGGGCTGGGCTGCACAAGCAGCTCCTCAGGCAGGCAAAGAGCAGCATCTGCAAAGGTGCTCCACCCAAACAGTCACCTGAGGGGCACCTATGCACCTGAGCATCATCTCACCCACCTGGGCATCACCTTACCCATCTGAACACCACCTCACCCACCTGAGCATCACCCCACCCACCTGAGCATCACCCCACCCACCTGAGCATCTTCTCACTCATGTGAACTTCATCACACCCACCTGAGCATCATCTCACCCACCTGAGCATCACCTCACCCACCTGAGCATCACCTCACCCACCTGAGCACCACCCCACCCACCTGAGCACCACCCCACCCACCTGAGCACCACCTCACCCACCTGAGCATCACCCCACCCACCTGGGCATCACCTCACCCACCTGAACACCACCTCACCCACCTGAGCATCACCTCACCCACCTGAACACCACCTCACCCACCTGAGCATCTTCTCACTCATGTGAACTTCATCACACCCACCTGAGCATCACCTCACCCACCTGAGCATCACCTCACCCACCTGAGCACCACCTCACCCACCTGAGCATCATCTCACCCACCTGAGCATCACCTCACCCACCTGAGCATCACCTCACCCACCTGAGCATCATCACACCCACCTGAGCATCACCTCACCCACCTGAGCATCACCTCACCCACCTGAACAGTACCTCACCCATCTGTGCCACCTCCACAGTGCCACCTCCACTCTGCCATTTCCACCTCCACACTGCCATCTCCACCTTCACACTGTCACCCCACAGTGCCACCTCCACACTGTCACCTCCACCTCCACACTGTCCCCTCCACCATGACTATTTGGGAGTTGCTCCTTGCAGGCACAGCTCCAGCAGCCCCAGTTCTTCCCATTTCACAGAGCAGGACACAAACCTGAGCCCTAAAGGGTTTTTTGCTATAGCCAGCCAAGTTTCTGTTGCCCATGGAAAGCAGAAGGCCAGATGTCTTTTAGCATCATTACAGGGGATGCAGAAAAATGCAGCAACTTGGATCCTCCTGGAAATGCCTCTCCTGAACCACTGGCTGAAAATAGGAGTAATTTGAATAGGAGGGCTAAATGATACCTGTACCCATTACATTTTCCCAGTCCTGATTATAATATAGACATGAAATCTGGATACTTAACTTAGAAAATGTGCATCTATAATGAACAGAGCTGACAAGCAAATGAAGAAAGTAAATTGAGTGTTCGTTTCTTCATGACTTGAAGGTAAAATGAGCAAATAGCTATTTCACCTGCTGATATGTAATGCAACCTAAAGCTAAATCATCGCATTATTATAATATTATATTGCCCAGAGAGGCTGTGGCTCCCCTGGATCCCTGGCAGTGCCCAAGGCCAGGCCAGACATTGGGGCTGGGAGCAGCCTGGGACAGTGGAAGGTGTCCCTGCCATGGCAGGGGGACACTGGGTGGGCTTTAAGGTCCCTTACCATTCTGTGGCTCTGTTATTCCATTCTAGTTGCCAACATCCTGGGTGACATTAGCAGTGTTTGAACTATTTTATTTGTATTGTCTCCTCTTGGGAAGGAAAACTGATTTTGAAACTGATTTTTCCATAAGGAGAGCCCTGTGGGCTTGGATTATCAAGGTCTGTGGATGGAATAAAGTGCTCCAGCTATTCCAGTGCACTCTCACAGGAACACGTGGTGGGAAGTGGAAATGCAAACACCGTGTGCTCTTATTGAGGTTGTAATTGATGTATTTGGGAAAGGAACCAATGTAAATTATTTTTCATAACAGTGAGCCTTTATATAGGGTTGGACTCTTTAAAAGCCTGCCCAGTGTGTACAGGCAGCGAGGGAAATGTCAGGCCATGTTTATGAACAGTCAAGGTTGAGTTGATTTTTGTCAAACTCTGCAGTAATGGTTTCTAATTCTGACACGCAGGAGCTCAGGTCTCCCCCACAGCTCATAAAGCATCTTTCAATCCAGGTGTCAGTTACCCTCTGCACCCTCGGGTGGGGAGGGCTCACTGTGCCCGTGCCAGGCCTGAAGACACCAGACAGGCTGGTGAAAGTTTTAGTGGAGTTCCTGTTTTGGATCCTGGCACCAGCTGCCCAGGGAAGCTGTGGATCCCCATCCCTGCAAGTGCCCAAAGTGGGGACAACTGGGAGAGGGGCAGCCAGAGGCACCTGCTGGGCTGGGTGTCAGCTCTGCAGGGAGCTCCATCCATCCCTGTATCCCTGCATCCCTGAATCCATCCATAATCCATCCATCCATCCATCCCTCCATCCATCCCTCCATCCATCCATCCATCCATCCATCCATCCATCATCCATCCATCATCCATCCATCATCCATCCATCATCCATCATCCATCCATCCATCCATCCCTGCATCCCTGCATCCCTGAATCCATCCATGATCCATCCATCATCCATCCATCATCCATCCATCATCCATCCATCCATCCATCCATCCATCCATCCATCCATCCATCCATCCATCATCCATCCATCCATCATCCATCCATCCATCCATCATCCATCCATCATCCATCCATCATCCATCCATCATCCATCCATCATCCATCATCCATCCATCCATCCATCCCTGTATCCCTGCATCCCTGAATCCATCCATGATCCATCCATCCATCCATCCATCCATCCATCCATCCATCCATCCATCCATCATCCATCCATCATCCATCATCCATCCATCCATCCATCATCCATCCATCCATCATCCATCCATCCATCATCCATCATCCATCCATCCATCATCCATCCATCCATCCATCCATCCATCCATCCATCATCCATCCATCCATCCATCATCCATCCATCCATCATCCATCCATCCATCCCTCCATCCATCCATCCATCCATCATCCATCCATCCATCCATCCATCCATCATCCATCCATCCATCATCCATCCATCCATCCATCATCCATCCATCCATCCATCCATCCATCCATCCATCCATCCATCCATCCATCCATCATCCATCCATCCATCCATCATCCATCCATCCATCCATCATCCATCCATCCATCATCCATCCATCCATCCATCCATCATCCATCCATCCATCCCTCCATCCATCCATCCATCCATCATCCATCCATCCATCCATCCATCCATCCATCCATCCATCCATCCATCATCCATCCATCCATCATCCATCCATCCATCCATCCATCCATCCATCCATCCATCATCCATCCACCCATCATCCATCCATCCATCCATCATCCATCCATCCATCCATCCATCCATCCATCCATCCATCCATCATCCATCCATCCATCCATCCATCATCCATCCATCCATCCATCCATCCATCATCCATCCATCCATCCATCATCCATCCATCCATCCATCCATCCATCCATCCATCCATCCATCATCCATCCATCCATCATCCATCCATCATCCATCCATCCATCCATCCATCCATCCATCATCCATCCATCCATCCATCCATCCATCCATCATCCATCCATCCATCCATCCATCCATCCATCCATCCATCATCCATCCATCATCCATCATCCATCCATCCATCCATCATCCATCCATCCATCATCCATCCATCCATCCATCCATCCATCCATCATCCATCCATCCATCCATCCATCCCATCCATCATCCATCCATCCATCATCCATCATCCATCCATCATCCATCCATCCATCCATCCATCCATCCATCCATCCATCCATCCATCATCCATCCATCCATCCATCCATCCATCCATCCATCCATCCATCCATCATCCCTCCATCATCCATCCATCCATCCATCCATCCATCCATCATCCATCCATCCATCCATCCATCATCCATCCATGCATCCATCCATCCATCCATCATCCATCCATCCATCCATCCATCCATCATCCATCCATCCATCCATCCATCCATCATCCATCCATCCATCCATCATCCATCCATCCATCATCCATCCATCATCCATCCATCCATCCATCCATCCATCCATCATCCATCCATCCATCCATCCATCCATCCATCATCCATCCATCCATCCATCATCCATCCATCCATCATCCATCCATCATCCATCATCCATCCATCCATCATCCATCCATCCATCCATCATCCATCCATCCATCATCCATCCATCCATCCATCATCCATCCATCCATCCATCCATCCATCCATCATCCATCCATCCATCATCCATCCATCATCCATCCATCCATCCATCCATCATCCATCCATCCACTCTGTGGTGGGAGATGGACCCGGGCAGTGGGAGAACCCCCCAGCAATGGAACCCAAATGAGCAGACAATGCTCTGTGCTTGTCCCCATCTTGAACTATATTATTAACTATATTATTAATGTTCATGGCGTTGCAATTTGGTGGAATGGGGTTTTTGTAGGGATCATTCAGTGTGCCCTGCTTCCATGGGCTCGTGGAACACACCAGGGTTCAAGTTCTGGTCTCTGCAGGCCCAGGCTGGGTCCCAACCCTCAGCCCCCTGGAAAAGGCTGAGCTGAGCTTGGCCTTAGGCAGCCACAGCTCCCCAAACCCTGGCACAGACAGCCCAGGAGAGGGGAAATCAGCATTCAATCAGCATTCAACATTTCGTGCACCAGAAGATGATTAATTTTCTCCCAACTAATTAATGAAATGAGATAATTTTCCACCTCCTGATCCGGTGTCCAGCAAGATCAGCAAAAAGCCTCACGTTGACTTCCGAGGACTTTGCACGGTGTCATTTCATGGTTCAGTTCAGCAGGATGATATGATACATTCCTATTGGGAAAGGGAGGTGGTGGGCTCTGCTAGGAACAGGATCATTTTTCAGAAAGAAAGATGTTTACCTACATTTTCTCTGCTGCCACGGTAACTGAAATAAAGCGTTGTTGTTTTGGTTTTAATTAAAGTTTTTAGCATTCATCTCAGCCACCATATTGGCTTTTTAATCTATGAATAAATATTAAAAAACACATATATTTTATGCTCCCTGCTCTGCATTTATTCACTGCAACTCACAGGATTCTTTCCAGTGCCCTGAGTTACACATTTTCAGCAGCATCCTGCCACATCTTAAGAAAAAAAAAAAAAAGTAGGGCAGAAAAACCACCAGATTAACCCACAATGTCCCAAAATGAGCTGTGCTCTGCTCCCAATGGCCTCAGTGGGTTCTGTGCCTATCTATAGCCAGGAGGCTACAGCATTTCTGAAACATCCTGCAAACGTTCCACCTCTGCACTCCCCCAGTGCTGCCAGGCACCATTTTGCTGTTTTCAGACTATGGGGATTGATTCCCAGACACCCCAGAGACCCCAGAGACCCCAGAGACCCCAGGTGCCACCATGATGGGCCCAGAGTGGCCCTTGTGGATCCCAGGGCTGGGGCTGCAGACAAACAACACAGTTTGGGCTGAAATCATCACTGGGTCAGAACCCAAACAGGCTGGGGGAACCTGCTGGGTTCAAGACATTTTCCACAAGCTCCTCAGCCTTTTGCCCTCTCCCCTGAGCTCCCCTGGGAACCAAACCTCCCAAAGCCTGGCTGGGCATGGGGCTGCACCAAGGCACCCGGAGTTTTCAGCCTGAGCTACCTGAACATTCTCAGAGCTGCCTCCTCATGCCCATGAATAATCAGACACGGAAGGGTAAGGAGTGCAGGAGGTTCAGTTTTCCCTGCCAACAGCCCCGTGGGTGCCAGCTGGAAGCTGCCCCGTGTGCCCATCTCAGCAGGTGTGGGGACAAGCTGGCAGTGCCAGCCTGGGGTAGGGCTGGGCAGGACACAGGGCACGGAGCGAGTGTTAATGAGGTGATAAGCTGGGGCTTCTGTGGAAAGGTTAATTAAACCAGCCCAGCTCACCGGCAGACCTGCCACGGCTCTTTTCCCTTTAAATATTCTGCACGCTGAGGGAAACTTCCCTCCCCTCCCTGCACACACACAAATAAATAAATAAATAAATAAATAAATAAATAAATGGAGTGAATCAAGCCACCACAATTCCAATTAGTCCCAGCTGTTATTTCTCCATCCTTTACGGCCTCGTCTGCAGCGCCTGGCAATCGGTTACACATGGCCTCGTGCAAGGAGACATGGAATAATTGCTTCAATCTGAGGCAAGAGTAACTAGTTCTGTTCATGTTTTATTCAGAGTGACAGGGACATTACTGTAATAACTCCTGCCTTGTTCCATCTCCTCCAGAATGGTGGATAAAGAGGCATTTGCAGCCACATGAAGGGGGATGAGCCACATCTCAGGCTCCACCTTGCCCCGATCCCTGTTTATTTTTAACAGCATTCCCAAATCACACGGTAACCATGCTGCTTTTCATAGCTAAGGTTCATTTTGGCTGGAAGGATGAGGAGAGCTCTTCCTGAGCCAACGTGACCTGCTACTGATTTAGCAGAAATGGATGATGCCACTGGAAAGAAATGATTCTTTAGTATTTCTTCTTTTCCTCCTAAGCATGGAAAGAACGACTTTGGTAAGTCAGTCAGCAGGAAAATTAGGAAATGACTGCAAGAAAGTCTGTTGGGAGAGGACACCTTTAGATGCCAATAAATTTATTTATTGGCTGTTTATGGCTGTGCACATTGCAGCCTAACTTTTAAAAGTGTGTATTGTGATTTACTGACCTGGCAATGCATTTCAAAAAAAGGTGGTTTGAGTTGTCACTGTTGAATAAAGGAGACAAAGAATAAAAGCAGGGGTAAAAAATAACAGGGAAATAAAAAAGAGCCAAGACATGAAAGATGACAATGGGTGGACTTATACATGCACCTGCGTGTCAGCTTTTTAGTGGAAATGAAAATGATAAAAATCTTAAATAAGTTTCTTTCTGTAAGTGCCAGAATTGCCCTGATTTGAAATCTCTGGGACTGCTCAAATGCTGAGGTTTTCTCCTTTTTCCACCCCATGTATCCATTACCAGGCATTAGGAGCAAAAGACCAAAAGAAAGACCAAAACTATGGTTTTGATTACAAAACATAACATGGACACAGCCTGAATCTTGTCCAGGAAGGGTGAAAGGAGACCCAAGGGGTCCCAGGCCTGGGTGGCTCCTGGGCTGGTGGTTCCCAGCTCTGGCTGCTGCCCATGTGCAGCTCGAGCACTCTGGAACAGAAAGAGCCCAGCAGAAGGAGTTTCCAGCTAATCAGTCTGAACATTTACTAATATCTAGTTAATAAATTAGTAAATATGTTAGCAAACGTGTTGGAGAATGAATTAGTGAACGGATTAGTAAGTGTGTTGGTGCACTGGGCCCAGGAAATCTGTCAGTGCGTGGGGCTGGTGGCTCAGAACTCACCCAAACAGCTCAGAACTCACCCAAACAGCTGAGCAAAGCCAGAGGATGAAGCCCTTTCCCCACACAGACAGCAGAGTGATGCAGAAGTTAATAAGGCATTAGAAACCTGATGAAAAACAACACATTTTTTCCAAAAGCAGCAGAGCTGGGTGGGCAGAAGCGTGTCAGGGCCTGCACACAGAGGGTCAGGTGCTGGTTTCCAGTGGTTCCTGCTGACTAATTACAGCCTCTGCAGTTACCACAGGGCTGCTCTGATTCCTCAGCACAGAGACATCTTGTTCGCTCAATGCTGAAATGTTTATTTACTTATCACATCTCTTTCAATAGCTGAGCAAGAAGGAGGCTGAGGGTGACCCACTTTTGGTGCCCTGAACAGTCAGATGGGCCTTCAGCAGAGAAAGGTCAGCAGACTGCTGTGAGAGAATCCCTGGCCTGTAAAACCTTGTTCTCATCCACAGAGCTTGCTCACACCAGCTCAGGATTAGCTCAGTGCTAAAAGTTCACCAGAAGGTCTCTGTGGAAAATGTGGGAGCTGCAGGAGTGACAGACAGACCACCCAGCTGGGCAAGCTTCCCACAGGTTCTTTTCTGTGCAATTCCCACTCACAGGGGTTTTACTGCAATTTAAGGGCTGAAGTAATAGGTTAAAATGGTACGTTGTAGTAAAACCAAAATAAATCCCTGTATTGCATGAGTCTTGGCAGTAGAGCTGAGGAAAGTCTTGTCAGCTAAGGAAACCCTGCCATGAAATTCCTGATAAACTCTCCCAGGCTGGCCATCCCCAGGCTGAGTGTGGGCAGTGTCAGGCTGGAGAGCAGAGCTGCCCCTTGCTGCCAAACCATTCCCCAGCTGGAGGCACCATCCCTGCCCAGACCCACGTCCCCAGGGCCAAGGTCTGCTCTCAGTGGGGCCTCTCCTGTGGGGCAGATCCAGCTCCTGCATGCTGAGAGTTCTCTTTCCCTGTTGAGCATCCCAGGGGACATCCTGGGGAATGAAACCATGTGGTCAGGCTCTTCTATTTCAGCATTTTCTCTCCTCTCTGTTCTCAGAATTCAGCAGTGATTTTGAGGGTTCCAGGCAGGTCCCAGGCAGCCTCCTGTCTTTCCCAAGCCTTCCATTGCTGATCCCAAACCCCAGCCCAGCCCTGAGCCCCTCTAACGTGCCCCAAAGAGCTGCTCAGGGCTGCCCTGGAGCTGCCCACACCCCCTCGGGGTCCCAGTGCTCCCCAGAGGCAGGCAGAGCACTGAGCTCAGCCCCAGCACTGATTCCTCTCCATGCTCTGAGCCTGGGACTGCTGCTGCTCCCAGCCCTGGTGGAAGCAGCCCAGCCCAGCCCAGCCCAGCTGGCTCCAGCCTCAAAGGCAGCCCGTGCTGGGTTGGGATCCAGTGAGGAGGATGGGCTGTGAGAGCCCAGCACTGTGCTGAGAGCCAGCCAGGAGCTCCTCACCGCGGCTGGGCAGCCCCTGGTGTCCCCTGGCCCTGCAGCAGCCTCTGAGAGTCCAGTGCAGGAGCCCCTGGCTCCCCAGCCAGCCCTGCAGAGGCTGGGGTGCCCACCACGGCCTGGGCTGGCTGCCAGGGGCAGGCAAGGGGAGAGGAATGAGGGTTTTCTCCCCAAAAGAATGACTGGAGGGCTTTTCCTCACGGTGACCCTAGCAGGGCTGTGTACCTGCCCCTGGCTGGTTAAACCTGCCTGGCAGTGCTCCAGGAGGGCACCGTGGCCTGAGCTGTGCCCCCTTCGTGGGGATGCCCCTCTGCCCTTGCCCTGAGGGTCTTTGCATGCAGGGGCTGTCACTGCCATCTCACCCTGCTCCCTCTGTCAGCTGCTGAGAGCATTCGTACAGCTTTGTCAGGTAAGGCCTTATTCCTTTAAAAAATAAACTAGAGAAGCCATCTGGAGTATTTTTTTCAAACCAACACGAACTCCTCCAGCTGTTGGGTGACCTCATCCTTTATTAATTTCTGTAGACTCGCATTTACCATTGAGATCAACCCTACAAGTGTATAATTTCCTGACTTCTTTCCAGCTCTTCATTAAAGGCTGGGGTTAGAGATCTGCCCCCCGAGTCCCCCTCTCACCCTCCTCTCTCGCAGGGGTTGTTAAGGAGCAGATGATGCATCACAGGTTCCTTTATGGCAGCAATAATTGTTCTGCTTCAGGAGCCACCGTGCCTTATATACTGCCTTTTCCTGAAATTGTTTTTCTTCTTTCCCTTATTGCTAAGGAAGATATTGGCACCAAAATGTGATTTGAGAGCTCATGTTCCCTCATTTTCTCCGTACCTGAGCCAGGGCAGATGCGGCGCTCGCGGTGCCACCGCTGACATCTGTGTAACCCAATCCTGCCTCATAAACAGGAGGCACAAGTGACAGCAGCAATTGCAATCGGTGCTTTTCTTCTGCTGGAGCCATTACTTGGGACAGGATGTATAAATCACGGCGTGTCTGATGTGGCCAGCTCGAGGCTGAGCCCCAGCCCTGGCCTGGCTGCCAGCCCCGAGGCACAGAGCGGGGCTGGGGAGGAGGAGGAGGGAGGGCATGGGCATTGCCAAGGGCCAGGGATGGGGCTGGGGGCTCTCAGCCCTGTCTGTGGCTTTCTGCAGCAGCAGCAGAGTCACACACTGCCAGTGCAGGTCTGGCTTCCACACCCAGCTCCTGACAATCGCCACAAACGGCGACATTTCACAGCTCCTGCCCTGCAGAGCAGGGACAGGCACAGCCAGCCCGTCCCCTAAGGCCACACCACAGTCCAGGCTGAGAGGTGGCTGGAACTGCAGCAAAAAGGGGCTGGGGGACAGGGTTAGGGCTGGGTGGGCAGAGGGAGGGGGAGGATGGCACTGGTGGCACTGGGAAGTGGCAAATGACTCTGATCCCATTGCATTTAAACACCTGCAGCTCTGAAAGGACATTTTTTCTTTTTGTCAGTTCCATATTCCCAGTGCATCACAGAAAATTTTAGGAGGATGTCATCCTGCTCCTCTGAAAGGCAGAGGGGGGACTGCAGCCCCCATCCCAGAGGCTGAGCCAGATGGGGATGTGGGGATGTGGGGACATGGGGATGTGGGGATGTGGGGATGTGGGGACATGGGGATGTGGGGATGTGGGGATGTGGGGACATGGGGATGTGGGGACATGGGGACGTGGAGATGTGGGGACGTGGGGACGTGGGGATGTGGGGATGTGGGGATGTGGGGATGTGGGGACACGGGGATGTGGGGACATGGGGACGTGGGGATGTGGGGACATGGGGACGTGGAGATGTGGGGACGTGGGGACGTGGGGATGTGGGGATGTGGGGATGTGGGGATGTGGGGATGTGGGGACACGGGGATGTGGGGACATGGGGACGTGGGGATGTGGGGACATGGGGACGTGGGGATGTGGGGATGTGGGGATGTGGGAACATGGGGATGTGGAGATGTGGGGATGTGGGGACGTGGGGATGTGGGGATGTGGGGATGTGGGGACATGGGGACGTGGGGACGTGGGGATGTGGGGACATGGGGACGTAGGGATGTGGGGATGTAGGGATGTGGGGATGTGGGGATGTGGGGACATGGGGATGTGGGGATGTGGGGATGTGGGGATGTGGGGACATGGGGATGTGGGGATGTGGGGATGTGGGGATGTGGGGACATGGGGATGTGGGGATGTGGGGATGTGGGGATGTAGGGATGTGGGGATGTGGGGATGTGGGGACATGGGGATGTGGGGATGTGGGGATGTGGGGATGTGGGGACATGGGGATGTGGGGATGTGGGGATGTGGGGATGTGATCCTGGCTCCCCAGGCTCCCAGGACACACCTGAGGCCCCAGCAGCACCTGTGTCCCTGCTCAGGAACGATGGATAAGGGACAGAGTTTGTTCAGCCTTTACTGGAAACACAGAGGTTGTGTTTAACATATCAAGGGGCAAAAAAGAAAAGGGTGATTTATAAATATTTGCATGCTGTAATTGTCTTTGGGAAAGATCAGCTGGGTTGAGCCGCAGCGGGGCCGTTTCTGCGGAGGAACAGCCGAGCTGTTCACAGGTTTCATTTCCACCACTCGAGCACTTAATGGGCAATCCCTCAGTCTGATCACACTCCTGCTTCCAAACGGCCCTGCACGAGGGAGCACCTCCAATCCAACATGTTCCTGCAGCCCCGGGTGTGGAAATGGCTCCCAGACAGGCTGGATGAGTGTGAGTATCAGGGCTGGCACCCCGGAGCCATGGGAAGCACAGCCTGTGGCTCTTGGTGGGGCAGAGCAAGCAAACAGCTGGAAAACAACTGGGCTCAGCTGCTCAGCTGCCAGCTCCTGGTGGGAGCAGGGGAGGCAGCTCAGGGGGTCAGAGCCCGTCGTGTCTGCGAGGTTTGCTGGACCATAACACACAGAGAGCTGCAGCCTGACTCGTGTTTAATTCTGACTCCAACAAATCCATTCCAAACAGGCTGAGGCCACGCTGGGGGAGCAGGGAAAGCAGCCTGGCAGGACTTCCCCTGGCTAGGAAGGGACTAGAGACCCCCAGACTGCCCTGAAGACACAAACACACTTGTGCACATGATCAAACATTTAGATCTTCTTCTCCAGCTGTCCTCTCTCTGTTGGCTGGGGCTTTTCCGAAATTCAACCCCTCTGTAGTGGGATGCACATGGGGAGCAGCAAAAGGCTGTGACAAAGGCGAGCTCAAGGTAACCCTGGGGGGACACAAACCCTGGGGTTTGCATTTAGATCCCACAGGCAGAGGAGCTTCAACACAAACCACTGACCCTGAGAGAGGCTGGGTGCAGATGCTGGGGCTGGGGCTCAGCATCAGATCAGGGGTTTGGGATGAAGATGCTGCAGGGTTTGTCCAGCTCCCAGGGGCAGATGCTGCAGTGCTCACCCTGCACTGACCCACAGCTGCACCACCAGGTGAGAAAACTCAGAAGGGCTCCGTGGATGGAAGAGCTGTGGTAATTAAGACCTTTCCTCTATTTATACTAAAATCAGCACTGTGGAAAGAGGCCATAAATAATACAAGATGTGGTGAGAAAACAAGAGCAAAACCTCCACCCTTCAGTCAGAGAATGAACAAAATTTGCTTCCTTCAAGGAGCAACAGGAAAAAAGTGGAGTTTATCCTAAGCAGGGCTGAGTGCCCTCTCCTCCTGTGCTGAGGGTCACCATTTACTGCACCCTCACACATTTTGGGGCATTTAATGGGTCCAGGGCTTCCCAGGTGAGGGATGGAGCTGCTCCCAGGGCAGCCAGTTGTGTTCTGGCCTCTCCAGCACCGCCAGGACCCTGCTCTGCTCTGCTCTGCCTCTGCAAGGCTCTGGCTTGGACAGAGGACCTGCTGTTGGTGTGACTGTGGAAGCACCATGTGGGGCCAGGATAAAACACCAAGGGAAAATTGAAGGATTTTAATAATGCCTATTTTTATTTCTACTAGATGCCAACCATCTGAGCTAATAGAATGTAATTGGAAGACTCAATTTCGTAATTTTCTTTATTATTATGTCTTGATGTACTTCTGTCAACTCCAAAATACTCATTACATGTAATTAGGAGGAAGATTAGAGCGCCGTTAAGATGTGGAATAATGATGCAGCTCAACCAGGGGCAGTGGAAGAAACAACCCGCTCAGGAAAATATCTCCAAAGTGCTGAGCAGAGGAGGGCGTTTAAAAACCTGATAAAGCTGAGAGCTGGTGCCAAATAACAAAGAAGAGACTTTGAAGTGGGACAGAGCTGATCCACTGAATCAAAGCAGTTGATGACTCTGCCTCCCTCTCAAGTGAATCCCTCATGTTTATTTGGATGGCTGAAGTAACATTAATAAGATAATTCCCTAAGAACCACCCTCTGTGTCTTTTTCATAAACTCCCACCCCAAACAGCATAATTAATTTTCCTGTTGTACAGAAGAATAATAATAAAAAATCCTTTGGGAGGTAGGTGGTAATTTCTATCTGATGGAAATTGAGATTAGACACAGCACATAAAACTTTTTGATAATTTATTCACCAGAAATTGCCGTATTATACCTATCAGAGAGCTGGTGATATGAAACTTAACAAGCTGATATTTCACTCTGATTTCCTTGAGCATGATCCAATTTATTAAATCAAAATTCTAGATTAGCTTTAATACGAAAGAAGATTTTTATATTCCAGACTAATGTATGTCAGAATGTACAAAACCGACAATGGGAGTGCTGACAGGAGTTCAGCTCTGTGCGGCACTCAGAGACGGGTTCAGAAGGAAAAGGAGAAATTTCCCCAAATTTCGGAATATTTCTGTCGAACTGGGGGATAAGAGAGGAGAAAAGAGAGCAGGGCTGTGTCGGCAGCAGCGCCCAGAGCAGCACAGCACGAGGCACTACCGTGGGGGAAGCTATTTCTGGTTCTATCATCAACTCCCCGTATGACAGCACAGGAATTATTTCAGGACACAATCGCTTTCCAATGGATACGGAATAAATAGAAAGAGATCTTCTGTTGAGAAGCCCTTGCTGTTTCCTGTCTCACCCTCTGCAGTGCCTCACTGCTCACAGGGTGCCCCTGGCCCAGCACAGCTCCACGAGGTGCTGGGGGCCACCCCAGTGGGTCTGGGGGCCACTGCCAACAGTGCCAAAGGTCCTACCCAGAGGGTGCCAATGGCCAGCCCTGCCAGGTGCCAATGGCCAGCCCTGCCAGATATCAAAGGTCCTACCCAGAGGGTGCCAATGGCCAGCCCTGCCAGGTGCCAATGGCCACCCGTGCCAGGAGCCAAAGGTCCTACCCAGAGGGTGCCAATGGCCACCCGTGCCAGGTGCCAATGGCCAGCCAAGAGGGTGCCAAAGGTCCTACCCAGAGAGTGCCAATGGCCAGCCCTGCCAGGTCCCAAAGGTCCTACCCAGAGAGTGCCAATGGCCAGCCCTGCCAGGTGCCAGTGGCCACCCGTGCCAGGTGCCAAAGGTCCTACCCAGAGGGTGCGAATGGCCAGCCCTGCCAGGTGCCAATGGCCACCCGTGCCAGGAGCCAAAGGTCCTACCCAGAGGGTGCCAATGGCCACCTGTGCCAGGTGCCAATGGCCAGCCCTGCCAGGTGCCAAAGGTCCTACCCAGAGGGTGCCAATGGCCACCCGTGCCAGGAGCCAAAGGTCCTACCCAGAGGGTGCCAATGGCCAGCCCTGCCAGGTGCCAGTGGCCACCCGTGCCAGGAGCCAAAGGTCCTACCCAGAGGGTGCCAATGGCCACCCGTGCCAGGTGCCAATGGCCAGCCCTACCAGGAGTCAATGGCCACCTGTGCCAGGTGCCAATGGCCACCCGTGCCAGGTGCCAATGGCCAGCCCTGCCAGGTGCCAAAGGTCCTACCCAGAGGGTGCCAGTGGCCACCCGTGCCAGGAGCCAATGGCCAGCCCTGCCAGGTGCCAAAGGTCCTACCCAGAGGGTGCCAATGGCCACCCATGCCAGGTGCCAATGGCCACCCGTGCTAGGTGCCAATGGTCAGCCCCAAGGTGGGGCTGCCCACGATGGCCCCTGTCCCTGGCAGGCTCTGCCCAGGTCTCTCATCTGTGTTTTCTCTCTCCTTTTGGGTTTGCTGGTTTGAGTGACTCTGTGAGGCCCCTGGCTCTGCTCGAGCCCCTCACTGGAGCAGGAGCAGGGGTGGAGGGAGCACAAGGCATGGCTGGGGCAAGGGCTGCTCTGCCAGGGCTGCGGGGAGCGTCCTGGTGCCCAGGCTGTGCTGGGGAGCTGGGGGCACCCCACGGGTAGCACCTCCAGAGATGGGGACAAAGAGGCTGCAGGGCACAGAGCGAGCTCAGGCCATCCCCAGAAAATGAAGCTCTGAGTTCTGAGCTGGGAGAGGTCCCAGGCCTGGAGAGAGGAGCGACACGAGGATTCTCAGGCCAGCTCCCTTCCCCAGTGTTCCTGCAGCAGGTGTGCCAGGGCAGCACCCAGAGCCAGCCCTGTCAGCGCAGCGCCATGGCCAAGGGACCCTGAATGTCCCCGTGTCCCCTCGCACAGGGCCAGCCGGTGCCAGCTCCGGGTGCAGGGCACGCACAGGGCACACCGCTGCTGCTGCTGCTGCCGGGCACACCGCTGCACCAGGCAGCACATCTGGATAAGCCCGGACCCGCACCGGGGAGCGGCCGCTGCTCGCAGCCAGCGGTGCCAGCGGTGCCAGCGGTGCCAGCGGTGCCCGCCGTGGCACTGCCAGCGCTGGGGACGGGACCCGGCAGTGCCCCATGGCCCCCGAGCAGCCCAATCAATCCCCTCGCCTTGTTTATAAGTATCTGTGACTCACAGACGTTTTTCCTGCTCCTTAATTGCCAGTTTCCTGAGAAACCATCGCAGGCAGCCAATCGGCTGCGCAGCTCCGGCTTGGAGACTGGAGACAACTGGGAAAAATAAATCCGGCGTTATTGGGAAATTGAACGGCACTTTCCTAAGTACAGCACGTATTTATAAACAACACATCTGCGGGAAGCAGAGCCCCCTCGCTCTGCTCAGGGCGGTCTCAAGTGCCGTCCTCTCCCACCCTGTGCGCTGATGGATGCACGGAGCGGCTCCCGGCGGTGCCCGGGGCTGGCTCTGGCCCCCTGCTCCCCTCCCTGCTCCCGTCCCTTCCCGGGGGCTTGCCCGGGGTGCTGGGGGTGCACACCTGGGCACGCAGGCAGGGGAGGGGCACAGCTGCCGGTTCGGGCAGCATCCCTCTGTCCCCATGTCCCTCTGTCCCCATGTCCCTCTGTCCCCATGTCCCAGTGTTCCACTGTTCCTCTATCCCTCTGTCCCCATGTCCCTCTGTCCCTATACCACTCTGTCCCCATGTCCCTCTGTCCCCATGTCCCTCTGTCCCTCTATCCCTCTATCCCTCTATCCCTCTGTCCCCATGTCCCTCTGTCCCTCTGTCCCACCGGCTCTCCCTTACACTGTTCAATCCTGATCTGAGTGCTGGATCTCCCAAAGCATCCTGCCTTCCTAAGAGCCCCTACAGACTGGTGCAGCAATTTCAATAAACAAACTGAAATCCTTGGAGAAGCCACAATACAGCACTGGTGATATTATTCAGCATGATTATAAAAGTGATGCACGAGATCTAAATAAGAGAAGAAATCTGTGCACTCAGTGTTAGTCACTGCTCAACTGCAGCTCGATTCAGAGCCCCTCACTGGTACAAAGACATCAGCCTGTGAAGTCTCTGTAGCCCAGCCTGCGCCTTCCTTTGTGCTTCCAGTGCATGACGGTGTTTGGGAAGCTCAGAAGTCTTTTTTGGTAATGGAAAAAAGCCATTCTGCTAGCTGGTGAGAGGCTGGAAACACAGAGCCGGGTAATTTCGGAGGAGTTCACAGGGAACTGGGGGAAAGGATATAAAGAATGCAATGGCACAAAGCTGGGCTGGGCTGGGCTGGAGGAGCTGCAGCACCTGCACAGCTGTGGGACACAGGCAGGCAGGGCAGGGCTGCACACCGGGAATTTGTGTCCCCATGGCAGAGCTGCCTGTGCCCAGCACAGCCCTGAGGGCTCCCCGTGGGCACCGTGGGCACTGTGGGCACCGAGGGCACCTCGGGCACCTCTGCTCCCTCCACGCTGGAGTCAGACCCATGCAGAGCTGCCCCCAGCTCCCCGTGCTGCTGGCACGGTGGGGAAACTGAGGCAGCAGCCAAGGGGCTGCCCGAGGGCAGGCAGGTGGGCAGGCAGGAGCTGTGTGCCCTGCTGGGGAGCAGGGGGGCTGCTGGAGCCCTAACCCTAACCCTGCCCGCCCGTGCCCACAGCGCCAGCACCGGCGCTGGGAGAGGAGCTGGGCACCCAGGCTGCCTCCCTGGAGCTGCAAATGCCTCTCTCATCGGTCTGAAATTCACACCTCTGCTTCAAATGCTCAGAACCTTTGAGCACAGAGCAGGCAGAGTCTGCTTGGAGTAATTCCAGCAAGGGGTCTTGGAAATGAGGAGTTTGGTTTCTTTCTTCTCCTGCAGCAAATCCATCATTTTTCTGCAGGGTGACACTTAATCTTTGTGTTTGCCCCCAGAGCCAGAGCTCCCACTGTAGTTCTGATCAAGATCAAACTAATTTCAGCTGGCCAACACTCACCATTTGACATTCCACCTGTTTGAAGCAAAATTGGAACTGGTATTTATGACGAAGATTAGCTCATGGCCATTAAGTGCTCTGGGCTGAAGATGGATATTTGCTGTCAAAGCCGTGGTGGTGATTTATCTCACAAAAAAGTTCCCTCAGCTCTCTGAAGTGACTGCCACAAAGCTCTCCTGGCACAGGAAGCCCGGCCGTGTTCCTGAGCTGCATTTTTGCAAAGCTGAAGAACTGACCCCGAAACGCTTCTGCAAAGACAAGAGGGGAGATCTGGCTCCTTCCCTCCCTCAGCCTGGGCTCTCTGGATCACTTGGTATTGGAGCAGCATCAAACAGACGGCGGAAAAAAAGACAAGGAAAGAAATTTTTCTCCACAGTCTTCCTTGGTCAAAGAAGATGGGGATTAAAACAAATCTGACAGTTGCAAAAAATCCAAACCAGGTCCCAAAGTCTGGGTTTAAAACTTGCCCTGTGAGTGACGGCAGCCACAGCCCAGCCACGCTGGGTCAGCCCTCATGGCCACAGCTTCCAGAACCTTCTGCCTGCCATGGCCAGAGCTTCCAGAACCTTCCTTCCCTCTGCCACAATCCCAGAGCTTCCAGAACCTTCTGTTAGCCCCAGCCCAGAGCTTCCAGAACCTTCCTTCCCTCTGCCACAATCCCAGGGCTTCCAGAACCTTCTGTCTGCCCCGGCCCAGAGCTTCCAGAACCTTCTGTCTGCTCCAACCCAGAGCTTCCAGAACCTTCCCTGAGCCCCAGCCCAGCGCTTCCAGAACCTTCTCTGTGCCCTGAGCAGGGCTGGGGAGGCTGAGCTGGGGCTGGGTGAGGGCCGTGCCCCCCTCGTGCACCCTCCCTGCCCCATTTCCAGATCAAATCCTGTGGAAATGGAGTGCAGGGATCTCTCCCCCCTTTGAAAACCAGCTCACTTCCAGTGCCTGATCTCCCCACCCCAGGTGCCAGCAGGGCAGGTTCCAGTGGGAGCAGGACACCATGGGAACAGGGTATTTATTGATCGCATCCCTCAGATCACCCGAGCGCAGATTGCCAAAACAGGCACTGCTCCCTTCTTTCCCACGGCAGCGTTTTTGAAAATCTACCACATTTTTCTTTCTAAATAAACCAGCCCAAACTGCCTCCAGAGGGTTTTGCCATCCTTACATTTACTCCAGCAGAGTAATCTTCTAGGAAGATGAAATACCAGAGCAACTCAGGGAAGTGCTGAGCAGACAGGCACAGACCTCAAGATGGATATCCAAGTTCAAGCCTTTCAAGCCCAGAAAATAAATCAAGATGACAACAGTCCCAAAACATCAGAAACCCTCAGACTTATGAAAGCCAGAATCTCATAAGTTAATACATTTCCAGCTCAGATGTCTGGAACCATGAGCTGTGTTTTGTATTGCACACAGGACAGGCTGCTGGTACCTCCAGGGCCAGAGGGGGAACACAGGCAGGTGAGAGAGCAGGACCTGGGCTGCTGGGCAGGGGAGCTGCCCTGCCCATGCCAGGAGCCCACAGCTACCCCAGGCTATGGCCAGGGTGATGGAGCCCTCCCCTCAGCCAGGGCTGCCCACCTGGGCCTGGCTTGGCTTGGCTTGGCTTGGCTTGGCTTGGCTTGGCTTGGCCTGGCTTGGCTTGGCCTGGCTTGGCTTGGCTTGGCTGGGCAGGAGGGCTCTGGGAGCCTCCTCTAGGGTGATGTGCAGAGCCACCCCTGGACCAAACACACACCTCTGTTCCTGGAAAATTCTCCTGCAGAGGATATTAAAACTGTCTCTTCCAATTCAGTTCAGGGGCTCTCTAAGCAGCGTGTCAATAAGGCCACATAATAATAATCAGATGTTTCAGCTTGGCCCGGATCAGTGAGCTGCTGGAGAGCAGCCAGGCTGCTCTCACTCACCAGGGTCAGATGCCAGCTCGCAATGAGGAGCAGGGGTAAAAGCCAAACCTCTGCAGTTTTATCGAGAAGTTCAAATTAGGAACCAAACCAAAAGACATGTTCTTGGGCAAGGTCACAGTGAGGTTTGGTTACAGGGGCTGGGATAAAACACACAAAGATATTCACTGAACATAAACTGCATTCAGTCATGCCAGGGAAGAACCCCCTGGAGCCCCATTTTCCTGACTCCTTTCCCAAGCTCTCAGCTCTGTGCCACCCCCTGGGCCAGCCCAGGCACCAGAACCACCTGTGCTCACCTGAGCCCTTCATTTGTCAAATGCCCAAAATTACAGCTTGTCTACAACAGCGTGGAGGCACAACCTCCACCTAGAGCAGTGTGGTGTTCACAGTCAAAGTGCACCTACTGACATTTGAGTTGCAGGGCCGAAAATTCATCATATAATTGGGGTTTTTTATTCCCTCCTGATTCCTACAGAGGGATGTGTGAGTTCCCTGAGGGTCCCCCTCCCCAGCCCATCATTTCTGTGCAGTGCCCTTGCTGCCACTCTTGTCACCTTTATTAGCACTGAGCACAGGCAGCCAAAGGCTGCCGAGCCCCAGGGGCTGCAGAACTGGGAGGAAACTGAAGGAGCTCAGGGAACGAGGTTCTGAAAGGAGAAGAATCCTCATTAATACAATTATGGGTTTTTCAGGGTGCCTAAGCTGGAGGCACAGAATAATTAGAAGGTCATACAGTGGCAATCAGTAAAAGTGCACCAAAATGTGTGTTAATCTCATCATTTGATTGCTTCCCTATTTAGACATACACTAAATATAAACAAGCAAATGGAAGAGAGCCCTTTTGAAATTCCGGCCTCAGTATAAATCCACCATCAGTCACTAAAGCAACAGGAGCAGTGCAGGTGCCCCAGCCCCTCTGAACTCTGCTTTACACCTCCTGCAGATGGGCAGAGTGCTGGGTTATATTCAGAATAAATGCTCAATGAACAGCAATTTCCATAATTTTGCCTCTATTCCATTATCCCACCACTGCTCCCCAGTGCTCAGTAGCATTTCCTTAGGCCTTTCACAGGGTACTCTGTTTAAATTACCTTTAAAAACCTATTTCTTTGCACACTTCTGACATCATTTTATATCAGCCTGGCTTGTGCAGATGGAAGAGGAGGTAATTTAATACTGGCATCAAAGGATGGGCAAGAGCTGTGGGTGTTAGGAGTTTGCTGATGGCAGAGGGCTATAAACACAGCTTGTGGCAGGGGTCTGCTCAGAGCTGAGGCCAATCACTCAGCCCAGTTCAGCTAATTGCATTGATTAGCTCTGCATCGACGAGCCAGTTACTGGGGAATTGTTTGTGTCTCTCTGCTGAAGCATCCTTGGTTTGGGAGGCAGTAACAAGCACTCAGAGCCAAACAAAGCTGTTTTCATTTGACTTTTACCCAGGCTTGATCCAGTGCTGGGTGCCCAGGCAACAACTGTAAAAAGCAATTTTAATGTTGAATTTTAACTGCCATAGAGATTCTGGCTTAGTGTTTCAGTTTGTTTTAGCAAACATAATTATTTTGAGGACGCACATCAATGTTATTTATTACTCTTTACTGAACCCTGCAGGACCTGATTCTGTTTTTCTGTCACTTTTGGAGAGGGAACCTCCAAGCTCTGCTCCTCGTGTACAAACACTGACGTGAAATCTGTGTGGAATCTGCCTCTACACTGAAATCACAGCTTGCAACACAAACTGTCTTGGATTTGAGGGCTGGGGAGAGTTTGGAATCAGTGTCCATCACACAGGAAAACATTCAGCTGCAAGGCTGGAGCAGAAACCTTCAGGCATGGAGCTGCATAAACACATTGGCTGAGGTCCACCACTGAGATTGTCAGAGTAAACATTAAAGAGAGTTTTGTAGTCAGCTAAAATAGCTGTTTACAGATTTCTTCTGCTGAAGCTGCACCCTGTACAATGAAACGAGAGCTCCAAATCCATTTCTGTTCTAATAACTTTATAAACTCTGCCACATATTTGATGGAATTTGAATGTATGAGTGGTTGGCCCAGAACAACTTCTGCAGGAGATGACTGGGAGAAAGCATTGCCATATGTCAGCAGGATGGCAGCATCCCATGGATACTGGAGAGGGTCTCAGCCCAGCCCAGCCCTGTGTTTACACTGGGGCAATATTTCCATCCTTCATCTATTGGTACCTCTGCTTGTATAAACAACATCATGGCCATGGTTGTCAAAGGCACTTAGGGGATTCCAATGAAAATAAAAGCCAATTTCTTCTTCCATGTTTCCAAACCCCCTGCTCCTGCTAGGGAGGCTCCAGCCCTGTGCCAGGCTGGCCCAGAGCCCTGCCCCAGGGGTTCTGCCTGTGCCTGGGGCTGTCCATGGGTCAGGCTGAGCCTGCAGAGCCCAGCTGAGCTTCAGGTGTGAGTCTGACCTAGAAAGGGTGAACAGAAATCCTTATTCAACACTCAGTTAGCTTTTCCTCTTCCCTTACTCCTCAATACTTGCAGGTGTAGCTGGAGGGTGGAGGGAAAGGGTCACCCCCTTCCAGCAGCTCCAGGCTCCCACAGGGAGCAGTGAGGGCCTTGCCTTTGCCCCTGAGCTCTGGCAATCACTGGCAGGTGCTCAGGGTGCACTCATTTTCCTCCTCTGGACACCTCTGGGCCCTGCCCTGGCACCGAGAGGGGCAGCTCTGTCCTGCTGCCCTTGTCCTGGGGCAGGGAGGGCAGGGGATGCAAGGGCTGCTCAATTCCCCTGCACAGAGCACAGCTCTGCTTTGCTCAGCCCTTGAATGGCCCTTGCTGAACCACACCGAGCCATGGAGCTGCTCATCACCCCAGATCCATCTGCTCATCACCCCAGATCCATCTGCACATGATCCCAGATCCATCCCCAATCACAGCTTCTTGCTCTGTAGGATTGCAACACCCAGTGACAAATGGCTTAGCCAGAGCTTTGTCTCCTAAGGGAACCTAAGGGAGGTGTTTCCAGCTGCCCCAGGACACACCTGAGCACACCTGAGTGGCCAGTGGTGCTCAGGACACAGAGTGTTGGCTCAGGGTTTGGCTTTGCTGTCACAAAAGACATTTGCCATGACTAAAGATTAATAGCTACACAAGGGAAGCTCTGTTTTGTAGTTGCACAGCTTCTGCTATGCCACACAAGCATTTATTTGGGAATAAAACATCTATTTAAGAACCCTCAACATTGTCTGGACAAGCAGAACAGCTTTTCCTGAAAAACAAATACCATTCAATGTCAAAAATGACAAGGAAGTAACTTGTGAAGTAATTTTTCAGCAAAGATGTGAAAAATGTATTTGCTAATAAAATAGGATGGGAAAGCAAACCCCCAAAGCACCCAAAAGTGCCAGTTCATATTCTTGAGGAACAAACACCTAAAGGCTCCCCAAACCATTGGGGGCATTCACAGACAGCTCTTCCTGCCAGCAAAGGCAGATGGAAATTCTGAGAGGCTGCTTTATTTTGTAAGAAAAATAAACAGCTTCTCATGCTGGTAATGAAGGCCAGAACCGAGATTTTATTGGTTTCCACTGGGCTCATTTGGGATTGACAATCCCAATTAAGAATGCTAATTAGTATCTGATTCTTTTTAATTAAGCAAAAGCGGAGGCTGGGAGGTGTTGGTGCCGTTAATTTGACCTTTGTGTGTGAATTGCAGCAGTTCCAGAGGATGGAACCGTGTCCACAACGTTCCAGTGCAGCTTTGGACAGACCCTGCTGTGCACCAGGAGGAGCAGCCACATCCCTGTGACCCCAGCAGGGCAGTGCAGGCAGCTGCTGCAACACTGCCCTGCAGCCCTGGGCATGCAGTGACTCCCCTGCAGCTCCTGTGCATGCAGGGATCTCCCCTGCAGCTCCTGTGCATGCAGGGATTCCCCTGCAGCTCCTGTGCATGCAGGGATTCCCCTGCAGCCCCTGTGCATGCAGGGATCTCCCCTGCAGCCCCTGTCCATGCAGGGATTCCCCTGCAGCCCTGTCCATGCAGGGATTTCCATCCCCAGCTCCCTGCAGCCCTGTGCATGCAGGGTTCCCCCATGCTGGGCAAGGCCCTGTGCTGCTCAGCATCCCCAGAATTCACTGTCTGAGCCAAGCAGGGTCAGACCTCCCTCCCTGTGTAGATGATCCTGTTCCAGAGCCAGCCTTTTCTCCTGCTTAGCATTCATTACTGGGTCAAAATTCTTCACTTGAGGATCAGACCGGCCGTGAAACCCTTCCATGGCCTTTCAACAAGGCAACAGTTGAAGTGTCTGTGATCTGATTGATTTTCTGAGCAGGATCTGCTCCAGCCTCAACACCACCACTTTGGTACAGCTGCAGGGAAGCCACAGGAGAAGTTATGTGAGTAAAATTAGCAAAAATTTACTCAGGTCCGAGTTCTGGGTGTTCTGGGTCTTTTATAAGAGTTTGTGTGTGATGCTTTTCTCCTTTTGTTGTAAATTGTTCATATAAGCTGCAGCTTTTTAGATTAGAGGAAATTACAAATTCAGACCATTAACTTTTGTTCCTCTGAAATTTCAGAATCATCTCTTGGCAAGAAATATTTTTTCTTGCGCCTTGCATTACATTTCAGTGACAGAAATCCCAGAGAACAGAGTCCAGCCACTGCAAACAAGGGCTGACACTTGGGCATAAATCTCACCCTGTCCTAGGGCCTGGCACGGCTCCTGACCCACCGCTGGAAGGTGGGGAGGTGAGAGGTGAGCAGCTTCAGCAGCACAGTTTGCAAAGCTGTCACCATCAAAGCACTGAACTTCTGCCCTCAGAGCACACAGAAAGTGCCAGTGAGCAGTGCCAGTGTGGCAGCCAGGGGACACTGGCACAGGGAGATGTGCCAGGGGACACTGCAGAGCCAGTGAGCAGTGCCAGTGTGGCAGCCAGGAGCTGGGATGGCACAGGGAGATGTGACAGGGGACACTGGCACAGGGAGATGTGCCAGGGGACACTGCAGAGCCAGTGAGCAGTGCCAGTGTGGCAGCCAGGGGACACTGGCACAGGGAGGTGTGTCAGGAGCTGGGATGGCACAGGCAGGTGTGCCAGGGGACACTGCAGAGCCAGTCTGAGTGGAGAGGAGCTGAGGGCAGCTCCTGCAGCTCCTGCTGCACCTGCAGACACAGATCTGCCACCTGCACCTGGGACAGGGGAGAGCAGCACCCGCTCTGATGGGCTCTGAATGCACCAACCTGAAAATCAGGGATTTCCCCAGGTCTGGAATTTGCTCCGTCCCCAAGAGCATCAGAAATGCTTGGCCATCCATTGCCAGCTGGCAAATGGCTGCAAAGCAGGAGCCCTGGAAAGGGAGGGAAAGGGGAAGCCTTGGAGGGAGGGCTGAGACGGGACAGGGACAGGCTGGGGCTCGGAGGCTCCAGGGGAGCAGGGGTGGCACAGCTGAAAGGGCAGGGGCAGGTGGGTGCTCAGGGCCAGTGTCTGCGGGTTGGAAGAGCCCTGGGGGGGTTTCCCGTGGCTCTGAGGTCACCAATTGTCCCTCAAGTGCTCCATCCCCAGCTCTGTGGTGTGGGTGAGCACAGAGAACGCTCTGCTCGTGTTTGCCCAGCAGCTGCTTCTCACACAGACACAACGTGGCCAGCCTGGCTCAGGAGCTGTCCCACCTGGGCTGGCAAGCACCAGGGAAATGGCAGCTGCTGATTTTGGGAGCTTCTGCCCAATCTGATGCACCTAGAGCAAACTGGAGATCAGGCAGTAAAATAATGGAATATCTGGAGTTGAAAGGGAGCCATAAGGATCATTGAGTCCAGCTCCATGTTCCTTGCAGGAACACCTGTCCTGTCAGAAACAGAAATCTGTTTTATCAGCACTTTCCACTCTGCCAGCTGGGCTGGATTTAGCAATTTAAATGTTTATCCAAGCCCTCCTCATTGCAGTGCTGGTGTCCCCTCCTGAGAGTCCCCATCAGAACACAGCTCTGAGCAGGTGCTGGCTCTTCCTTAGGGATGGCACAGCCATCCTTGCCACGCTTTTCCATCCTGTGGCTGCTGGTGCCAGTGAGAAAAAACAACTCAATATCAAAACCCTCAGGCAGCACTGTCCCATTGCTGGGTGACCTTTCAGGATCCACTCACTCTGTGCCAGGTGCAGCAGGAGGGGCAGCACAGGCAGAGCAGAGCTTGGGGGGCTCTGTGATCCCCTCCAGCCCTGGGCAGTGCAGACCCTCCCATGATTTCCTCAGCCCAGCTCCCCTGTCACACATGAACAGAGCAAGGTGGGGCAGCCCAGAGAGCCCCCAGGGTGTCCCTCAGCCCCTCTGGAGCTGCTGGGACCCTTGGGCAGGGAGCAGCTCTCAGTGAGTGCCTCTGCTCCCTGTGTTTGCCATTAGAGCAGTCACATCTTCCACAGCTTGTTTCCGTTGGCAGCCCCGTGGCTGTCCCAGATTTCTCCCTCTCTCCTCACTACTGGCACAGATAACAGCTCATTTTTCACTCCAGCAAAGAGTCCAAACACACTGCACATGGTGCAAAGACCACAGCTTATCCTCAGCAAGGCATAAAGGAAAAGAATGGCCAGAGCAGATGATGAACAGCCCGTGGCATTTGGAGCTGGCTCCCAGGCAGACACAGACCCATCCAGAGCTCCTTTTGAACACTCCCTTTCTCCAGGCTGAGGGAGGAGCTGCCTCACCTGGCGCTGCTGCCCAGGATTTACCCCATGGTGGCACAGAAAGGAATCTTTGGTTTAGTGCCTTTGGATCACCCAGAGGAAGACTTTGGAGAAGATAAGGATTTCTGCTGCTTGGAGCTGTCACCAAGAGAAATGTAATGGCTCTGGAAATAAGGAACAAGAGACTTGCTCCATTTCTTGCAGGAGATTAAATAGACGCTATCCAAAAATAGCTGATGTACATACTTTTCTCTGGAAAATGGAGACAATTCCAAAATCCAAGGTGTCAGCCAGGGATAGAATTGATGCTGCAGAGGCAGCCCAGGCAGTCAATGGAGCTGGGAGCAATTTTCATAGCAACCCCCTGGCAAAACATCTCCCACTTTGGATATGATCACCAACCCAAACTCCGCTCAGGCTCGTGAAGTTTTCAGCCAAGCTCAGCCTTATAAGAGAGAATTCCTGCAGGATGCTGGGCAGTTCTGAGCCCAGGAGGGGGAGGACCAGCTCAGCACTTCTGCACAGCCTCCCCTCTGTGCCCTGCAGCTCAGTGTCCTGAGGGGACAGGGCAGGGACACCGTCCCCTGTGCCAGGGGGCCCCCAGCCCAGTGTCCAGCCTGGCTCTGCCTGGATGACCACAGAGCTCCATGGACAAGGGACATCTCTGCAACTCTGGTTTGCAGGGACCAGCCTGGCCCTCCTGCTCCCGGGGCAGCCCAGGGATGGCAATAACTGGGCACAGCCATTCACTAAAAAAGGACAGAATGGTTTTGTACAGAACATTCACCTCATTCAGGTGTTTCACAGCCCGTCAGGACTGAGACAGTCTGAGGTGGGAATGAGCTCTCAGGTGCTCCTGGCTGAGCGCCCAGGGCTGGGTTCTGCTGGGCTCAGTGCAGCCACAGAGGGGTGGAGCAGAACCCTTCCAGTGTTACTGCTTATAACCTTTACACACCCTTCCCTCTCTGCTTGGCCTGGCCTTGGTCAAGGGGTTTCATTTTCTGAAAAGCATCCTCGCCTGGAAAAGCTGCCGGGAAATAAAACCCAAAGTGGTTTTATTTGGCTAAAGCTCACCAGGCAAGTTTTGCACGTCCTGAAGCCAAAATCACTTGTGTGGTTTGCCTAAATATTCTAATTCCAACTTGCAAAGTCACAGGGATTTGGAAAGTAAGTCCAGCTTTGGCCCACCTCTGCCAGGGAATGTGAACTGGGGTATCTGCTGTCAGGGCTGCAGATTGCTGCCACTGCACTATTGCAGCTTCAATGAAGTGGAATGTCTGAAAGGAGTCACAGAATGTTTGAGAGATGACACACAGCTGTGATTTGAGGTCATCTGGCCACTGCCACCACTCCAGTGCCTTTGCCTGAGGGCTTTGGGTGTGAGGAGCTGCTCCAGAGTGCTGAGTGTCCTCTGCCATCCTGCAGTCAGACACGGGGGAGCAGCGAGCAACATCCTCTGTGGAGGCACCTCCATCCTCCCCGAGGCTGAATCGCCCATTCCCAACATGGGAAGTGTGACATCTACAGCTACATCTCTATCTAAGCTATATCTATATCTATATCTATATCTATATCTATATCTATATCTATATCTATATCTATATATATATCTAATAATCTGTATCTAATAATCTATATCTATCTGTATCTATCTATATCTATATCTATATCTATATCTATATCTATCTATATATAATAATCTATATCTATCTGTATCTATCTATATATCTATCTATATCTATATCTATATCTATACCTATCTATATCTAATAATCTATATCTATCTGTATCTATCTATATATCTATCTATATCTATATCTATATCTATCTACATCAACTATATCTATATCTATATCTATCTATATCTAATCTATATCTACTCTATATCTATATCTATATCTATCTACATCAACTATAACTATATCTATCTATCTATCTCCATAGAGCCTGGAGAAGCAGATGTAAAGAGTGACTAATAGAATTGCTTTGTTCAATTAGAAAATGAGCAAATGATATGTTTCATGGAGGTTTTTAAGGCCAAGCACACTATCAGCGCTGTGCATCAGTTGTGCTGTTAGTCACTTCACTTGAGGAGTTAATGAAGCAGCCCTGAGACAGGAGCTCAAGGAGAGCCCCCTCCTTGCTGCCACTGAGTCATTTTCTGAATGCTCAGCTCTTCCTTTAACTTACCCTAAGCAGTACTTGCTTAAAGCCCTCTCTGTTGTAATTCTCATTTGTGGAACTGAAGGGCTTGGCTCAGCCTGGCTCTGCACAGTGGCTGCAGCTCTTCCTTCCACCCCCATCCCCACATTTGGCTTCTCTGGGGAAACACCAGCTCCAGGCCACTCTTTGCAACACAACCAACCCACCAAGCCACAGGAGAAGGAAAAATATTTAAATATTTAAATGTTTAGAGAGGTGAAGCTACATCCCCAAGAGGTTCAGACCCTGACATGTGCGAAATTACAAATTGTGTCCAGCTATTTGCACGCTCAGTTGCAATGTAGTAAAAAATTCCCCTAGAAAGAGGGGAAGGAACATTTGGAAATACTGAACCATCTAAATTCAAGTCTATTTTTTGAGAATTTCTTGGAAATCATGCAAAACAAGAAAGAAGAAGTCATGCAGTCCATTCTCTTGCTCCAAGTCAAGATCAATTATAGTTAAATCATTCCTGATAATAACTGCCAAAATTATTCTTAAAGACTTCCCATGATGGAGTTTCCTTAAGCTCTGCTGGCAGCCCAGGCCCTGCCTCACCATTTTAATCATTAGCAAGGTTTTCCTGCTGTCTGGCCTAAACTGCCCTCGCTGAAATGGGATGTTTCATCAGATCTGCTCTCTTGAATAAAGAGCCTGATTATATTAAAAGGGATCTGCATACACAAATTACAGATTGCATTTGTAGGAAACTGTTCCATCAGGAAAAGCGCTCACAGCTGCTCAGTGCAAAAGCAGGGAGCTGCACCACTGATGGCAGGGCTGAGCTGAGAGTGTCCAGGGAGCCAAAGTGCTGCTGTGCTTGCTTGTGACACACGGAAGGGCCCCATTGCCCATTCTGGAACGTTCTGGGTTGCTGTTGGGACAGACAGGCCCATAGCCTGGCCCCAGGAGAGGGGCTGGGATAGGAGAGCAGGGGGATTGCTGCTCCCTGGGAAGCACAGAGCAGTTTCCTGCCATGGGGCCCAGTGGGACCCCAGCAGCAGCAGCAGCAGCTGGGCCAGGGCAGGACACAGGGGCTGAGCTCCCTCCAACACAGCACTCAGTCTCGTTTGTTCAAACTGCTGAAGCAAAGCAGCTAAATACTATTTTGATCAGGGTTTGAAACAAATGCTAAAAGTAATGCTTTAAATACCATTTTGTGCCTCTCAGCCTGCCCCCTCCTTGTTCAGTGCTTTACAAGAGACAGTTCTCTTGGATTCCTTGGAAATGAATAGAGGCTGCTTTTGTACTTCCAAACCAGTCTAGGAGAAGAAAATTGCAAGAATGTTTTCAGGTTAATGAGTCTGAATTACAAAATCCAAGACGAACATGACACTAATCACTAAATCAATGCTGCTCAGAGCACAGTTTCACCCTGCAAGTCTCTTCTTCTCGTTATTGTGACAGCGTGCAAAGAAGCATTTGTCAAATAAATGACATTTTTAAAAAAGAACATGGATTTCAGCAAATCATGCAACAATTATTATGTTACCAGTCCCAGTGAGAAACACTCGGGGCCAATTATGATGGATTTGGAGACAGGCTGGGGAGGATCTGGCGCTCTCCATCAGTCAGACACTGCCCCATTCCCTGGCTGCTGCCTGTGGCAGGTCCCTGGCTGTGCAGGATGCCCCAGAGCAGCAGGGGATGCCCTGGCAGCCTCAGGAGCACACCTGGGCCCTGAGCAGCCACCAGAGCCCCCTGGCCAGTGTGAGATGGGGTGGGGGGGACACTGAGGGGCTGAAGGTGAAGACACGGGGCCAAAACACCCAATCCCATCATCCCTCAGCAAGGCTGGAAACAAAACCCCAAACCCAACAAACGTGGACTCCCAGAGCCCCCAGAGCCATTTTGGAGCTGGGGGTTTCCTTCCCAAGAGCTGAATGTGGCATTAAAGGCAAATAGGAAACTGTTCTAGGGGATGGAACCACAACATAACTTCTGCTGCTCCGCAGATTGCTGACATTTCCAAGGACTCTGTATTTTGAAAATATCATTCAATAAGTAGTATTTTCCATAAGTATTTTTTGCATCTTTCCCTCTACCCAGCAAATGTTTTTCTCCAGCACTTTTACCAGGAGAGAAGTGTCTGGTACTAGAGAAAATTCAGTTTTGCACTTTCAAATGCAAATATTAACACAAGCAGCCCGGCTTCTCTTGCTGCTTTTGGCAACACAACATGAGTTTTTTCAACTACAGGCAGAACTGTCACAGTCTGAATAGCAAATATTAAATAACCACGGAAAAATACTCAGAATTAACTCAAGGAAATAAAAATAGGGAAAAAATATTATCCTGGTATTACAGGAGGAGGAAAATAGAGTAAGTTGGAAAAATTAGGGCAACAGGGATCAAGTTCCATAGGTGAATTCTAGAAGACACTTTCCAGACTGTTAAATTCCAAAGGGCCCAGTAGTGTAGGTTGGAACAGCTGGTTTCTTTCCCACTGGTTTGGTTTGGTTGGTTCTCCCTCTCATTGAGTACATTCTGCTCTTATTCCATACAAGGTGAATGGGTTTTAGTCTTTTCAGTCCCTTTTGTTCTACTCAAATGTGCTCCTGAAGCCGAACACGTCAATTTATGTACAACAAGCCTTCTGCCTGTATTTTCAGATCCTAATTACACACAAACAGGGACAAAAAATTCCCCCAAGGATGAGCTGAAAGATTCTGTTCCTGTGGAGATGCACTGCGATCATCTCTTCTCAGAAACCATCCTTTTCAGTGGCCCACGGGGAAGTTTGGTCCCTGAAAGGGAAGAGCTGGGCTGAAGGAGGGACCAAGGTGGTGCTGGAGCTCCTCGAGCTGCCCCCAGAGGCACAGGGCAGCACCAGGGCAGCTCCGAGCCCTGCTGTGCCTCAGCCCGGCTGGCTGTGCCCAGGGCTGCCTCAGGGATGTGCCCAGGTGTGCCCCAGCTGTGCCTCAGGTGTGCCCAGGTGTGCCCTCACTCTGTTATTTACCCAGCTGTGCCCAGGGCTGCCTCAGGGATGTGCCCAGCTGTGCCCTCACTCAGTTATTTACTCCAGCTGTGCCCAGGGCTGCCTCAGGGATGTGCCCAGGTGTGCCCCAGCTGTGCCCCAGCTGTGCCCCAGGTGTGCCCTCACTCCGTTATTTACCCAGCTGTGCCCAGGGCTGCCTCAGGGATGTGCCCCAGGTGTGCCCTCACTCCGTTATTTACCCCAGCTGTGCCCAGGGCTGCCTCAGGGATGTGCCCAGCTGTGCCCCAGCTGTGCCCCAGCTGTGCCCCAGGTGTGCCTCAGGTGTGCCCTCACTCTGTTATTTACCCCAGCTGTGCCCCAGCTGTGCCCAGGGCTGCCTCAGGGATGTGCCCAGCTGTGCCCAGGTGTGCCCTCACTCAGTTATTTACCCCAGCTGTGCCCCAGGTGTGCCCCAGGTGTGCCCTCACTCAGTTATTTACCCCAGCTGTGCCCCAGGTGTGCCCTCACTCCGTTATTTACCCAGCTGTGCCCCAGCTGTGCCCTCACTCCATTATTTACCCCAGCTGTGCCCAGGGCTGCCTCAGGGATGTGCCCAGCTGTGCCCCAGCTGTGCCCTCACTCCATTATTTACCCAGGTGTGCCCCAGGTGTGCCCACACTCCATTATTTACCCCAGCTGTGCCCCAGGTGTGCCCCAGCTGTGCCCTCACTCCGTTATTTACCCCAGCTGTGCCCCAGCTGTGCCCCAGGTGTGCCCACACTCCATTATTTGCCCCAGCTGTGCCCCAGCTGTGCCCTCACTCCGTTATTTACCCCAGCTGTGCCCCAGCTGTGCCCCAGGTGTGCCCACACTCCGTTATTTACCCCAGGTCTGCCCCAGGTGTGCCCCAGGTGTGCCCTCACTCTGTTATTTACCCCAGCTGTGCCCCAGCTGTGCCCCAGGTGTGCCCTCACTCCGTTATTTACCCAGCTGTGCCCCAGCTGTGCCCCAGGTGTGCCCTCACTCCGTTATTTACCCCAGCTGTGCCCCAGGTGTGCCCACACTCCATTATTTACCCCAGCTGTGCCCCAGGTGTGCCCTCACTCCATTATTTACCCCAGCTGTGCCCCAGGTGTGCCCCAGGTGTGCCCTCACTCCGTTATTTACCCCAGCTGTGCCCCAGGTGTGCCCTCACTCCGTTATTTACCCCAGGTCTGCCCCAGCTGTGCCCCAGCTGTGCCCTCACTCCGTTATTTACCCCAGCTGTGCCCTCACAGGGTCTCAGTCCTGCTGCCCCCCTGCCTGGCCAGCTGTGGCTCCAAAGGGAGCCTGAGTCTGTTCCTAGTGTGGGAAGGGCTCCAGGGGCACAGAGGGATTTGGAAATGAACCATTTGGAAAGCACCAGTCACAAGCTTTTCCCTGTTTGCTGCTGCCAGCCCCAGCTTGGGTCCTGTGCTCTCATTCCCACCAGGATGGGCCAGGATCTGCATTATTTATCCATCCCTGATGCTGCTGCTGGGGCTTTAAACTTTATTAAAATGATTTTCAGAAGGCAGAAGGTAATTCTTTAAACCAATAATTCAAATTTTGTTCTCGTGTGATACCTTCCATGTGTAAAGCCATGAAATACATCTAACCATGCATAACCATGGAAGAGCTGAGAGCTGCTGATGCTCAGGAACCTCCATTTCTGCGCTCCCAGCTGCAGTTTCACACCCTCAACACCCAGACTTCAATTAAGCATTGATGAGAGCAGCATTAGGTTCATTTTGACTTTTGCAGCTGTACCAGCTTTAACCACAGAGTCACCCTCAGCTCTCCTGGCAGGAGAGGCCAGAGGGGAGCAGAGCCTGGCTGGGCTGCAGCACTGCTGGGAGGTCACTCAGTGCTCCCCTTCCATCAGGTGTTTGTCACGCAGCTTAAAGCTTGTCCTCCACTTGGAACAAATATTGTGCCTGGCTTTTGAAAGAATTCAAGTTGGTGCAGAAGAGTGAAAACCTGGGAACAAACATTCATAAAACCACCTAGAAACTCTGATGTTTTTTCCCCCTGTGTATCTATTTATGATGAAATAGAGACCCTGGAATCTGAAGATGCAATTTGAAGCGTTGGGTTCATGGCCATAGAGGAAGAAACATGCCTTTCTATTGATTGCCACCGTTACTCATCATCCTTTTACTGTTATCAACAATACAGGAATAGAATGAACAGACAGCTAAACAATAAGGCAAAGTTCTGCAGCTGCTTAAAATAAAATAACTTTTATTGACGAGGTTATCAAAATGTCAGCTGTGCCAGCTCAGCTGGCATTCTTCTCTGCCTTTTTATTAAAATCTCATAACAAAGTAGGACAGGCAGGCAGAGAGTTCAGCATCTGGAGCCTTTCCTGACCTGATGGCTCAGGATCTCTTTTTAAGGATGGGTTTTCAATTGGCACCTGTACATAAAGAAAATGCACAGATGGATGGGCACAGTGGTTTGGTTGGGGGCTTTATTTGGGTTTTTGGTGTGCAAGAATCACATCTCTGCTGCAGATGCACATTCCCACTGCCTCCCCTCCATGGTCCCAAAGGAACAACAGCAGGACTGGGGAAGAATTCTCTGTTTCTGGGCTGTTTGGGACGGATATTATGGATATTGCTGCTGAGCACAGACACTCCTGCCACAGGAACCTGCCTGGCCCTGCCAAAGGAACCTGCCTGGCCCTTCCCAAGGAACCTGCCTGGCTTTTCCAAAGGAGCCTGCCTGGCTTTTCCAAAGGAACCTGCCTGGCTTTTCCAAAGGATCCTGCCTGGCTTTTCCAAAGGCACCTGCCTGGCTTTTTCCAAGGATCCTGCCTGGCTTTTCCCAAGGAACCTGCCTGGCCTCCAAAGGAACCTGCCTGGCCTCCAAAGGAACCTGCCTGGCTTTTCCAAAGGAACCTGCCTGGCCCTTCCCAAGGATCCTGCCTGGCTTTTCCAAAGGAACCTGCCTGGCCCTTCCCAAGGAGCCTGCCTGGCTTTTCCCAAGGAACCTGCCTGGCTTTTCCAAAGGAACCTGCCTGGCCCTTCCCAAGGAACCTGCCTGGCCCTTCCCAAGGCACCTGCCTGGCCTCCAAAGGCACCTCCCTGGCCTCCCAAGGATCCTGCCAGGCTGTCCTGCTCGTGGTGTCCACCCTCAGCTGAAGAAGTGAAGCCCCTCAGGGCCCATCCCTGCATCCCTGGGCTGAGCCCAGCTCCCCCTGGCCCTGCTGTTCTGCTGAGACCCCCAAATGTGCAGCTCCCAGCCCTGGCATCGCCCTGGCAACATTTTTTATGCTTTGATTAAGGAGCAACTGATGCAATATTTCAGGAGACAGGGGGAAAATGGTTTGATACTGAGAAAAACATTCTGGCTGTTCCGTATTGTCCTTGAGGACTTCGGCGTGTGCCGTCACCCAGTGCTTAGCAACAGATTGGTGGTGGCTGCAAATCAATCTCTGCAGAGCACAGGCACAGTTTACAATGCAGCCTGTTCCAATCCCAGAGATGCTATTGGGGAGCTATACAGGCATCAATTATGGTTTTTTAGATGGCGTTAATTATAGCAGGGAGAACTCTGATCAGAAATCAGCTTTCCATACTCCCCCTTCTGCCTTTTAAAAATCACAGGAGAATTACTATAGATTAGCTAATTAGAAATTGCAAAAATGTAATTATCCAAAATTAAGATGGGTTGTCAGGCTCTGTTTCTGAATGGATTTGTGCCAGAAAAGTGAAGAAAAATAAACTTGCCATCCTTTAAAAAGTTTAAAATTGAATTGTAATTATTCTGTGGTTTGGTTTTTGATTTTTTTAATGTACTATTAAAAACTACTTCTTTTCATTGAAACTATTTTTATATAGGGCTCTATTCCCAAAAATATACACAGACATCAAAATAAAGAAAGTGGACAGCACAGATAAAATGGAATGGAGAGGAGCTAAGGAGAATAAAGGCACGAGAATCAGGCACATCCCTGAGGAGCTGGCCCTGGCACAGGGCAGGGCAGGGACCTGGCCCTGCTGCTCACCCAGGGCTGGGAGCTGCACTGGGCACAGGCTCCAGACCAGCAGAGCCACGGGTGCCCAGCACAGCATTCCCAGCAGTGCCTCGGTCTCTGTCAACATTTACCCCAAAATGGGAATATTCTGTGTCCTGCAGGAGCAGCAGGGCAGGGACTGAGTCCCTGTGCAGGGCAGCCGGGGAGCTCTGCTGAACCTGGGCACCCACAGCCCCATGGAGGGCAGAGATCCCAGATCCCACAGCCCCATGGAGAGCAGAGATCCCAGATCCCACAGCCCCATGGACAGCACAGAACCCACAGCCCCATGGAGGGCAGAGATCCCAGATCCCACAGCCCCATGGACAGCACAGAACCCACAGCCCCATGGGACAGATCCCACAGCCCCATGGACAGCACAGAACCAAAGCCCCATGGACAGCACAGGGCACCCACAGCCCCATGGACAGATCCCACAGCTCCACAAACATCCAAGCCCCAAGTGGGATTTCTCATCCCTCTTGATTTTGATGGAGTGAAAAGACTGGCCTGGTGTTTGACACTTTGAAGTCTCAGCCAGTACCTAAAGAGTCCAACAACATCTGAGCTTACAAATCCTCCCCTGTGACTTCAGCTCCCAAAGCCTTTCCTGGTTGTTCACATTCTGGCTGATCAAGAGTTGGACAGAAAGAACAAAATAAGTAGAAATTACAGCACGTTAACATAAAGGAATCTCACTTGTGCACATGAATTCAAAGAGAATTTAATTTCTCTTTTGGAGTTTCTCCTGGTTTAAAAGCCTGAAATAGAGATTAAAAGCTTCCCTTTCCCGGCTGCATCTTATCAAACACGATTTCATATCTCCACAGCTTTCTGGAATCCCTCAACTATATCCCTTAAATTCTGTGCTAATTGAATTTAAAATTAGTCCCCAGTGGGGACTAAGTAGAAGCCAAGTAATTTAATGGTCAGACAATTAACAGCTCTGCATTAACCAGAGCTCTGAACACCAACTGTGTTGGGCTCTGCAGGCAGGCTCACACTGGGCAGCTCTGCCTGCCTTCAGAGGAGGGAGACACAGCTCAGAGCCAGTACTGCAAAATGCCACTTTTACTGCCACAGGATGATTAAATGGTGGTTTTTTTTCCCAAACAGAACAGCTCTGTGGGCCCCCTCAGGTCGATTTTATCTTAGCAACTTCTTGCTCTGTTTTCATGTGCGATAACCATATCTGGGCCATTTGCGAGGGTTTTCATTGCAGGCTGGGCAAAATGTGCTTTTGTAGCAGGCAAATGCCTGGTCACAGCCTGGTACTAATTCCAGCCAGCCCTGGAAATGGAGTTTCCATTTCCACTGAGTGTTCTGGAGCCATGGAAATGTCAGCATTTTTAAAAACAGGAGCCATCCCACATGGATACAAATATACCAGCATCGCTGCCCCTCATGTGGGCACACAAAACCACCTCTAGAACTTCAAATAAACCCTCCTGGAGAGGCTGTTGCTAAGAGCTGCTCCTGCAACAGAGGCTCCCTCACACCCCACAGGGCCCAGGGCTGCACAGCCTCCTTCCCTCCAGTTCCACCAGTGGAGCCCAGCAAGGCTCCAGCCACAGCTGGGACCTCACTGGGGACGTGCCCACCCCTTCACCCCCTCCCTAAAGGCTCCCAGTGAATCCCAAAGGCTTTGGGTTGGAGGGGCCCTTAAAGACCCTCTCATTCCACTCCCTCATGCCTGTTTCTAGGTACATTACAGCAGAATATTCCTTCCTGCAGTGGTTACAGCTCTGTTTGCTGGGCATGGGGGTCAGTCCTGCAGAGCACCCCAGGAGGGTCCAGGCCCCTGGAGGCTGCAGCTCTCAAGCAATCCCAGGAACTCAGCTTTTCCATTTATCTGGGACTAATGAAGACAAGGCAGGTGCTCCAGAGCCTGAAGGGTGGAAGCCTTGCAGCTTGAAGAGTTTTCAGAAGTGAGTTACAGCCTCCTCCCTGCCTGCTCCACAGAACATCAAATTCCCTTCCCCTCTTCCCAAAGGACCAAAGACACCTTCAGAAAGTTCCTTTCCAACCGAAGGATCCAGGAACAAAATGGGCAAACTTTCAACACAGTCACCTCTAACAGCATAGGCCATCTCCATTATAGCCCTCCAGCTCTGAACACACACAGCAAAGTCAAAATTACTGGGAATCCTTTCATGAAATGCATTTTCTTCAGTCCTGTTCACTGCATTATGGCTTTAGCAGAGTGGAGGTGCCTTTCACACACCCGGTTCCCCCACTGATGCCCCTGTCTGTGGCTTGGCCCTGGTTCCAGGGGTTTTCCCTGCCTGGGAGGGCAGGCACAGTCCCAGGCAGCAGGGAGAGATTTCCAGTCTGGGAATGGCAGTGGAGGTGGGAGGCACTCAGGGAAATTATCCAGGAGAGCAGCAAAACCACAACCCCTCAGAGGTGCACAGGGACTTGTCAGAGCAGGACCTCACCTGCCTCAAGGCCAGGGCAGGAATGGGACTTGCATTGTTTCACCCAGACAAAACAAACCCTGCTCTTTTCCTGATACCGAGTACACTTTGAGAGACACTGATGGCAGAATTAGCAATAACAACTCCTTAGGAGGGGAAACAAAAGCAAACAGAGCTGCCACCCCAGCTATTTCACCCTCAGAGCAGGAGGAGGAGGAAGAGGAGGAGGAGGAAGGAGCGGCTTGGCCCTGCTGCCCTGGGATGTGTCCTCCATCCCTGCACACCCCAGTGCCATTCCTCAGGAGAGGACACCCAGCCTCCCCCCCGAGCACCAGAACAGCCCAGGCTGGGCTCAGCTGCTCAGGGCCAGCCCAGGGAGCGTCCCCTGCCCTGTGCCATTGTCCCCTCCCTGGGCCTTGCCCCGTGGCTCGCCCCGCACAGCTCAGTGGAGCTCACAAAGCTGGAGAGGTTTCCCAGCTGCCCTGCAGGTCTGAGTGACCTCCCCAGCCCCTGCCCCACGGATTGCAGGGCTCAGTGACCCTGTGTCCTGCTGGGGCACAGCCACGGCCAGGGCTGGCACCAGGGCTGGCACCAGGGCTGGCACCAGGGCCCCTTGGAGCAGCTCTGCACTGCAGTGCCAGGAGCACACCCAGCTGTGCAGGGCTGGAGAGGGAATTCTGCATGAAACCCTGCTGGCATGTGGGAAATGATCAGGAATGGATTATTAGTCAATAAACATCCCAGAGGTCAAGTCTGTGCCATGGCAGAGCCGTGGCTGCTCCCCATTCTCACTTCACAGGCTCCTCTCTCCTGGCTCCCCATGGCAGGAGCTCCATTCCTCATGGTTCTCATCCTGCTGGCAGCAAGTGCCATTTATAACTCAGACAGGCTGTTTCCATTTTTACTTTGACCAAGCTCCATTGGTTTCTGCAGAGAAAGCCCTGCCTTCTCAGGCAGGAGGAAAATGGAGCATGTCCAGCTCCAGAGATGTCAATTCACACAGCCAGGGGGTTTGAGCCCCCTTCTCCTGCTCCCCTTCCATCCCCTGGGCTCAGGGCTGGCAGTTAAACCCTTGGGATTTACTGAAATGTTTATTCATTTCCCCCAGCCTGCATCTCCTGAATGGTGCAAAATGCACATCTGAAGAATAAGAAAAGGCAAATGGGATGAGCTGGGTGTGAATGTAGGAGGTGATAAATGGGCACAGCATCAATTTTGCAGGAGCAGGGATGATCTCATGCGCTGCTCTGTGCAGCCCCACGTGGTGCAGCCTCATTTCAAGCGCCCAAAGCCCTCCCTCCATGCCCTGCAGGGCCCCTCTCCGTGCCCTGGGTGCACAGGGGTGCAGAGGGGTGCAGAGGGCACCCACCCTGGGATGGGCACAGTGTCTGGGGGAGAAGGGACAGTGCCACCAGCAGCTCTGTCCTGCGTTCGTCACCTCCCCTGCCAAGCCCTCAGAGCCGCAGCCTGTGGTGAACACGGGGTACATCTGCATCTCATTCTCACTGAATCCTGCATGGGCACCATCCAGCTCCAGGAACTGCCTTTGAAGCTGGAGCCTCATAATTTTGTGAGAGAAGTTGGAAAAAATTGTTTCACTCCTTTGAAAATTAATGAAGATTTTGCATTTCATGCTCACGCTGGGTTTGATCAGAGCGCTCCCACCTCTGATGAAGCTCCTGGTGTCCATTCACTGAAATCTGGGATATTTCTGAGCTGGCCCAGAGTGGGTGGCCCTGCAGGGGGGTCCTCTCAGCCACAGGGAAAGAAGGGACTGGGGGGAAAGAACTCGAGGGCATTCCAAGACCTCCATAATTGTTTAATGCTTAAACAAGCTGAGTGGAATGAGCTGGGAAATGAGGAGGAAAGCAAGCTGAGTGTGCACGAAATGAACCAGGCCCTGGGCTTTCTCCCCACGCTGCTCTCTCAGGAGGAGCAGGAACACAAGGGCAGCTCCCCGTGGTTCTCAGGATAAATGGCAGCAGCCCTCATTATCAGGATGACTACATGCCTTGGATGGAGATAAGGTGCTAGTGCATGAAAAATAACAGAAAATATTTTATTTAACAGACTTGCTCAGGTGAACTCATTTCCTTTTGCATGGCATTAATTTTTTAATCTCCCTGCTGCTGCTTTTCTTCCACTTCTCGTTACAGCACAGTTATTTAAAGCTCCAGTTTATGGCTACAATCCCTATGCAAAAATTTAAATAAATACTAATGCATCATTAAACACCAATTAATAAATTCTTTCCACGTATCGTTGCTATTAACTTCCATTTGAAGTTAGCTCTTCTCCTCTCTGCATGGAGCAAGACTCTGCATTGCAACAGCCCTGATTCACACACAGAACCATCTGTTTGTGCTGCTCCATTCACAGTTGGACCGGGCAGAAAAATTCTGCAGATTCAAAAAACTCAAGAGCCTGAGCCCTGGAAGGCTCTGGGAGCCTGCACTCACTCAATATTTCAGTCCAGAACATTCCTTGAAGAAACACCCTGTACCTGTATCCTTGTGCCTGAGCAGGCAGAAAACGTTTTCCTTTCAACTGCATCGTGGTGAAACATTCTGAAATTTCCATGCCTTGGCAAGGCAATCGATCCAGAGAAAATACAGCATCCAAATCCAGCAGCCAAAGTGGGAACTTTCCCCTGACTGCAGGAGAAACTCGCTCCCTGTGGGGAGCTGGGACCCCTCCAGCCTTGGGGGGCTCATCCAGCCCTGGGGCCAGAGGGTGCCCACAGAATCACTGACAGAAACCTCTGGGAGTGCTGAGCAGCCCCAAAATCTGCTCCAGGAGCTCTGTTCCTAGCACCTCTGCTGCCAAGCCTTACGCTCAAGTATCTGTTCTGTTCACTGCTCCCAGCTGACAATCCATCAAGGGCAGCGAGGAAAATCCTGCAGGAACTACAACAAGCCCCGTGCCAACAATAACTGCTGTGTCTGTTAACACAGGCAAATAACGCTGCCATTCATGCTGGGAAATGCAGACTCTGCCTTCCCCTAGGAGAGGTGCCTTGCAGAAGCTTTTTCTGCTGCACTGCTTTCCAGCTGAGCTACCAGTGCAAGGAGATGTGTTTGTGGGAGTCCCACACAGCCCCAAGGAAAGGCACTGATCCTCCTCTCCTCTCCTCTCCTCTCCTCTCCTCTCCTCTCCTCTCCTCTCCTCTCCTCTCCTCTCCTCTCCTCTCCTCTCCTCTCCTCTCCTCTCCTCTCCTCTCCTCTCCTCTCCTCTCCTCTCCTCTCCTCTCCTCTCCTCTCCTCTCCTCTCCTCTCCTCTCCTCTCCTCTCCTCTCCTCTCCTCTCCTCTCCTCTCCTCTCCTCTCCTCTCCTCTCCTCTCCTCTCCTCTCCTCTCCTCTCCTCTCCTCTCCTCTCCTCTCCTCTCCTCTCCTCTCCTCTCCATGAATTCTGCCTCAATACAAGATTTCCATGAGCAGCCACGTTCCCCAGTGTTGACTCTGAAGTTTTCACAGTTTTTTCCCTTTGCTTTGCTCCTGCTCTCCCACAGCACAGCCCAAGGCTGTCCTCTCAGGTGAGCTATGGGCAGCTGCCTCTCCTGTTGCAAACGCAGTTTCTGATGTGTCACTCCCACTGGTGACAGCTCTGGCAGTGCCACTGCTCAGGGGTCCCTCCTGGGCTCGTGGGGGTGGCCTGGGGGGCTCTCCCTGCTCCAACACCCCACAGTTCTCACTGCTGCTGCAATTAACAGCAATTAACACACCCATTCAATGGACCCAAACCCTGCTGCTGTACTTTTCAGTTATTTTGCCTTCTAGGAATGTTAAGCTGGCTGTCTGTACCTGCCATGAACTCTTCTCCCAGGCTGTGGTTGGGATTTCAAAGTCTGGATTTCAAAGGAATTACCCATGGGGAATAATTCCAGCCTGAGGACTCAGAGCCATTATTTATTTTTAGGTGAGGTGAGGCTGTATCTGTGCTCATGTTGCTGCCCTTGCTGTTCAATAGATTACAATTAGGTTTTGGAACAATCTGTGCTCAGTTTACATGCACACAGCTTTGGGAAATGACATTTCCCAAGGGGATGCTTTCAGCCCTGACCAGGGAAACCCCTTGCTGCAGTGACACGGGGGGAATTGGGGGTGACACAAAGGCAGGGCCGCCTTGAGGAGCTCTCCCTGGTGCCTGGGGAGCAAGGCCAGAGCACACTCAGCCTCTGCAGGGCTCAGGCAGCTCCAAAGTTCATTTCTCCATGGCCCGAATGGAAAAAGCAGTTTCCTCTGAATCAGGGGAACAGAAAAGCTGCTGGAGGGTGAGGAGGGGTGAAATGGAGTGTGTCCCTGCTTCCCTGACTGCACTGCCAGCCCTGGGGTCACACAAAGCCAGCCCAGGCTGCTGCTCCCAGCTATGAGTGCTGCCCATGGACCCAGGGGCCTGGGGCTGTGCTGCACAGGGCAGGGACCCCCAGGGACCCCCCCCGGGCAGTCACACACAGGGACCCCTCTGCTTTCCTGGCATTTTTGGAATTCTCACCACTGCTGGGCAATGGGTTTTACCTTCATTTGAATTAAATACTTCATTTGACATCAAAGGTTGGAATTCTCCTTCATTTCAGGTGCTGATTGATAGGTTAAATCCACGTAAACTCTGGAAGTAAACCACTTCCAAATAGATTTCTGCATCTTCTTTTTCTTAAATCTCAAAAGCTAAAGCCCTCTCTAAAACAAATACAAGCCTCATTGTGGTTTTCTGAAAGTTTCATCCCCCTCTTTAAAACTGAAAATAATTGTTAGCCTAAGTCCCAAACAGATTTTATTCTCTTGAATAGAAACTTCCCACCTGAGATATTCACATATCTCCTTCACATGTTATAGAAGAAATCAGTTAAAAATGAATCCAGGCTTATCCATTTGTCCTGGAGGGGGACAGTTGGGGATTTTAAGAGCAAGGAAGGATCTTTCCCATTTCAGCTTTTGAGCCTTTTCCTTGTCAGCACAAAGCAGATGTTTTTCAGCAGTTCAGCCTGGACACTCCATTGGAGACAAACAAATAATATCAATTTCAGGATATATGGCAGCTGCTCAGGCTGACATGAATTCTGCAGAGGCAATTGTGGATTTAACTCCTCAATAATGGCACGAGGAGCCACCTTTCCCCAGTCTGAGGCACACACCAGGGCAGGATACGAACAGAGGACACAGATAAACCCAGCTCTGCAGCACACAAACCAACCCCTGCCCTTGGAAGCCTTTCCTGCCCTGCTCCCAGGCTCAGCCCAGGCCCTGAGCTGCTCACCACACCTGCAACTGGAAACCCATTGCCCTTGGGGGACCTGCAGAGACTCTGGTGCCAAAGCAGGGCAGAGAGAGGCCTGGCAGCAATGCCCTGCAAGGCTTGGCCCCAGGATGGTTTGCATGGCGTTTTTGCTGATCAGTAAACACAGTGTAATTCGTGTCACAGAGATGATTTGCAATTAAAAACTTATTAACGAAGTGCAACGATAACAAGAGCAATAAAATGCCAAGATGTGGAATTGCTTAATTATGTGCAATAGTTCCACCAAACCCAGGGCTCCACAGAACATTTTCCCCCCTCTCTGGTGAACAATCAGTTCTCTCTGAATTCTAATTAGCCTCAATAATGTCGATCCCTCTCAAGTATTAGCAGAGAAAACCAAAGTGTTTCATTAAAGAGCTGCCTTCAGGTGGCAGGAGCTGGCCAGGGCTCCAGCCAGAGAAGGGGGTCCCAGGCCAGACCAAAATGTCCGGGATGTGCAGGAGGAGCAGGAGGATCAGGATGTCCAGGAGGAGCAGGAGGAGCAGGAGAAGCAGGGCTGTCCCAGGCCAGCCCCAGGATGTCCAGAATGCCCAGAAAGCCCAGGAGGAGCAGGAGAAGGAGGATCAGGATGTCCAGGAGGATCAGGAGGAGCAGGGCTGTCCCAGGCCAGCCCCAGGATGCCCAGGAGGATGAGGAGGAGGAGCAGGAGGCCCTTGCAGGCAGAGGCCCCTGTGATCTGCAGGAGCCACTGTCACGTCAGGCTCTTGCCCAATCTGTTCCTCCCGAGCAGATTAAGTCTGTGAGCTTATCCAGACCTGTTTTAAAGCCTATTTGATCTCGAAATAGGACTGAAGAATCCAACAAGAAGAGGCTTGCAGGAGATTTTCTTGTTTAATTGACACTGGAAAGGCAGGAATTGGAAACTTAAGAACAGACCCCCCTTCAGCACCTTCCTTCTGCCAAGATTACAAAGCACTGAAGCACTTGAAAGTGAGATGACAGCTCCTGTGATCTGCCAAGCTGAGCTGCTCCCCAGCCCAGCAGCCACGGAGCACAGCAGAAACCACTGGGCAGAAAGTTCTGGGAATTCTGGCACTGCAGACACAGATCCTGGTCCCTGTCTCGTGTCACGGCCCCTCTCTGCCTCCTGCCGGGCTGGGCTGGGCTCAGGGCTCTCCTTACAGAGCTGGGACTGAGCCGGGCTCAGGGTTCTCCTTACAGAGCTGGGACTGAGCTGGGACTGAGCTCAGCTCAGGGTTCTCCTTACAGAGCTGGGACTGAGCTCAGCTCAGGGCTCTCCTTACAGAGCTGGGACTGAGCCGAGCTCAGGGCTCTCCTTACAGAGCTGGGACTGAGCTCAGCTCAGGGCTCTCCTTACAGAGCTGGGACTGAGCCGAGCTCAGGGCTCTCCTTACAGGGCTGGGACTGAGCCGGGCTCAGGGCTCTCCTTACAGAGCTGGGACTGAGCCGAGCTCAGGGCTTTCCTTACAGAGCTGGGACTGAGCCGGGCTCAGGGCTCTCCTTACAGAGCTGGGACTGAGCCGGGCTCAGGGTTCCCCTTACAGGGCTGGGACTGAGCTGGGCTCAGGGTTCTCCTTACAGAGCTGAGCTCAGGGCTCTCCTTACAGAGCTGGGACTGAGCTCAGCTCAGGGCTCTCCTTACAGTGCTGGGACTGAGCTGGGCTCAGGGCTCTCCTTACAGAGCTGGGACTGAGCTGAGCTCAGGGTTCTCCTTACAGAGCTGGGACTGAGCTCAGCTCAGGGCTCTCCTTACAGAGCTGGGACTGAGCCAGGCTCAGCTCAGGGCTCTCCTTACAGAGCTGGGACTGAGCTGAGCTCAGGGCTCTCCTTACAGAGCTGGGACTGAGCCAGGCTCAGCTCAGGGCTCTCCTTACAGAGCTGGGACTGAGCTGAGCTCAGGGCTCTCCTTACAGAGCTGGGACTGAGCCGGGCTCAGGGCTCTCCTTACAGAGCTGGGACTGAGCCAGGCTCAGCTCAGGGCTCTCCTTACAGAGCTGGGACTGAGCTGAGCTCAGGGCTCTCCTTACAGAGCTGGGACTGAGCCAGGCTCAGCTCAGGGCTCTCCTTACAGAGCTGGGACTGAGCCGAGCTCAGGGCTCTCCTTACAGAGCTGGGACTGAGCTGAGCTCAGGGCTCTCCTTACAGAGCTGGGACTGAGCCGGGCTCAGGGCTCTCCTTACAGAGCTGGGACTGAGCCGGGCTCAGGGCTCTCCTTACAGTGCTGGGACTGAGCTGGGCTCAGGGCTCTCCTTACAGAGCTGGGACTGAGCCGGGCTCAGGGTTCCCCTTACAGAGCTGGGACTGAGCCGGGCTCAGGGCTCTCCTTACAGTGCTGGGACTGAGCTCAGCTCAGGGCTCTCCTTACAGGGCTGGGACTGAGCCGGGCTCAGGGCTCTCCTTACAGAGCTGGGACTGAGCTCAGCTCAGGGTTCTCCTTACAGAGCTGGGACTGAGCCGGGCTCAGGGTTCTCCTTACAGAGCTGGGACTGAGCCGAGCTCAGGGCTCTCCTTACAGAGCTGGGACTGAGCCGGGCTCAGGGCTCTCCTTACAGGGCTGGGACTGAGCCGGGCTCAGCTCAGGGCTCTCCTTACAGAGCTGGGACTGAGCCGGGCTCAGGGCTCTCCTTACAGAGCTGGGACTGAGCTCAGCTCAGGGCTCTCCTTACAGGGCTGGGACTGAGCTCAGCTCAGGGCTCTCCTTACAGAGCTGGGACTGAGCCGGGCTCAGCTCAGGGCTCTCCTTACAGAGCTGGGACTGAGCTGGGCTCAGGGCTCTCCTTACAGAGCTGGGACTGAGCCGGGCTCAGGGTTCTCCTTACAGAGCTGGGACTGAGCCGGGCTCAGGGTTCTCCTTACAGGGCTGGGACTGAGCTGGGCTCAGAGTTCAGCCTGCCGGGCTCTAGGCTCGGCTCAGAGTTCCCCTTACAGGGCTGGGCTCGGCTCAGCTCCCTTCGGCTGGCCGTGCTTTACTGACACGGGTCAGTGCTCATTTCTCTGCAGATCGGTCACGGAGCTTTCAGTCCCAGACATCCGCTCCTTCCTATTGCTCTGCCATTTCAGTCCCAAGGGCCGTTTTCTTCCTCTCTGGGTTTTGTCCAAAACCCGTAAATGACAGGTAAATGACCGTGTGGCACAGTGCTGCAGGGCAGGCAGCATTCCTGCAGCCCCAGCGGTGCAGACCTGCCCCTGCACAGCTGGGCACAGCTGGGCACAGCCAGCGCCAATGCTGGCACTGCACTGCACCTCACTGCACCTCTGCTGCATTGCTCTGCACCTCTGCCTGCTCTGAACCTCACTGCACCTCTGCCTGCTCTGAACCTCACTGCACCTTTGCCGCACTGCCCTGCAGCTCCCTGCCCGCAGTCCGGGCTCTCCCGGGGGCACAGCAGCTCAGCCCGGCCCAGCCTGGCTCTGCCCAGCCCGGCCCGGCTCAGCCCAGCCCGGCCCAGCCCAGCCCGGCCCAGCCCAGCCCGGCCCAGCTCAGCCCAGCCCGTGGCCCCGCCGGGGGGAATTTCCCACACTCCCGGCCCCTCTCGGGCCGTTTCCTCTCCCGAGTGCCCGAACCGGTCCGTTCGTTCTCAGGGAGCTCGCAGAAGTCCCAGGGCCGGGGAACTGCAGCCCAGCGCACTCACACTGCCCTGATCTCACACATCCCCTTGGCAGCCACTCAGACACTTTTCAACACGTCTTTCATGCATTTATTGACTTTAATTAGGGACTACGTGGCCGAATGTGAAAGCGGGAATTGGAGCGTAATCCCCGAATGAGGAGAAGTCAATTCCCCCCGGGGCTCTCCCCTCTCACCCACTCGGGTTTGTGCCACCCCCTTGTCCTTGGATAGATCAGGGATGGCAGAGGGGCCCCAGCTGTGCCCCGTCCCTGCCAGCCCCTGCCAGCCCAGCCGTGCCCCGTCCCTGCCATCCCAGCCGTGCCCTGTCCCTGCCAGCCCCATCCATCCCAGCCGTGCCCTGTCCCTGCCAGCCCCATCCATCCCAGCCGTGCCCTGTCCCTGCCAGCCCCATCCATCCCAGCTGTGCCCCGTCCCTGCCAGCCCCATCCATCCCAGCTGTGCCCCGTCCCTGCCATCCCAGCTGTGCCCCGTCCCTGCCAGCCCCTGCCATCCCTGGCTGTGCCCCGTCCCATCCATCCCAGCTGTGCCCCATCCCTGCCAGCCCCATCCATCCCAGCTGTGCCCTGTCCCTGCCAGCCCCATCCATCCCAGCCGTGCCCCGTCCCTGCCAGCCCCATCCATCCCAGGTGTGCCCCATCCCTGCCATCCCAGCCGTGCCCCCCTGGCTCCAGGCCTCTGTGGGACACCCAGGGTGGGATCTGTGCAGCCCCACAGCCCCTGCTCCAGCGCTGCCCCGTGCAGGGGCACAAGCACCTCTTGGTTCCTTTTGGCGATCCCTGAAATCAAAGCCAATCACTAAAACTCGGACCTGACCCTAACCAATCTTCTGGAAGTCCTGTAATCCCTTAATCTGATGAAGCATTTTGACCTGGGAGCAGTGGGTGCAGTAATGCCACCACTGCCTTTGCAATAATTACTCATCAAAGTCTCACACGGAACAAAAAATCTCAAAATGCCAAGTTCAGCCTGAACTTTTGGGGTGTTCTCTAGAAATAGCAGCTCCTACTTTTTCTGGGGTAAAAATCAATTACCCTGGATTTTCTTTTCAGCTCAACTTTACTGCCATGTTACTGCCTCCAGAGAAATTATTGAAAACCCCCACATATTTATTACTCCTCCCTTTTCACTTTCATCTTTATTTCCAGGTAAACATCTGGATATTACTGGATTTGAACTCATCATTCCTAGCAGAGGGAGCCTGGTTTTGCCAGCAGTGGGTAGGACACTGTTAGGACACCCTTGCAAGGCTTTTGGTTTCCACCAGCTTTGCCCAATGAGGTGCCCGTGGTGCCCAGGCACAGCCCCAGACCTCAGCCTCCTTCCCAAATTGAATCCTTGCTGCAATAACTGTGGGGATGCCCCATGGGGAACAGCAGCTACAGGAGGATGATCTGGTGGATTACAGCTTGATTTCTGTATTGCAGTGTTTGGAGAACAGAACACACAGCTCCAACAGAGGGAAGGTGCACAGAGCCCCAGCCTGCTGCATAAAGGCTCACAAAGGGCCCTTTGTGTTATTCTGGCATTCTGCTCATCTCAGCCCTATTTTGTGTCCAAAGCACCTTTTATCCCAATCTGCTGCAGCACACACAACACCTGGCTTTGCCCACATGCCTGGGTGTTCCCAGAGCAGTTTGTCACAGCAGCTCTTGCTGGGCAGCTTCGAGGGCAGTGGGTGAGCCCTGTGCTCCCTGGAGGAGCCTGCCTGGGGATGGGGACCCTGCAGTCCAAGCTGCACCTCCCTGCACCCTGCCTGAGCGGGGCAGGAACTGGAGTTAAACCACAATTCTTCCACGTTCCCTTTGGGAGACCCAAAGTTTCTCTTACAACCTGAGCAAAACCCTTCAGGGAACGTTTGGAGCTTTCCCAGCAGCAAAGGGGGGTCCTGGAGCTGTGCTGGGTCAGGCTGGCAGGGATTTATCCCAGTGATGCCCTTGGGAGCCTGTGGGCAGTGCAGCACGTGGGCACCCTGGAATGCTGCTCCTGCCAGCCTGGGCTGCTCACCCAGCCCTCCAAGGTGCCTGTGAGGAGTGACCCTCACCCAGCTGCGACCCAGGAGCATTTTCTGTTCTTATCATCCACTTTTCAGCACAGAAAACAGGACTAAGATCAATCCTACCTGAATGTCTGATCACACCTGGAGCACATTGTCTGTCATCCCTCAGGGATCCTGTAAAATCCATGAGCTCAGTCCTGCCAGGATCCTGCTGCAGCTGTTCCATCTCCTCCTGGCCACAGGGCTTTGTTTCCTCCTGTGCAGATGATCCTCACCTGGGCCAGGCCTCTCCTGGCAAGGTCAGCACACCAACCCCTCTGTTCTTGCTCCATCTCTTTTTGGGAGTCCTGGCAGCAGGCAGGACCCTCCTGTGCCATGGAAGGGAGGCTGGGATCTTCCCCAGGGCAGCAGCACCACCCTGGCTGGGTTTAGGGCTTCATTCAGGTGCTGGGATCTTCCCCAGGGCAGCAGCACCACCCTGGCTGGGTTTAGGGCTTCATTCAGGTGCTGGGATCTTCACAAGGGCAGCAGCACCACCCTGTCTGGGTTTAAGGATTCATTCAGGTGCTGGGAGCTCCGTTGAGGCCAGCAGAGGTGACCCCTGCTCTGGCAGCAGTCAGGGCTGCAGATGGCTTCCCAGGCTCCTGCTGAGGGAAAACAGCCTGGATCAGACTTTAACATCACTCTGTGTGTGCCCTGAACAGCCTGGATCAACTTTAACATCACCCTGTGTGTGTGTGTGTATGACCTGAACAGCCTGGATCAACTTTAACATCACTGTGTGTGTGCCCTGAACAGCCTGGATCAGATGTTAACATCACCCTGTGTGTGTGTGTGTGTGCCCTGAACAGGGTGGATCAATTTTAGCATCACCCTGTGTGTGTGTGTGCCCTGAACAGGGTGGATTAGATGTTAACATCACTGTGTGTGTGCCCTGAATAGCCTGGATCAATTTTAGCATCACCCTGTGTGTGTGCCCTGCCCTGCAGTGCCCCATCCCCAGCCCTGGCAGGGACACCACAGGGAAAGGCGGTCAGGGCAGACCCTCCTGAGGGAGCTGAAGGGCACAGGGCTTTCCCCAGTGATGTCTCCCAGGTCAATCTGAGATCAGAAATGAAATCACAGCCTCCTGTGAAAGCCCTGTGCACAGGGGTTTTGTGTTCCAGGTTTTCCCTGCCACTCAAGGCTGAGGAAATCTTGTTGCCCTTTGCTGAAAACCCAAAGTCCCCGAATTCATTACTGGCATCCACTCCTCTCCTCTGGGCACTAAGCACCATAATTCACTTCTCCAGGTCCCACCTGCACTGAGTTCATAAAAGTAAAACTTTGAGGAAGGATATTTTAAAACTAAAGTTGATAGATAGTAGTTAATTTTCATTGCAAGTGGCGTCCTCTATTTGTCACACTGGGAAGTATTTTCACCTGATACTTTGGAAATGAAGTCACGACCTTTAATAACTCCATTTAGCCTAAGTGAATAAATAGAGCTGGGAGTGAATTGAGTCTTCCCCAGTGCTACCAGAGTATAATCTCTATATCTTGTTGTCATTAATAGCTGATGAATCCAGCTAATAATGTCAGAGGACATTGTCAAGGTTGATGGACCCAAAGCTTGTCCTTGTTTTGGCAGTGTTTCCATGGAAGAGGGTTTTTTAGGGAAAGCCATTACCCAGGCAGTGAGAGTGGTCTCCAGGGAGCAGACCTGGATGGATGGGCACTGGGAGATGGATAGAGCAGGATTTATTTTTTCCTTTTCTTTTGAAACCTCCAATTCTGCCCCACCCTGATGCTCAGTTCTGTTCCTTGCCAGGACTCAGTGTCAGCTCTTTACTCCCCACGGTGCCATGAGCAGCAGAGCAGAGCCAAGTCCTCCCAGATTTTGTCAGGAATTGTTCTCTGCTCTTTTTGGTCACCAGGTCTGTTCTGCCCTTGGCTTCCCCTGCCTGGCACGGATCCTCCTCCCTCTCTGGGTGCTCGGTGCACCCCCTTGGGGTCATTGCAGAGCATTTTCCACACTGCAGAGCTGCTGGCTGGGCACCCATCAGCCAGGGGTGAGAAGGACAAGCTCCCCATGGAGATGCAGCTGGGAAAGGCTGCCCTGGCCCCTCTGCTGAGGGCAGCAGAATCCCAGAGTCAGGGCCATCCTCTCCTCTGCCCTGGAAAGCCACCAGGGCAGTGCCTCTAATCTGAATTTTTGTATTTATCCCACTGACCTGGCTCCTACCAAATACTCCCAAGCCAGTGAATCCAGTGGGAGCTGAGCACTCACCTCAGGGTTCCCTCACTGAGGGGCTGGCTCAGATTTTCTAATGGAGCTGCATTGTTAATCCCAATTGTTAAATCAGGCACTACGAGTGGAACATGGGCTTTAAAAAATCTACATCAATCCTTAACTTTACAGAAAAAATACATTTATTTTGCCAAAAATTTAATCTAAAGCCACGTTACATGTCAGGGAAATAAGAATTGTGGCTATAAATCACTCAGCATTGGTGTGGAGAAACAAAGAGATACTGGACATTCTTTTGTGTTTTTCATATTATTCTGTGCAAGATAAGGTCTTACTCTATTTGGAATATCTCTGCCTTGATCTCCCCAATGAAATAAAGAGGCTCGGTGAAGTCAGGAGGACAAATGCGTTTGTAGGGGGAGTGCAGCTGGAACTTGAAGAAAGAGCACAAAGAACAAGGAGTGTCAGCAGGAGCTGGGCTGGGCTCTGCTGCCTTCTGGCTCCCAGCAGAAGCGGGGAAGGAAGGAGACAGGAATGTTGAAGGACTTGGATTCATTTCAGATTTGCAAATATCTGTGATTTTGCAGGACCCCACAGGCTGGGATTTTTTGTTTTTTAAGAATATCCCAGAATCCCAGACTGGTTTGGGCTGGAAGGACCCCAAATCCCACCCAGTGCCAGCCCTGCCGTGGCAGGGACACCTCCCACTCTCCCAGGGTCCCAGCCCCAGTGTCCAGCCTGGCCTTGGGCAAGTGGTGATGCCACCTAGAGTGGGGTCACACAGGAAAAAACCCCACAAACCTGGAATTTTATCCCTCTAAGGCAAGGATTCTCTCACTTTTGCCTACAAGAGAGCTCTCTGTGGAGCTCTGAATTTTGTAGCCCCAACTAAACTGTGAATACATTATGAAGTGACCTTGTATAAATTAATAATCATTAAATAAAATGCTTTGAACTGCTAAACAGCATTACACAGCGTGCACTCTAATTATTGAAGTGACAGAGGCCAAACTCTCCTCTCCGTACCAGCACCAGCTCAAAGCAAATCCATTATTTAGTGGGGAATTACTCTGTCAGACATGAGCACAGCTGAGATGGAAACCTGGCCCCTGGTTTGCCTGCTCTAATGAAGTTCAATTGTGCAGAGCACTTGAAAGCTTTTTTCCTGCAGTCTGCAGTGTGTACAACCAGGAACGCTGGTCATTTAAAAGATAAAAAAGCTAAACACCAAACCTGAGCATATGTAGATGTTTAGGCCACCGGGAATAAAATTCTCCAATTAAAATACTAATAAATGCAGAATATCCCCTCCCTTAATTAATTGGTTAAATAAACAGTGAGACTAGGTGAAATACTGCCATGATTATTTAACACAGAGAAAAATCAAGAAGGTTGACTGAATAACAATTCCTCAATTAACACACAATGAAGAACATTTGAGTTTTAATTAATCCTTATTGGCACTGCAGTAACTTCCACGGAGAATCTGTTCCGACTCATTTCATAGGCAGGCCTTTCAAGTTTAGGTAATTTTAACATTTGGTGTCCAATATAAATCTCCTTATTAAACCTGATACAAATACAGGGATTAAGCTCAGAGCCCAAGGGCACTTGGGGAGTTATTTCCTCACTCGGAGCATCGCTGCTGTTGACAGAACACGGCTCCATTTCCTGCCCTGCTGATGAGAAATGCTTTGCATCATCATCATCATTATTGTCATTATTATCGTCATTATTTTTACTTGAAATCCTTTATTGTGGCCAGAAATAGATAAACTGAACTTGCACTGTGTCCAGCTGGGGCTGCCCCTGGATCCCTGGCAGTGCCCAAGGCCAGGCTGGGGCCCCTGGCACAGTGGGAGCTGTCCCTGCCATGGCAGGGGTGGCACTGGGTGGGCTTTGAGCTCCCTCCCCACCCAAACCATGCTGGGATTCTGTGCAATGAGTAATTTGAGTTTCTGGGGTTTGTTGACATGAACATGGATAATCTAATGGAAAAACATATTTAAGCACATTGACAACACTGTTACAGGTAGGACTGGGTAACAAATACTGTAAAAGCCCTTTCGGGTAAGATCCAATAATTCTGTAACTAAATGTTGCTTTTATGAACAGCACCTGCAGCAGATTTGCTGTTGTGCTGCTCCTCAATCCTCAAACCAATTTCTGAGTTGTGAGTGAGGAAGCTGAGAAGCAGCTCCTTGTCCTTCAGTGATGCCACAGACCTTTTAAAATTTTAATTCTGATCTTTCATAACCTTAATTCCTCTTTCTTGCTCAACAAAAGTCTTTCTGTTTGGATTTATAGCTATCCCACAGAATCCTTTCTGTATTCTAGGTTGGATAAAGGAAGGGAAGCTCAAGAAGTGTGTATGTCCTGTACAGCTGATCCCATCCAGGGCAGGACGGGGCTGGGAGAGGCTGGAGATGTCCCTGTCTCCCACTGACAGCAAGGTGAGGGCTGCTCCCTCCTGACAAACAGAATTCCTGTGATCTCCTTGACTGGTCTTGGTTTGTACTGTATGTTCACTTAGGGCCAAGGCATGCTCAGAACGATTCAATAACGCATGACATTCAACACCATTCAAATTGCATGAACAAGAGCAGGATGGGCAACAGAGGAGCAGAGAAAGTCTTCAGAAAAACTGCAGAGAGCAGATTTTCCCCCAACCGGAATGCTTGGCAAAGAGCCCATTTCAAAATGAAAAATCTCTCATTTCTTTAACTCCCAATGATGCAGCCCAGTTCCCCCATCTCAAACGCCTTGTGGGGAGAAGCTGCTGGGTCTGTTCAGGGCTCTGGTCCCTGTCCCTGGCCTGGAGGCACTCAGAGACCATCCTGAGGGCACGCAGGGTCCTGTGCTGCTCACTTGTCCTGTTCCACAGAATCCCAGAGTGGCTTGGGTTGGAAAAGATCTTAAAAATCCTCCACTTTCACTCGTTCCACTGTCCCAGGTGCTCCCAGCATCCATCCATCCATCATCCATCCATCCATCATCCATCCATCCATCCATCCATCCATCCATCCATCCATCCATCCATCCATCCATCATCCATCATCCATCCATCCATCATCCATCCATCATCCATCCATCCATCATCCATCCATCCATCCATCCATCATCCATCCATCATCCATCCATCATCCATCCATCTATCCATCCATCATCCATCATCCATCCATCCATCATCCATCCATCATCCATCCATCCATCATCCATCCATCCATCCATCCATCATCCATCCATCATCCATCCATCATCCATCCATCCATCCATCCATCATCCATCATCCATCCATCCATCATCCATCCATCCATCCATCCATCATCCATCCATCCATCCATCCATCCATCCATCCATCCATCCATCCATCATCCATCCATCATCCATCCATCCATCCATCATCCATCCATCATCCATCCATCCATCCATCCATCCATCCATCCATCCATCCATCCATCCATCATCCATCCATCCATCCATCATCCATCCATCATCCATCCATCCATCCATCCATCCATCCATCATCCATCCATCCATCATCCATCCATCCATCCATCCATCCATCCATCCATCCATCATCCATCCATCCATCCATCCATCATCCATCCATCATCCATCCATCCATCATCCATCCATCCATCATCCATCCATCCATCCATCCATCATCCATCCATCCATCATCCATCCATCCATCCATCCATCCATCATCCATCATCCATCCATCCATCATCCATCCATCATCCATCCATCATCCATCCATCCATCCATCCCTCCATCCATCCATCCATCCATCCATCATCCATCCATCATCCATCCATCCATCCATCATCCATCCATCATCCATCCATCATCCATCCATCCATCATCCATCCATCATCCCTCCATCCATCCATCCATCCATCCATCATCCATCCATCCATCCATCATCCATCCATCATCCATCCATCCATCATCCATCATCCATCCATCCATCCATCCATCCATCCATCCATCCATCCATCCATCCATCATCCATCCATCATCCATCCATCCATCATCCATCCATCCATCCATCCATCCATCCATCCATCCATCCATCATCCATCCATCATCCATCCATCCATCCATCATCCATCCATCATCCATCCATCCATCATCCATCCATCCATCCATCCATCCATCCATCCATCCATCCATCATCCATCCATCATCCATCCATCCATCCATCCATCCATCCATCCATCCATCCATCATCCATCCATCATCCATCCATCCATCATCCATCCATCATCCATCCATCCATCATCCATCCATCATCCATCCATCCATCCATCCATCCATCCATCCATCCATCCATCCATCCATCATCCATCCATCCATCCAACCGTCCGTCCCTCCCTCCCTCCTGCAGGGCTCTCTGGTGCCCCGAGGGCAGACCCAGGCCTGGCTCTGTGCATGGCACCAGGTGGATCTCAGTTCCCTTGCTCCAGGCACAGCCCTATGTTTGCACAGCTGCAGCTCTCTGCTAAACACCAGCACTTTCTGAGGGGCTCAGCATTTCCACCTCGCCCTTTTTTTTTTTTCAGGAAACCTAATGCCTAAATGGGAAAGATGAAATTATATCCGGAGTGGGGAATGGAACTGCATTAATCCAATGGCTCCTTCCAAAAAAGGGGCTTTTGTACAAGAAATGCCACGGCAGAGTTCTGTTATTGGGGCATGTTTACATTAGAGATGAAAACGCCTGTCTCAATCAAATAGGAACCAGAGCAGGGCTCTCTCCAAGGCTTGTCTAGACAGCCCAGCAGCGGCCAAACCACAGCGGGGCCGTGGCAGCTGCAGGGCTGTCCCAGCCCTCCTGGGCTCTGCCCTGCTCAGCCCTGGGGATCACAGGGGCTGCAAGGGACCCCCAGGATCCTCCAGCGCAGCCCCTGCCCTGCCCAGACCCCCAAATCCCACCCTGGGATCCCTGGAGCATTGTCCAAGCCCTCCTGGAGCTCTGGCAGCCTCGGGCTGTGCCCATCCCTGGGGAGCCTGGGCAGGGCCAGCACCCTCTGGGGAAGCAGAACCTTTCCTGATCCCCAGCCCCTGAGCAGCTGTGCTGGGGGGAGCAGAGCTCCCTGTGCCCCAGCAGCTGGGGCAGCTTCTCAGAGATGTGATCCCAGCATTGCTGAGCTCACACACTGTGAGCGCTGCGCGCTGGCAGCAGCACCTCAAAACCTTCTCCAAAAAGCTTGAACTCTGTTATTGCACTTCATTAAGAGCCCTGCACAGCTAAAAGGAGAGGTGTGTGAAAGGGCTTGCAAGCAGCAGAACACTTGCTGTCCATCCTTGACTGAATTTGGTAAAGATGAGGCGTGAGGAAAGCCTCTGGCTGCTCTGGGAGGAGAAGTGTTTTAGGAAGGAGGCAGCAGGAGCTGCCTGTCCCCAGAGCCAGCCCTGCTGCTGTCCCTGCTGCAGGAGCTGCCTGTCCCCAGAACCAGCCCCGCTGCTGTCCCTGCTGCTGTCCCTGCTGCAGGAGCTGCCTGTCCCCAGAGCCAGCCCTGCTGCTGTCCCTGCTCCCAGCCAGGGGCTGCTGTGGCACGGCAGGAGCAGGGGGATGAGCAGGTGAGCCTCACCCAGGCCCTCCCAGCCCTGCTTTTCTTTGCTTATCCACAGGCAACATGCAGAGTGATTCATTCCACACCTTCCCTGCATCCCCATCCTATCGAGCTCTGGGCAGGATTTTTACCCAGCACCAGCAGCAGCCTGTGTTGAATTACTGAGTCTGAAAGAGCCTGTTCAACTCAATTTAGTCAAACCAGCCCCAAAGCTGCACATGCTGTTGGAGTGGGAGCCTTTTTGCACTCTGCTTTTGCCTTAATTCTGCCTGGACACCTTAATTTCAAAGTTTGTTTTGCTTATCTTTAACTTCCAGCTCTTACAGCAGAATATTCCCCTTCCTCAGTCTCCACCTGGAGCTCAATGATTTCTTCATTATCTCCTGTCAGTGGCAGAGCTGAGAGCTGAACCCGTGCAGAGCTGCTTCCACAGTTTGACACACTTTGGAGAACGCTGGGTGATAGATTTGTTAACGTCTCCTCTCATTCTGCCCCTGTAAAGTGTCTTTGTGCACCCTTTAAACGTCCAATAACTGGAATATGATGTTGGACACATCTGGTTTGGGGGCCCTGAAAAGGGAAATAAAATCCCAAAACTACCTCTGAAAAACCATCTTAAGGCAGCTCTGAGCAGATGAAGAGATCCCAGGGCCTGTGCTCTGTGTGCTGCCCAGGCTGCTGAGGAAATGCCTTTGTTCCCTGCAAGTGCAGCACTACAGCCAACACTGAGGAACCAGGAGGACACGTCAGGGCTGGAGCAACCAAAGCCTCCCCAGAGCTGCTCTCAGTGTTCCCCATCATCTCCCCTGCATGCACAGCTGGGGCTGAGGGAACCCCAGGTGAGGGGAGGCTCTTGGGCTCAGAGCTGCCCCAGAGCAGGCCTGGCACAGCACTCGTGCAGGGCACTGCCCTGAGCCATGGAAAATGCCCTTTTTGGGGACACCTGGAAGGTGGGGGTGGCAGCACAGACTCAGCTGCTCAGCCCCCACAGCCCTCCAGGTAAAGCCCCAGCGTGTGTCACCCTGTGCCACAGCTCCAGGCATGGCCAGCCCCAGGCAGGGCTGGGGGAGGCTCTGGGGGACTCTGGGGGTGCAGAGCACTCTGCCCCTTGCAGGGGGCTGCAGGAGCAGCCTGTGAAGAGAAGGTGAAAGTCAGAGCCTGGAGATGGAGCCGTGAGGGGCAGTGAACTCCCTCTGCACTCAGTCATGTGCACAGGAGGGAGGGATGCTCCCCGAGGTCCAGAGACATTGAAAGAACCTGTCCAGGCCAGCAGGGCCCTGTCACTGCTTGCCAGCAGGGTCACAGAGGTCAGAAAGGATTTCTGTCTGTCTCCCAGGCCTCATGAGAAGATGAAGCAGCTCGTGGGGAGGATCCTGTTGTATTTAATGGTGTCCTCCAGCTGCTCGGCAGCGGCGGGGCTGCATTCCTGCCAATCCTGCCTGGAAATGATGCAGCTCCTTGCGTGACCAGAAACTGTAAAGAAACCCATGTAAGGGCAGGCAGGCAGCTCTGAATGCACAAAAGGAGCCCCAGATTTCATACCCCGGGTTAAGGCAGGAAAACTTTGTTTGCTCTGACTCCAGCAGAGGACTCAGGGCAGGAGCTGGCCCTGGCACAGCCCTGCAGGCACCTCCTGCTGCCCCTGCAAGGTGCAGCTCTGGCCCTGGAAGCTCTGGCCCTGCAAGGTGCAGCTGTGTCCCTGTGCAAGGTGCAGCTCTGTCCCTGTGCAAGGTGCAGCTCTGTCCCTGTACAAGGTGCAGCTGTGTCCCTGCAAGGTGCAGCTCTGTCCCTGTACAAGGTGCAGCTCTGTCCCTGTACAAGGTGCAGCTGTGTCCCTGCAAGGTGCAGCTCTGTCCCTGTGCAAGGTGCAGCTCTGTCCCTGCAAGGTGCAGCTGTGTCCCTGTACAAGGTGCAGCTGTGTCCCTGTACAAGGTGCAGCTCTGTCCCTGTGCAAGGTGCAGCTGTGTCCCTGTACAAGGTGCAGCTCTGGCCCTGTATAAGGTGCAGCTCTGTCCCTGCAAGGTGCAGCTCTGTCCCTGTGCAAGGTGCAGCTGTGTCCCTGTGCAAGGTGCAGCTCTGTCCCTGTACAAGGTGCAGCTCTGTCCCTGCAAGGTGCAGCTCTGTCCCTGTGCAAGGTGCAGCTCTGTCCCTGTGCAAGGTGCAGCTCTGTCCCTGTACAAGGTGCAGCTCTGTCCCCTGCAAGGTGCAGCTCTGTCCCTGCAAGGTGCAGCTCTGTCCCTGCAAGGTGCAGCTCTGTCCCTGTACAAGGTGCAGCTCTGTCCCTGCAAGGTGCAGCTCTGTCCCTGCAAGGTGCAGCTGTGTCCCTGTACAAGGTGCAGCTCTGTCCCCTGCAAGGTGCAGCTCTGTCCCTGTACAAGGTGCAGCTCTGTCCCTGTACAAGGTGCAGCTCTGTCCCTGCAAGGTGCAGCTCTGTCCCTGCAAGGTGCAGCTGTGTCCCTGTACAAGGTGCAGCTCTGTCCCCTGCAAGGTGCAGCTCTGTCCCTGTACAAGGTGCAGCTGTGTCCCTGTACAAGGTGCAGCTGTGTCCCTGTACAAGGTGCAGCTCTGTCCCTGCAAGGTGCAGCTCTGTCCCTGTGCAAGGTGCAGCTCTGTCACTGCAAGGTGCAGCTGTGTCCCTGTACAAGGTGCAGCTCTGTCCCTGTACAAGGTGCAGCTCTGTCCCTGTGCAAGGTGCAGCTCTGTCCCTGCAAGGTGCAGCTCTGTCCCTGTACAAGGTGCAGCTGTGTCCCCTGCAAGGTGCAGCTCTGTCCCCTGTACAAGGTGCAGCTGTGTCCCTGTGCAAGGTGCAGCTGTGTCCCTGTGCAAGGTGCAGCTCTGTCCCTGTACAAGGTGCAGCTGTGTCCCTGTACAAGGTGCAGCTCTGTCCCTGTACAAGGTGCAGCTGTGTCCCCTGCAAGGTGCAGCTCTGTCCCTGCAAGGTGCAGCTCTGTCCCTGTACAAGGTGCAGCTCTGTCCCTGTGCAAGGTGCAGCTCTGTCCCTGCAAGGTGCAGCTCTGTCCCTGTACAAGGTGCAGCTGTGTCCCCTGCAAGGTGCAGCTCTGTCCCTGCTGTGTTTGGGTGAAAGGAGCCCTTTCCTTTGCCCGCTGTGCCCTTGGCTCTGCAGCCCGGGTGTCCCAGGCACACACAGGGCAGGCAGGGGACACTGGGGGTCACCAGGGTGTCACCCCCTGCCACCAGCCCTGCCAGCCTGGCTGGGCACTCTTACAGCAGGTTTGGTGACCAATGGCTCCCAGAGGAGGCACATAAAGGGGCCTGGTGTTCCATCAAAGCTCCAGCTCGGAGCAATGTCCATGGCTCTCCCAAGGGCTCAGTGTGACTCCTGCACGTTTCCATGGGCAGGAGTGCTTATGGCAGCTGTATAAATCAGAAATAACTGGAGATATTTACTACAATGCTGAAGCTGAGGAATGAGGTGTTTGACCTGGCTTTGAATGCCAACCATCCCATTTAATAACTGCAGGGAGCCCATTTATTCCCTGGGCTCTCCCAGCACCCATGGCAGCGTGATCCATGCTGTGGGGGAAGAGGGGGATGTTTGTGTAGACTCTCCAGCCGTGAGCCCACAGATTAAATTCCCAAGCTCTCCTGCTGGCCCTGCCCCAGAAACGTGAGGCTTTGTTCCTGGGCTGTCCCGGCTCCCGGCGCGGCCGGGGCACGGCACGCACACAGCTGGCTGCATCTGCACGGCCCCTCTGCAGCACCAGGACACCCACAACAGGAAGATCAGCGGGGCTGCCACATCCTCGAGCTGTGCTTAACATTTCTGCGGAGTCAAGAAAGCAGGGAGAAAGGAGCTGAGACCCAGACCTGGCAGCAGCAGCAGCAGCAGCTGCACCCGTGTACAGCAAACACATCCCTGCATCTGCAGCCCCAGGGCCCGCCTGGGCTCATCCTGCTGCTCACACACAGCAGCACAGCAGCACAGCCTGGGACTCCTCTCTGGGCTGTGCACAGAAATCAGTCGGTTTTCTCAGGCTGCCTCACAGCGCCTCGCCCCCAAGAGCAGCAGCAGCATCTCCCCCCCTGCCAGGGAGGGCTCAGACATCCCCAGGAACACGGCCCAGGAGCAAAGCCCCGTGGTAAACAGGGCTGCATGACTCATTCCCATTACAGCCTTCATTTAAAAGGAAAATAAATTAAACACCTCCTCAGAAATTAGGAGGTTTGAGGCCCTAGCAACAACAATGTGCACACGTGTGTGCTGATGTTAAAACAACGCTGGGCTCCATCCTCATCCTTTCCTGGTTTTCCTACTCCCAGCCTCTGCAGGGTTTGTGGGCGCCTTTGAGCTGGAATTTCTGGGAAATGACCTTGTGTAGCCCTGAGACAGAATCCCAGGATTGGAAAAGTCCTTGAAGATCATCCAGTCCAATTGTCAGCTCAGCCCTGCCACGTCCACCCGAGGTCCTGCAGTGAACAAAGCCCAAACCCAGCTCTGCCTCTGGCCCACAGCAGCAGCAGCAATAAAATGTAAACCCTGCAGATTTACACCTCTTCCCCAATGTCATTCTGCTAATTGGACCTTACATCACCGCTCCTAAAATAGTTCTGTGACTGGGCACATGCATTGCTTCAAAAACAATTATAGGAATTACAGAGATTTTCCCCCCATCACCTTCCTCACACCCCGGTGATTTTAACTCCCTGGCAAAACACACCTCAGAAACTTTGCTGTGCTGCTTTGCAGTGCCTGGAGTCAGATATCCATCCATCCATCCATCCATCCATCCATCATCCATCCATCCATCCATCCATCCATCCATCCATCCATCCATCCATCCATCATCCATCCATCCATCATCCATCCATCATCCATCCATCATCCATCATCCATCCATCATCCATCATCCATCCATCCATCCATCCATCATCCATCCATCCATCCATCCATCCATCATCCATCCATCCATCCATCATCCATCATTCATCCATCCATCCATCATCCATCCATCCATCATCCATCCATCCATCCATCCATCCATCCATCCATCCATCCATCCATCCATCATCCATCATCCATCCATCCATCCATCATCCATCCATCCATCCATCCATCCATCCATCCATCCATCATCCATCCATCCATCCATCATCCATCCATCATCCATCATCCATCCATCATCCATCCATCCATCATCCATCCATCATCCATCCATCCATCCATCATCCATCCATCCATCCATCCATCCATCCATCCATCCATCCATCATCCATCCATCCATCCATCATCCATCCATCCATCCATCCACCATCCATCCATCCATCATCCATCATCCATCCATCCATCCATCCATCCATCCATCCATCCATCCATCCATCATCCATCCATCATCCATCCATCATCCATCCATCATCCATCCATCCATCCATCCATCCATCCATCCATCCATCATCCATCCATCCATCCATCATCCATCCATCATCCATCCATCATCCATCCATCCATCCATCATCCATCCATCCATCATCATCCATCCATCCATCCATCCATCATCCATCCATCCATCCATCCATCCATCCATCCATCCATCCATCATCCATCCATCATCCATCCATCCATCCATCATCCATCCATCCATCCATCCATCCATCCATCCATCCATCATCCATCCGTCCATCCATCCATCCATCCATCCATCCATCCATCCATCCATCCGCCTCTTTCCTCAGGTTCCTCTTGATTTTATTGCACAATTTAAGGCCCCACCACCCTGCCTGTGACTGTCCCCCCCCACCAGGACCAGCACTGCTCCCTTCTGTCCTGCTGACAGCACACACCAGTGGCAGCAAGGTTCTTTTGGTCATTTTATGATTGGATTATACAACTCCAAATTAATTTACATACATTATCCTAAGCCAAAAAGGCAAAATGAAGCAGGATGTCCTCTAGCCAGTTAACAAAGATGATTAATTAAGGATCAGTTGAGGAGTAGAAAAACATCTTTTTGCTAAATATTTTATTCCAGCTGAGATTTTAATCAAGAGTCTAAAGAACATCTCTCCAAAGGCTTCACAAGTTGCTGAGAAGATTTCCATAGGCAAAACCCACTGAAAATAGTTACTTGCACCTGTCACTATTATAAATATTCTCATTCTTAGCCTTTTCTTTTTTGAAAGGACAAGTTTGTGATGTTTGTAAAACTGTTGTGCTGTGCTTTGAAAGCCAAGAAGACAAATCCCCCTCTGAAAGCAGCAGAATTAAACAAATCCGGCCTGATAAAAGCCCAAACACAACCCAGCACAGAGAATTCCAGCATCACCCTCGAGCACCAAGAAATTCCCATGTGAGGAGCGCTCCCACCCCACCTCAGAGGCCCGGGAGAAGCAGCCCTGCCCCAGCCAGGGCACCCTGTCCTTCTCACAGCCTCCCAGGTGCTTCTGGGGCCGTTTTTGCAGAAAAGTTTGAATTCCCTACAGCTTTAGACATGAAAGTGCAGAATTCCTTCTCCAGGGTTGACTCATGAGCTTTTAGAGATCCAGTGGCAACACTTTAAAATAATGGCCAGGCCATTATTCACCGCCATGACATTTATTTTAATAACATTAATCATAATGAACTCATTTGGTATTAATGCAGGTGTCACAAGGCCTTCTATAGAATTCCTCAGGCATTCATTAGGCTGGGCCATTATTTTTATTATTTCTCTAAAAGTTAATTTAACTGTGCCTGAGAGGTGCTGGACTGGCAGGGCCAGGCTGGGTTCTCTGTTTACCCAGGGAAAAGCCAGAAATCACTTGCTGGAGCCCAGGGGCTGTGGCTGGGCTCTGGTGGGATGTGGGGCCCAGAACCATTTCCCTGCTGTGCCCAGGAGCTCCTGAATCCATCCCTCCCTCCCCAGGCTCTGTGTTAATGACCTTGTCTCCCAGGCAGGCCCACGTTGCCAGGCAGCTGGGAAATGGTGCCAAAAGCTGCATCTCTGCAGGAACTGTGAAATCCCTGAATCCCAGAGGCCCTGCCAGCCCCAGCTGTGCCCAATCCCCAGCCCTGAGCCCTGAGTGCCACCTCCAGGGATGGGGATCCACCCCTCCCTGGGCAGCCCCAGGGCCTGGCATTCCCTGCCATGGAGAAATTCTCCTGAAAAATGAGCCTCTCCTCCTCTGGGCTGCTCTTTAAGGGACCAAGGCTGGGCTGGTGTCCCAGAGCACACCCAGGGCTCCTCAGAGCCTTGCTCTGAACCAGATAAGCAAAGCAGCTGATCCAGACTCTTCATTCCCTAATCCAAACATTGCCTCGTCCATAAATATTTGTGTTTTAAAGCTCCTCGCTCTGCCAGGAGCTCGCAGGGAGAAGGAAAACACTCCAGACATTAAAACTACAGTCTGGAAATCCTGAGAGAGAAACCTGCTCCTCAGGGAAATCCTTCTTAAAGGAAAAATGTCCCATTTGGAGCTGGATCCCTGAGGAGGAGGGTGCAGCCAGCCAAAGATGGAAAACCCAGAAACATAACGGGGGGAAAAGAGAGAAATCAATGTAAAAGCCACAAAAAGAAACCCCCAGCACTGCTGAAATCTCTTCAGCTAAATTTTAATTCAACAGCCACATAGCCCTTGGATGACAGCTCCTGTAGGGTGTAACAAGGAAATAATGTGAATTCTGGCTTCCTTTGCTGCTTTATGGCACATTTCAAGGGAGAGTTTATAACCACCCACATCCCTGAAATTCTGGGATTGTCATAAGCTTGGAGAAAGTCCCCAAACCTCCCAGCAGTAGCACATTAAGAGACTGTTTTTCAACTGGAAAAGAATTAGACGTGAGGAGAAGGCAGCCTCCCCACTCCTCTGTGGTGGGAATCTCAATTTTGGCAGTACCAAGAGCACTGGCATGGGAGCAGAAGGAGTCCAGCACTCTCTGCAGTTGTGGAATTACTGCTGCTCAGGCAGGCCCTGCTATGACAGGGGGCTCTGTGTTATCTGAGGCACTTTACAACCAGAATGTTTTCAGTTTTATATTCCAGGCCTCTGCAGAAAGAACTTTCCAGTAACACCAGGGTGACTAAAGAGCCCACATGGCCCTGGGATGAGTCACCCCGAGAGCAGTGATGATAACACAGGAGCCCCGAGTGGGGCAGCCACAGACGGGCAGGAGCAGGAGGAGGAGGAGGAGGAGGAGGAGGAGGAGGAGGAGGAGGAGGAAGAGGAGGAAGAGGAGGAAGAGGAGGAAGAGGAGGAAGAGGAGGATGAGGATGCTCGGCAGGCAGCCATCGCTGCCGGCTCCTGGGGAGCTGGGGAAGATGAACCAGGAAAGCCTGATCAATATGATTGTCTGGCAAAAGATGTTGAGAATATGGAAACTGTAAGTGAGATTGCAATGAAAGCAAGCTTTGAGATCCCTCAGTTACTGAACAACAGGAAAACAATGGTGTGGCCACTGAAGGTGATCCCCTTTTGATGGAACAACACCCTCTGCTTGCAGACAGGCCCAAGGCTCAGAGCAGACCCTACAGCTTGGCAGAAGGGCCCAAAGAGGAGTTTTTAGGGTTTAAAATGTAGCACAGGATGGTGATGTAATGATTCTTATAGGCTGTATGGAAATGCTGTAGGATTTGTGTATTGTACTAGGATTGTATTGTGTATTGTATTAGGATTTGTGTATTGTATTAGGATTTGTGTATTGTACTGGATTGGTTAGTGAGAATCAGAATATTCAGCACAGAAGATGATTTATGGTATTGTAATGGGAACCTCGCTCTCTCACCCTTTTACCCTCTCACCCTCTCTCCCCTCTCCCCTCTCTTCTCTCAGTCCTGCTCCAGCTGTGCCTGGCAGCTCCAGCAGGGCCCTGCCCCAGGCCCTTTGCAATGAAGCCCAGGTTCCAGCCCTGGCTGCAGAGATCCCTGCTCTCCATCCATCCCCACCATCCCACCCCTGCTCTCCTACCCTGGCTCAGGGGTTTTCCTGCCCAGGAGAGCAGCCCTGCCCGTGGTGTGGCACGGGTGCCAGCCCTGAGCCAGCTGCTCCAGCTGTTCCAGCTGTTCCAGGGCCTGAGCTGGGAGCAGCCACCCCTGGAGCAGCAGCAGCAGCACAGACACCCCCACCAAGCCCATCCACCCGAGGGCCAGCACTGCAGCCAGAGCCTTGCACCGCTCTGGTTTTTCATGGAATTCCAGAAATTCCAGCTCCCCAGCCCACGCAGACCCCTCCTTCACACCCCTGTGGCACTGTGCTAATTCAGGTGGTTATTAAAGCACAGCAGCACAGCCATAAACCATTGCCAGTTCTGTGCCCCTCTTTGCTGTGGGAATAGACACCAGTTTGTGGAACTGCAGCAGGCTGGCAGAATTTGAGCCAGACCACGAGGCCACAATGGCCCTGGCCGTGTCACTGGCAGGAGAGCCAGAGATGCATTAGGTACCTTTGTGCCTGACATTACAGCATTCTCCAGGTACAAGACTCCCAATACCTTTAAAAACCCTGTCCTTGAAGAGGTAATGGCTGTGTCAGACAATGGAGTTAAAATAAGAGATGTGAAAGTAATAAAACACTCTGTGTACAGCAGAGCAGGTCCCAGCCTTTCACCCTGACACACCAGGATGTCTCTTTCCCCCAAAGATAAGCTGAGAGAGATGACTATTCTGAAAATTACATTTTAGCTCCAATGAATCACATTTTCCAGCTTGAAGTCACTCACAGTGAAGGCACTATGTGCCCAAGGACTCTTGATTTCCAGAAATAATGCCTGGAAAAGCCCCAGATGCAGTGGCTGTAGGGATGCAGGGACACCATGCAGATGTGCCTCAACATTTCCTCCAAAGACCACCATCATCCCTGTATTTTTAATGCCCCAGGCTCTTTACCAAAGGACATTTGTGCTCATTCGTTGCCCAACCCAGCACTGGGCTATAAATACCCAGAGGTGGTGCTGGGCAGAGAGGGAGAGAGCCCAGGCAGAGGAACACAAATTGTCTTTTCTTGGTGCTTTCACATAATTTCCCTTCCCACTTTCTCTCCATACTTTGTTTTCTCCCTCTGCTGCTTTCTCCATGTGCTGCTGGCAGTAGTAATTATGGTTTTAAATGCAAGATGAAAGGGATGAGTTGGTTGCAGAAAATCCTAGCGCTTTATGTACTCACCAAATTGAATGTTTTCCTTTTCTTGGATGTTCACATGAGCTATTAATTTTGTTTTCTTTTAGGTATGGAAGTTGGAGCTTCAAAATAATCACTTGGCTTGTTTATTTGCAGAAGATTTTCTGATTTAATTATTTATAAGAATTATGAATTAAGAATGATGAATAAACATGTGTGACAATTAATGGATTCTTTGTTGAATTCTCCTATGGAACCAGATGGTCTGACTGATGCATGTAAACAGATCATTTATTTCATTTGGAATTCTGAATATTGAATAAGAAATTAGATATTTGCAGTTGAAGACCTTACCAAATGTTTAAGCTCATTCAGAGCAGAGCTGGGGAATGGGTTGTACACGGAGATCAATCCAGGGCCTCCCCAGAGTGGCCACGGTTTAACAGGAGCTCATCACAGCTCTCAGAGTGCACAGGAGGGGAAGATGTTTTATCTGCCAGTCCCAGAGCCAGCCCTGGGCTCAGGGCTTTGCCTCCCTGGGCTGGGACCTGCCCAGAGGGGTGGGGGCTCTGCCCTTCGGGATCTCTGCTGCTCACAGTGACCCCAAGAAAAGCTGGAAAGTCTCTTTTCCCAGCCCAGCCCTTGAGGAAGGAGTCAGGGCTCTTCATTTCTCGGGCTCAAGGTTGTTTATTGCTCCTTATCTATAAAATTCTTTCTCCTCTCCTGCCCAGGTCCATCCAGCAGGACAGTTCCAGGCACTCTGCCTGCCCCAGGGCTGTGTTATCTTTTTATACTAAAAACTACAAATACAATGTTTACAATCCCTTCCCAACACCTATCACCTGTGTTAGACAGTGAGCTTCTACTCTAAACCAATCTGTGAGTGCCACCATCACCCAGAAGATGGAGGCCAAGAAGGAAAAAGGCTGGACACACCCAGATTCCTCCATCTTGCCCCCTGAACCCCCATTCTAAAAGCCCCAAAATCTACTTTTCCACCCTGTGATAAATTCACTGTCATTCTGCTTGTCATGGCTTGCAGATCTTCAGCTAAGGTTGGTGACTTGCTCCATGGGTGATAATCAACGCCACAGGGGCGTTTTGGGCTCTGAGCCAGTGTTGGAACTCAGCGCATCCCTCTGGGTGTCCAGAGCTGCCAGGGGGCTCAGAGACCCTGGCACAGCCCAGAGCACCTGGGGGTTGGATTGTGACCCTTGGAGCAAGTTACCAGCTTTGTATGAGGACATGAAAGCCACACAGGTTTGAATGGTTTAATAACAAATAATCACAGGGTGAAAATGGAGATTTTAGGATTTTTGGTGTGGGGGTTATGGGGACAAGATGGAGGAACTTGGGCGTGTCCGGCCTTTCTTCTTTCTTCTTCTTGTTCTCCATTTTCTGCAGTGATGTTGGCACTTTGGGAGTGGTTTAGAGTAGAAGTGCACTGTCTAACATGGGTGATGGGTATTGGGAATTAAGTGTCAATATGTTATATTTAGAATAGAAGCTCACTGTCTAACACAGGTGACAGGTATTGGAATTAAGTGTAAATATGTTATATTTAGAGTAGAGGTGCACTGTCTAACATGGGTGATAGGTATTGGAATTAAGTGTCAATATGTTATATTTAGAGTAGAGGTGCACTGTCTAACATGGGTGATAGGTATTGGAATTAAGTGTCAATATGTTATATTTAGAGTAGAGGTGCACTGTCTAACACAGGTGATAGGTATTGGAATTAAGTGTCAATATGTTATATGTAGAATAGAAGCTCACTGTCTAACATGGGTGATAGGTATTGGAATTAAATGTAAATATATTATATTTAGAGTAGAAGTGCACTGTCTAACACAGGTGATAGGTATTGGAATTAAGTGTCAATATGTTATATTTAGAGTAGAAGCTCACTGTCTAACACAGGTGATGGGTATTGGGAATTCAGTGTAAATATGTTTTATGTAGTTTGTAGTATAAAAAGACAACACCACCCTGGGGGTGGTCACAGTTCCTGTGGCCACCCCGCTGAGCAGATCTGGGCTGGGCAGAAAGAAAATTTTATAGATCAGAATTAATAAACAACCTCAAGACCAAACAGTGAAGAGTCCAGACTCATTGTTCAGTTGTGGGGCCGAAGCAGAGACACCCTGCACACCTGGGGGCTGCAATTATCAGCAGCCACCCGAGAACCCAGGGTCCCTGAGAGCCCTGGCAGAGGTCCTGGTGGCTCAGGACAGACAGAGGGACGCCCTGACCTGAGCCCAGCCTGGCACTCTGGGCACAGCCAGGGCACCAGCAGCACCCGCTGGGGCACAGCCAGGGCTGGGCTGCCCTGGGGAGCTGCTGAGAGCCAGGGCACAGACACTCTGTTCCCACTCTGCTCTGGAGCACTTTGGTATCGACTACAACACGATTTTCCTGGGCAATTACTGCAGTGAAGCTATTGAAAAGGCAAGGATTTAAAAATGAACTCCCCAGCTATTAAAAAAAAGTAAAAAAATCCAATAGTTAAAGTGTCATTAGGGATAGAAATCACAAAGATTTTCACAGCTTTTAACTATAGGTGGAAGAATGAAAATTTTATCTCGAATTTTGAGGTTTGGGAGGGCCTGAGGTCCAGCTGGGATGATTGGAGTCAGCAGCACCCGTGGAAATCAGCCCCTATTCAAGCACTGAACAGAGGTTTAAAACAGCAGCATTATTGTTTATTTGACAGCTCATCAGCCTTGGGTTTAAATTCTAGGAAATGCTGGGCACACACCTGGAAGCCCTGTCCTGAGGCAAGGCAATCTGCCCTTGTGGCACAGCCTGGGCAGGAAGAATCCAGCCCTGGTACACAGGGGATTGATGCAAATGGAGATGAGGTGATGCTCCCTTTGCCCCTCCCCTCATCCAGCACCTCCAGTTATTTCCCAGTCTCATGGCAGGAGAAGCCCAAGCCCAGCCTTGCTGTGGGTTTCTCGTGGACTTTCTGTAGCTGCACAGTGCTCAGGACACAGAGCAGGGACCCGGGGCTGCCTGTGCCACCCTGCCAGAGGTGGGCACACACAGGGGCTGCCAGGGCAGGAATCCCCTCAAGCTGTGCCCGGGGCACCCAGCAGGGTCCCAGGACCCCTGAGCCTGGGGAGCAGCTCCAGGGCCATCCCCCCAACCTGTGCCTGATGCCCACCCTGTCCCAGCCCCCAGTGCCACCTCCAGCCCTCCTTGGGCACTCCAGGGATGGGGATCCAAACTTCCCTGGGCAGTGCCAGTGCCTGAGCCCCCTCTCCATGGGGGAATTCCTGCTGTGCCCACCCTGAGCCCCCTTTCCATGGGGAAATTCCTGCTGTGCCCATCCTGAGCCTGCCCTGAGCCCCCTTTCCATGGGGAAATTCCTGCAGTGCCCACCCTGAGCCTGCCTGGCCCAGCCTGAGGCCGTTCCCTCTGCTCCTGTCCCTGCTGGCCCCGGGGAAGAGGCCAAGACCCACCTGACTACATCCTCATCCTCCTCCTCCTCGAGTTCCTTAACCCAGAAAATGCAAAAGCTCAGTTTGGGGGGAGTGGCTTTTATCTTTGTTTTTCATTTCCAACTTTCCTTCTTGCTTTGTGAAGCAGCCCAGCTCCCTGCCCAACACCAGGCACCGCAGGCAGCCCTGGGCTGTGTGTGTCCCTGCAGAGCCCCCTGGCTCTGTGCTCCCAGAGCAGGCTGGGCTGCACAGCCCCCCGAGAACCCCAGAGCCGAGGGGCACTGAGGGTCAGCAGCACCACCAGCTCCTGATGAGCCCTCCCAGAGGGGAGCCCAGTGCCCAGCCCTGCCCCTGGTGCTTCTCTCCAAGCTCCCACTGCCAGGGGGCCTGATCTGGCCCCACAGCACCTCCAGGCTCCAAGTGGGGTTTGGGACCTGCGCTGGGAAGGGGGAGCCTCAGCCAGGCTGCTGGGGCTGGGGCAGGTGTGGGGCTGCTGCTGCCTGGGGCTTTGGAAGCCAAAGGGACCCCGTGAGCAGCGCTGGGGCTGGAGCAAAGCAGTGCCATTGCCAGAATTTAAATGATTAGCTGAGCTCAGGAGATGCAGGCACCTCTAAGTGACTATGAATATTCAGGTAAATATGTTTAGCTGAAATATTGAGTCAACAGCAGACACTACATGCACAAAATGTACTCCTGCCTATTTGTCCTTAATTTCAGCGCCGTGCTGGCCAGCACTGCTGGCAGCTGCCCTGCCAGGCCAGGCAGGCTCCTGCCCCTGGCATGCACAGGGCACCAGGGCACAGCTCCTCACAGCACCTGCACCTCCAGCTGCACGGGGACTGCAGCCCAAAGGGGGCCTGGGGCACAAGGAGGGCAAGAAAGTCCTGCATGGCCTGGTTCTCCCTGCAGAGGGGAGAATTGTGGTTATTCTGTGTATTCCTGCCAGATCTCTGGTTTGTCACATGGAGTCTGTGCCTTTGCTCAGGTGCTGTTGTGTGACCCCAGCTCTGCCCCTGGCTCATCCTCTGATCCCCACAGGAAAACCTCATCCTCTGTGCAGAGAGAGCCTGCCCTGCCCTGGAGCCCATCTCAGCAGCCCAGCTCTGCCCCACTGCCCCCAAGGGCCCAGCCCTGCTCTGCCTTCCCCGTGACCCCTTGGAAAGGTGGCACAGCAGAGGCAGGGCTGTTCTCCTGCCTGCAGTCCCCTGCCAGCCCAGAGCCTGGCTCAGGTGGCCCCTGCTCTCCCTGGCCTGGGAGGAAGGGAGGGTGATGTGTTCTGGCTTAGGAAGGGTTCCTACAAAGCTCCCACTGATTGCTTTACCCATTCCTAGCACAGAAATCCAGGGTTAGGAGCACCAGCCTGGAGAGTTGTAACAGTGCAGACAAATGGTTAAAAACAAACTGGCAACAGAAAAGGGCAAACCCAGCACCTAAGCACATGCAAACTTCCATTAGTGTAGAGCCAGGGTTTTTTCCCATAGTTAGCAGGGATTCAGCCAAGAAAACGGCCAAGGAAAACAGGGAATGGGTAGGAATGGCTGCAGCTTTCCAGGCCCTGGTCTCAGTGCAGGCCGTGGTAGTGCTGGGCTCTCTGGAATCTGCTCCCCCTCAGCAGGAGAACTGATCCCTTTCCCTCTCACAGCTGTCAATGTACACATCCTGTCCTTTTTACACATCTAACATCTCATTTAATGCCTATGAAGTGTTCTGGATCAGGCATCACCCCTTGCACTGCACAGGGGCAGAGCCACATCAAACCCAGCTCAGGGAGAGCCCCAGGGCTCCTGGGGGCTCCCACAGAGCCACCTCTGCCCCGGGGTCAGGGGCACCCAGAATGCCCCTCAGGCAGTTTGATTTGGGACATCAAACTCCAATTTCACACTTTTCCTTTTACCTCAGCAGTGGATGATTCCCAGGTGCTCACCCCGGGAAGCCACGCTGGCCTTGCCTGAGCTGCCCCAGTAAGCAGCACTGGGAGCCCTGGGGGCTTTGCTGGCCACAGCATCAGCCCTGGGGGCTCCTGAGGGACAGGACACGGGAGGGGACCTTGGAGATGGGCACAGCCCCGTTCCAGGGGGCACAGCCCCGTCCCAGGGGGCACAGCCCCGTTCCAGGGGGGCACAGCCCCGTTCCAGGGGGGCACAGCCCCGTCCCAGGGGGGCACGGCCCAGTTCCAGGGGGGCACGGCCCCGTTCCAGGGAGGCACAGCCCCGTCCCAGGGGGGGCACAGCCCCGTTCCAGGGGGGGCACAGCCCCGTTCCAGGGGGCACGGCCCCGTTCCAGGGGGGCACGGCCCCGTTTCCAGGGGGGCACGGCCCCGTTCCAGGGGGGGCACAGCCCCATCCCAGGGGGGGCACAGCCCCGTCCCAGGGGGGGCACGGCCCCGTTTCCAGGGGGGCACGGCCCCGTTCCAGGGGGCACGGCCCCGTTCCAGGGGGGCACGGCCCCGTTCCAGGGGGCACAGCCCCGTTCCAGGGGGGCACGGCCCCGTCCCCAATATCCTGGGCCATCCCCCCAATCTCCCCGGGCCTCCTGGCAGAGCAGCCTCTCTCTCTCTCTCTCTCTCTCTCTGGGTTTGCCATTTTTCATGCAGCTGCACTATAAACAGCCCCGGCTCTGGGTAAATGTTAGCTCTCTCTGACAGCCCCTGCACATATAGATTGCATACAGTTTACTCTGCCTGTTTTGCTTAGAAGGTCACGGGAGCGCTCAAATATTTGGAAGAGGCCCGAAGTTTACAGCACCTGAGGAACTGCAGTGCATGGTGAGCACACACACACACACACCCACCCCTATTTCTGTGTCTGTACACTCAGGGAGGGCCCAGCCCGGGCAGGGAGCTCCTGCTCCTTGGCAGCTCCTTCCAGCTGTGGCACACAGCGGCCGATGCAGATCTCTGTTTACATTACCTTTATTTAATTAAAGTGCTTTCTGTACACACACAGCCGTGCAGCTGACACCCACAGCTCCCCTCCGTGCCCAGGGAGGTTTCCTCTCGGCGGCCCCTCTGCAGATGTTCGTGTTTCAGAGGCTGCAGGGCTGCCCCAGCTGTGCAGGGCAGGGAGGGGGCAGCAGGGACGGCACCGACCCAGCCCTGCCCTCCTGGGTGAGCATGGGAGCCCATGGGAGCCCATCCTGGGTGAGCATGGGAGCCCATCCTGCCCTCCTGGGTGAGCATGGGAGCCCGTCCTGCCCTCCTGGGTGAGCATGGGAGCCCATGGGAGCCCATCCTGGGTGAGGATGAGAGCCCATCCTGCCCTCCTGGGTGAGGATGGGAGCCCATAGGAGCCTGTCCTGGGTGAGCATGGGAGCCCATCCTGCCCTCCTGGGTGAGCAGGGGAGCCCATGGGAGCCCATCCTGCCCCTGGGTGAGCATGGGAGCCCATGGGAGCCCATCCTGGGTGAGGACAGGAGCCCGTCCTGCCCCTGGGTGAGGATGGGAGCCCATGGGAGCCTGTCCTGGGTGAGCATGGGAGCCCATCCTGCCCTCCTGGGTGAGCAGGGGAGCCCATGGGAGCCCATCCTGCCCTCCTGGCTGAGCACAGGAGCCCCTCCTGCCCTGGAGCTGGCAGGGCTGGCACTGCCAGACGCAGCCCAGAGCCCTCCCTGCCAGCCCTGCCAGCCCCAGGGCAGTCCAGCTGTAATTCATGGCAGGGCTGCAGCTGCAGCTTGGGCTTTGAACCAAAGCTCTCCTCCCTGCAGTGCTTCCAGGGGTGCCTGCAGTTCACTGCTCCCTGCACCCCAAGGCTGGCCCTGGGCAGCCCCTGGGGGCTCTGCAGTGACAGCAGCACTGGGTGAGCCCAGAACAGGACTGGGTGAGCACCAGGGTGGCACTGGGTGAGCACCCCAGGGTGGCACTGGGTGAGCACCCCTGGGTGGCACTGGGTGAGCACCCCTGGGTGAGCCCCCCAGGGCGGCACTGGGTGCCAGTGCTGTTGTTTTAATCTAAGAGAACAGACTCAGGCTCAAGCATTGCCTTTCACAGCACAGAACAAGTGGGAAAAGCAAAGGGGTCGAAGTTCCTGAGCTGGGTGATGAGGGACAGGGAGGGCAGCCAGGTCTGCACATCAGAGCAGGCTCCCTGCAAAGCCACTGGCCACCATGCCAAAGACGATTAATTGTTACCCTTTAAAAGATGATTAATTGTTACCCTTTAAAAGATGATTAATTGTTACCCTTTGCCTACACAGCCACCAGCCCACAGCCAAGTCCTGCCCCAGCAGTTGCAGCTCAGAGAATCCAGACTGCCTTGGGTGGGAAGGGACCTCAAAGCCCCTCCAGTGCCACCCCTGCCATGGCAGGGACACCTCCCACTGTCCCAGGGTGCCCCAATGTCCAGCCTGGCCTGGGGCACTGCCAGGGATCCAGGGGCAGCCCCAGCTGCTCTGAGTAACAGAATCCAAGCCACGGAGCAGCTTCTGCTGCTCCAGTTGGTCCCAGCTTCCAACAGCAGGGTTTGCTCAGGAAGATTTTTAACTTAGCCCAAGATGAAGTTTTTCCCCCAGAGGGAGTTTTGGGACTGGGACATTCAGTCTCTGAGCAGGACCCCCACAGTCTGAGCTCCTCTCTGCTCTCTCCCAGCTGCTCAGCCCCAGCCTGGCCGGAGCTGCTGCCCAGGGGCTCTGGAGCATCCCTGCAGTGCCCGACCCTTCCAGGCTCAGTTACAGGCGCAGCAAAACTCACATGGCAACTTCAGAATTCTTCACACAGAAAGCATTTAAAACCCCTCATAATTAAAATAAAATGTGGTCATTTTTATGTACATCCTCTTTTTCTCCCTGGTCTATTTTTAGGATTCGAGTTGCCATAACAACATATTTTACCATATAGCACATGCTGAAAGGAGCCTGGGCTCCCTCATGGTGTGCAGCAGAGCCCTGACCACCTGCACAGCCCCAGGGGAGGGGGCTCCCCCATCCCAGGCACCCCCAGCACCAGCACTGGGCCCTCCCAGCCCCAGGGTCCCAGACTCACAGGGGACCTAGCCACAGGAACAGGAACAGCCCCAGCAGCTCTGTCCTGCTGCAGCCACTGCTGCAGAGCCCCCAGGAGCCCCCCTCACACCCCAGCACAGCCTTACCTGCAGCCAGCGCCCTCCCTGCCAGCAAAGGACCCTCAGAGAAACAGCCACGGCCCCTCTGGGTGCACTGATGAACAGGAAAGGGAGAGGGGGGCACGGGGCAGGGCACACCTGTGGGCAGGGGCACGTTGGGCACATTGGGAACACCTGTGGGCATGTGCAAATCAAGCACATTGGGAACACCTGTGGGCAATTTGGGCACATTGGGAACAACTGTGGGCACTTTGGGCACATTGGGCACACCTATGGTGATGGGCAAATCAAGCACATTGGGAACACCTGTGGGCACTTTGGGCACATTGGGAACACCTATGGGCACATTGGGAACACCTGTGGGCACATTGGAAACACCTGTGGGCAGTGGCACTTTGGGCACATTGGGAACATTTGTGAGTAGGGGAAATCAAGCACATTGGGCACACCTGTGGGCAGTGGCACACTGGGCACATTGGGAACACCTGTGGTGATGGGCAAATCAAGCACATTGGGAACACCTGTGCGCACTTTGGGCACATTGGGAACACCTGTGGGCAGTGGCACGTTGGGCACATTGGGCACACCTGTGGTGATGGGCAAATCAAGCCCATGGGGAGCAGCTGTGGGGATGGGGCACATGTGGCTCATCAGATCACCCAAGTGATTGTTGTAGGCCCCTCCCAGCTCCAATATTCTGTGCCATGCTGTGGCATTCCCCCGTGGGCAGGGCACACCTGCAGCCCCCCTGGGCCCTGTGTCGCTGTGCCCAGCAGGCTGGCAGGAGCAGGATGCTCTGTGCTGCCCTGGGCCCAGCTGGGCAGGGGGACAGCAGCGGGCAGGGAGGGCTCTCTGTGCCACCTGCCCTGGCTGCAGGCTCACCCCCATGCCCTGGCACCTTTAGGATGCAAACCTTGGCAGTGAACGTGGTGCTGCCGTGGCACCCTGAGCCAGGGCTGAGGCTGCCTGCAGGGATGGCACTGGCTGGGGGCTGCTGCTGCCAGCACCCCTGAGATCTGCTGGGTCCTGTACAGGAGCTGTCCCTGCTTCAAAATGCGCTGGATCTGGGGGGCTCCTTCACAATGTGCTGGAGCTGGGGGGCTCCTTCACAATGTGCTGGGGCTGGGGAGCTCCCTCAAAATGTGCTGGATCTGGGGGGCTCCTTCACAATGTGCTGGAGCTGGGGGGCTCCTTCACAATGTGCTGGATCTGAGGGGCTCCTTCACAATGTGCTGGAGCTGGGGGCTCCTTCACAATGTGCTGGAGCTGGGGGGGCTCCCTCACAATGTGCTGGAGCTGGGGGCTCCTTCACAATGTGCTGGAGCTGGGGGGCTCCTTCAAAATGCGCTGGATCTGAGGGGCTCCTTCACAATGTGCTGGATCTGAGGGGCTCCTTCACAATGTGCTGGATCTGAAGGGCTCCTTCACAATGTGCTGGATCTGAGGCTCCCGCTCCTTTTCTCCTGCTCCAGCAGCACTCGGCTCCAGGAGCCGCCGGTCACTGAGAGCTGGGGGTGCTGGGTCCAGCTCAGCCCGGTGGTTACTGAACAGGGCCCTTAAACACCTCCAGGGGTTAATTCCCTCCCGAAGTCCCGTTCTGCAGCGGGAATGGCAGAGCTCTCTTGCAGCCCAGGGGCCGGGCAGCAGGTGAGCCCCCCTGGCTGCCCCTGCAGCTGGGAGCCCTCAGCCCTGGGCAGGGACGTGCTCAGACCAGCGCAGGGCTGGGGGAGGCACGTTCCGTGTTTGAGCAGCTGAAGGGCTTTAATGAAAACCAGGGGGAAAACTTTTAAGTATAGAAAACACTGTTTTCTCCAAAATTATTTGCTCTGCTTGAAAGCTAATGCTCTGTTTAAAGTCTGGTTTTATATGTCTCTTGGACTTGAGTTACGGCACATTAATTATGGCCCGAGGCAATGAAGAAGTGTTATTTCTTTACAAAGGAGATGGAGAAATTCAGTTAAAAATAGATTATAAGGCAGTGCTGTCGGGCAGAGGCATTTTCCTGCTCCACTGGATTTCTGTTTTCCATCGACCAAGGAGGAATTTGCTTGCAGAATATAAGGAATTTTTTATATTACTCAGCATAATTAAGTGTAGCTGGTTAAATGACTGTGGAGGTCACTAGAACAGCCAGTAACTTTTCCCTGCTAAGGGAGGTGGCACTTGGCCAGAACCCATTATCCTCCCCACCCCTTTCTGGATTTTTAGCGTGGCTGCAGAGGATTTGGAGCTTCTGTGGGGAGGACGAGGAGGAGCGGGGTGCACACATGTCCTGTGCCCTAGGGTGCACACATGTCCTGTGCCCCGGGCTGCACACATGTCCATGTCCTGTGCCCCGGGGTGCACACATGTCCATGTCCTGTGCCCCGGGGTGCACACATGTCCATGTCCTGTGCCCCGGGGTGGCTGCCGGGGACCCAGATTCATCCTGGGCTTGCTCAGCAGGCGCAGAGCCTGGGGACAGAAAACACTGACCTTCCCTTCCTTCTCTCCACAATGAGCCCCTGCACCAGCTGAGGTGTTGGGGCGTGGGCTGGACTGGATGATCTTGAAGGTCTCTTGCACCCTGGTCATTCTGAGAATTCTGTGGATCAGGGGGAAGCTCTGGGTAATTCTCAGATCAAAGGCAAGGTTTCCCTCTTATGCTCTGACACCTTAAATGTCTCAAGCACATCACCAGGGAGCACCCAAAAGCAGCCCCAGCCCCGGCTGTGTTTGCCGGGCTGTCCCCAACCCTGGTTCTGTTTGCCGGGCTGTCCCCAACCCTGGCTGTGTTTGCCGGGCTGTCCCCAACCCTGGTTCTGTTTGCCGGGCTGGTGCCAGGTCCTGCCTGGCTCTGGGCACCGCTGGCACCGCGGGCAGTGCCCGCACAGTCCCGCAGCCGGGGGCGAGGGCACCCGCATCCCCTCATCCCCGGCATCCCCCGCAGCATCCCCCGCATCCCCCGCATCCCCCCGCATCCCCCGCATCCCCCTCATCCCCCGCACCCCCCCCGCATCCCCCGCATCCCCCCGCATCCCCCCGCATCCCCCTCATTCCCCGCATCCCCCCCGCATCCCCGGCATCCCCCGCATCCCCCGCATCCCCCGCATCCCCCTCATCCCCCTCATCCCCCCTCATCCCCCCCGCATCCCCCGCATCCCCCGCATCCCCCGCATCCCCCTCATCCCCCTCATCCCCCGCATCCCCCGCATCCCCCCCGCATCCCCCGCATCCCCCCGCATCCCCCGCATCCCCCCGCATCCCCCCGCATCCCCCGCATCCCCCGAATCCCCCGAATCCCCCTCATCCCCCTCACCCCCCCGCATCCCCCGCAGCATCCCGGGCGCTCCGGGCACGCTCGGCTGGCCTGACCCATCGGAATGAGCCGGTTGCCATCTAGTGGCACCCCGAGCTGCCCTCCCAGCTCTGTCCCCTGCTTTGGCGGCCCCAGCCGTGCCTCGCAGGGCTGCTCTGAGCTGGCCCCGGGCTGCCCCCGGAGCTGTGACCCCGCCACTGCCATCCACGGCCCGGGCTGTCCCTGTTGCCAGCCCGTGTCCCCTCCTGCCCGCAGGGGCTCCCAGGGCTCCCCTCCTCGGGCACAGGGGTGCCCAGGCTGGCATCGTGGCTCTAGGGTGAGGAAAGAGCCCGTCTGTAAAGCCCAGGGTGAGTTACTCACAAATGGACATCTGCCCTAGGGATCTGTGCCTGAGCAGGGAATCCCTCTGGAGAGGTGCTGAAACAAAGCCTGAAAACACTGAGAAGTATTGAGAAGCACAGCAATAAAAAAGTGGTGAGAAACTCCTGCTTCAGAGGATGATGCAGGTAAATTGCTGATAATGGGGTTGATGAGCAGAAGGTAAAGACCCTCTGGTTGTGCTGGGGTTGTTTCCCAGCAGACTGGGGGCCTGGGCCAGGGTGCTGCTCTGTGACCTCCTAATGAACATTCCCCTTCCCTGTGCCCCTGGCATGCAGAAATTATAACAATAATTAACCAACACCTCTGTAAGCTGCTCTGCAGGGAGAGGGGGCAGTGCCCGAGGGGCTACAGGGGCTGGGCAGGGGCTGGGCATGGGCTGGGCAGGGACTGGGCATGGGCTGGGCAGGGGCTGGGCAGGGACTCGGCATGGGCTGGGCAGGGGCTGGCACAGACTGGGCAGGGGCTGGGCAGGGCTGGCACAGGCTGGGCAGGGCTGGCACAGGCTGGGCAGGGGCTGGGCATGGGCTGGGCATGGGCTGGGCAGGGGCTGGGCAGGGACTGGGCAGGGGCTGGCACAGGCTGGGCAGGGGCTGGGCATGGGCTGGGCAGGGACTGGGCAGGGGCTGGGCATGGACTGGCACAGGCTGGGCATGGGCTGGGCAGGGGCTGGCACAGGCTGGGCAGGGGCTGGAACAGGCTGGGCATGGACTGGCACAGGCTGGGCAGGGACTGGCACAGGCTGGGCATGGGCTGGGCAGGGGCTGGCACAGGCTGGGCAGGGGCTGGAACAGGCTGGGCATGGACTGGCACAGGCTGGGCAGGGACTGGCACAGGCTGGCACAGGCTGGGCAGGGACTGGCAGCGTTCCTGCACCTGCAGCACCTCCAGCCCATCCCTGGCCAGCTCAATCCCCCAGAACGGGCACAGCCCAGCCCTGGGCCCTGCTGGGCTCCGTCCAGCGGGGTCTGGAGAGACAACGGGGCCATGGCAACCAGGCCAACAGAGCTGGGTGGGATCTGAACACGAGCCCGGCGCCGGCAGAGCGCTCGGGGTTGTTTGGGGGATCACACTGCAGGTTTCCATGGAAAAAGCTCCCTTAGAACAGCCTTCCAGACAAATTACTGGGTAAACTGCAGAGGTTTCAGAGCTCCAGCCTGATGGTTTTAATGGGTGTTATCTTGCTGCTGCCAGCACTTTACAGGTCCAAAACTCAGCTTCGCTGCCTTTCCTCCAGGGTCCAGAATCGTGCCTGTGTTTGCTTTGAAATAATGAAGGCCCAAGAAAGGGAGCCCGTGGTTATTCCATCACCTGCTCAGCAATCCAGGGAGCAAACAAGGAATGTGCAGAGGCAGAAGCAGGGAGAGAGCTGAAGGCAAACCCTGCTGCTCCCCAACAGGAGACTGGCTCTGTGTTCTGGGTGACCCCCAGAGCTCCCTGTGCTCACTGAGGACTCCCCCAGGCCCCTGTGCCAGCCCTGGGGCTTTATTTCCCCTGGCACCCTCCAGCCAAGCCCCTGTGCCAGCCCTGGGGCTTTATCTCCCCCTGGCACCCTCCAGCCAAGCCCCTGTGTCCTGCAGTGGGTCTGAGGAGTGGGGGGATCCAATCCCATTCCATCCATGGGCTCCATCCCAGCACAGCCACCCCACATCCTCCCACCCTGCCCAAGAATGGGGCCCCTTAGTGGAAGCACTGACTGGGGAACTAACCCCAGCTGGGTGTAGGCAGGAGGATCATCTTCAAATTCAGACTCTACATTCAGGTCTGAAACAATACTAAGAATAGATTTGAGGCAGAATTAGGCCTTTTAAGCTCAATTAAAGCTCAGGCAGAACATGAAGATCATGAGCACACAAGTGGAGATCTCTTGATTGCTACAAATTTATTCTGAATTAACAGTGGTGGGAAGGAGGGAAGAATTAATCCAATGATGTGAGCTTGCAGTGATCAATCAGTTGTAATTATTACCTTCTCTTTTGTCAATATGCACACTGGAAACTTAATTCTGATGGTGTATCCAGCAATGACAGGGAAATCACCAGGGATGAAGAAGTGAAATGAGGAGAGGCCCATGCAATTAAAAACCAACAAAACCCCCACACAGACTCTGATATTTAAAGCAGATAATTAAATAAATGAATGGAAATAAACTACCCCATGGTGATAGAATTGTCATCGTGGCTGTGCAGACATGTGAATGCATCAATGCATTCTGACTGAAGATGCTGAAATTCCCTGTTACCCAAGGAGTGAGGCACAGCAAGGGTTCCCCATTGCTGAATGGGGAGGGATCCTGGGCCCTGCAGCATCCCCATCATGGCTGGAATGGATCCCTTCCCCTGCCAGGGACAGAGAGCAGCTGGATCAGGGCTGGGATCACAGGGAACGTCACTGCTGCTGATGTGGGACACCAGCAGGGAGGGCAGGAGGAGGGAAGGGCTCCCCAGGTCCTGCAGCAGCCCAGCAGCAGCTTTGAGGGCAGCAGGGAGATGGTGGTGCTGAGGGGTTGGCACAGCACTGCAGGGACCTGATCCAGCAGGGATTTCTGCAGGGAGAAGGTGTTAAACACCTTCTTGTGGGGGAGCTTTGGATCCCCATCCCTGGGGTGCCCAAGGAATTCCTGGCCATGGCACCCGGTGCTCTGGGCCGGGACAAGGCGGGGGTCAGGCACAGCTGGGGCTCCATGGGCTGGGAGGGCTTTCCCAACGATGCCAAGGGCTCTGTGCCAAGGTTCTGTGCTGGGGTCAGGCACAGCTGGGGCTCCATGGGCTGGGAGGGCTTTCCCAGCGATGCCAAGGGCTCTGTGCCAAGGTTCTGTGCTGGGGTCAGGCACAGCTGGGGCTCCATGGGCTGGGAGGGCTTTCCCAACGATGCCAAGGGCTCTGTGCCAAGGTTCTGTGCTGGGGTCAGGCACAGCTGGGGTTCCATGGGCTGGGAGGGCTTTCCCAGCGATGCCAGGGGCTCTGTACCAGGGTTCTGTGCTGGGGTTCTGTACCAGGGTTCTGTACCAGGGCTCTGTGCCAGGGCTCTGTACCAGGGTTCTGTGCTGGGGTTCTGTGCCGGGGTTCTGTGCTGGGGTTCTGTGCCAGGGCTCTGTACCAGGGTTCTGTACCAGGGTTCTGTACCAGGTTTCTGTGCCAGGGTTCTGTGCCAGGGTTCTGTGCCGGGGTCAGGCACAGCTGGGCCCCATGGGCTGGGAGGGCTTTCCGGCGATGCCAGGGCTCAGTGCCGGCTCCGGAGCACATCGGGAGTGCTGCAGACCCACCCAGTGGAGAGGCTGCAAACAGCAGCGCCCGGCTCCGCACGGCCCGGCCCTGCAGCGGCCCGGGACAGCCGCTCTGGCTTTGTCCCCGTGTCTGGCAGCAGCCGGGGCGTGGGACCAAGGCTGGGGCAGCTCTTTCACTCCGCAGGGCCCCGGGTGACAGCAGCAGGTGACCCCTCCCGGCTGTGCCGGCCCAGCCCGAGCCCCCGGGGCACGGCCCCAGCACGGAGAGCCCCGGGGAGCCCCAGCGCTGTCCCCGCAGCCAGGACTGCCATGCTCCGCACTCACAGCGGGGACAGACACAGCAGCACGGTACAAACACAAACAGGGGGTGGCAGGGAATGTGCCCGGGAATTTGGTACAGGAACGGAACCGAACGGAACCAAATGGAACCGAACGGAACCGAACGGAACCGAACGGAACCGAACGGAACGGAACGGAACCGAATGGAACCAAATGGAACCGAACGGAACGGAACGGAACCGAATGGAACCAAACAGAACCAGACAGAACCGAACGGAACCAAACAGAGCCAAACGGAACCAAATGGAACCAAACGGAACCGAACGGAACCGAACGGAACCGAACGGAACCGAACGGAACCGGTGCAGCAGCTGCCCCACAGCACAAGGCACCTGAAAACACAGCCACTGCCACTGCCACTGCCACCAACAGCCCGGGGTGACCACGGACAAACTGGGACAGGCAACTCGCAGCTCCTGCAGGGCAGGACATGGTTTCAAGACTGGGGGAATAACAAAAGGGGGTTTGAAAAGGCAACTGCAGCATTTGTTTGGGTGCTTCAAGCTGAGCGACAGAAAGGGAGCCAAAGCAGGATGAAGCGGTGCTGGCACTGCATCTCAAACCCAGGTGAGAAGGGTGGGGGACAGACTGTGGGGGAGTTCAGACGTGGAAAGAAAAGTCCTAACTGAGAAAGGCAAATGTGGGAGTGCAGAACTCCAGCCTCCAATCCTGACATTCTATGGGATTGGGAGATTGAATCATCTGAAATGTAACTAAAATTGAACCAAGAACTAGGACAAAACTTCATTACAGAAAATCGATGGGATTGATTTTGGAAAGGCAATAAAGAGCCGAGGCAATCACATTAATTACTCAAGCAGAAGTTTGGGATCTTTAAGACAACCACTCTAGACATAACTGGTTTTTATCAAGTCCTCCATGAAGTCAAGTGCTTGACCTCCTGCTCTCATCTGCTTCTCTCTGCTCCCCAGAGACCACTCAGAAATTCAGTTACAAACTGCTCAATTCTGTGCAGAGGAAACTCCTGGGTCAGCCCTCACTGCTGGAGTGGAACGTGCAGTGTCCTCCACAGCTGACTTTGTGAGCATTTAAATCTAAATAAATCCCTTTTCCTATGGCTTCTCCAAACTCAGTGTTGCCCTGGCAATAGAGCTGCTGAGTTGTTGTTCCTGTGCACTGAAGTTTGCTCATGCTGTGGTGAAAGAAAACATTATTCATAGTATTTTAATATCCAGGTGATCACCCTGGAAGGCACCTATGGAATCACTGCAAGGCTTTAAGAACTTTCCCTCTGGAATGTGCAGGATAAGCTGAATTAGCAGTTCTCAAAGTACAATATTAGAGTGTTAGAACCTGACTTGCTCAAGCAGCTGAGGGAGCTCTTCTATGTCCTAGGACTGTGGTTCATTAGGCTCACTGAAAATCAGTGCTATTGATCTGCAGAGACACAGGACAGGAGCTCCCTCCTGCTCTTCACTCACTGTAGCAAACACCAAATCCACCCAATGAATTCAATTATAAATGTGATTTTGTTTCAACATGAAAATTTATATTTTAGTAACTGAACATCAAAAATAAAGGTTAGGAAAATCAAACACCTTTTTCAAAATTTAAGGAAAATTTAATCAATATGCCTTAAATTATTTTACAATAACTACAATACTGACAAGCATAACGTTTTCCAAATGGTGTTTTCCTTGGAAGCACTGTGAGAGAGATTCCTCTTCATCCATCCAGCAGAATGTGCACCATGAGGGAAGGAACCTCTGCCCACGTCCTTCAGAAATCCCAGTTAACATAAAGCTACAGACACCCCAATGTGGTCATGTTTCAAGTGTGACAGAATCACAGATCCCTTTCACTTTTAAGCATCTGTTTTCTACTTCATAATTTAAGTATCTTAAATCCTGAAATACTCTCACAGAAAATGAACAAATAATTGAGACTGGAGAGCTTAGGAGGATATTGGTTAAAATACAGGAAATACTCTAATTACTTTTGTTCATTTGTGCATTTTTGGTGAGAGGGGTCAGGAAACAGGTTCCTCTTTCCTGCAGATTTATCCAGAGTCCCCCAAATCCACGGCAGCTCCTTTCACTGTTTTAGATAAAAATCTACCAATTTGTAACTGCAACCCTTCGCCCTCCCCTAGAAAACAAAACAAAACAAAATGAACAAAAATCACAACCCTCAAATAAACAACTGAAAGTTACTTTTTCTAAATATCTAGGAATGGGAAAGAAATCACAGGAACTTGATAAGCATGAACACGTATTAAAGCTCTGGACTCCCCAGGTCATTGAAAACAGTATTCAAGGTCCTAAAAAAGTGAACACGAGACATTTTCCATTGTTCCAGGTGATTCAAACAGGTCTAGGTTTCATGATAGCAACACGAGACAGTTGTTTGCAGCTGTTTCTGGTCCAAGTCCATGTTCCACGCTGGGATTTTCCTTTTGGCCCCCAGAGTCTGTTCAGAAGACGGAGATGAGGGCGAAGACTCCGTACAGCAACGCGCAGGGGTAGGCCACGAGCAGCTGCTGGCCCTCCATGGCTAAGGCAGAGATAAAGATCTTGGAAGCAGAAAAGCTGCACCAGCCAATAATTCCAGCCGTGAGAATAATCCCCATCATCCCCCTGCAAAGGCAGAAAGACCAGAATTCCCGTGACCCCTGTGCCTGTCCACCGGCACGAGTCCCACCTGCACTCATCAACACCTTGTGCAGGTTCTGGGATCAATTTCAGCACTTGGCATTAAATGAAATATTCCCACTGAAAGCACTGGGAAAGCCCTGGCACAGGGTGCCCAGAGCAGCTGTGGCTGCCCCTGCATCCCTGGCAGTGCCCAAGGCCAGGCTGGACACTGGGGCTTGGAGCAAACTGGGACAGTGAGAGGTGTCCCTGCCATGGCAGGGGCGGCACTGGATGGGCTTTTCCAACCCAAACCATTCTTGGATTCTAGAATTTTAGAACAGTATCAGTCAATTATGATGGTAGAAAGCCCCCTCAAAATTAACTCTATGCATATGAAAATTTCAAAGCAGTGAGTATAAATTCTCTGCCAAGCTGTTTCTTTTCAGTGCCTAAATTCGCAGAGCCAAGACAAATCATTTGCATTTTCTTGTATTTGTAAAATCCTAGTTTGTGTCTTCAATAATAATTACTTTCAGACTTTACAGGTGCTGAGACCTGTCAGATTCAGAGCTGGCTGAAAACAAACCTGAGCTTGCTCTTGGAGCCTAGGTATTCAAAAGCTGTTTAATGACTTGGAGGTCAAGCCAGGATTCACCCCCTTCCCCCAGTAAATACCCGAAGCCATTGATAATTAATTCTTGCCCTTACTGAAGATTCCTGTCACATTCAAACGATCCAGAGCTCCAGCACTGGACGTGCAGACTCCTCCCAGTGATTCCATCCCATGGCAGGAGGGCCCTGTGCCCCAGGGGCACACAGCAGCACTTACTGCAGCGAGAAGACGATGGCGAAGGAGGAGAGCAGGATCATGGGCAGCAGGCAGTAGCCCAGCACGCTGGCCACGCAGCCGAAGGACACCCCGGTGATGCTCATCAGGTTCAGCAGGCAGAACATGCCCAGGCAGCCGATGGCGCTGATCCCGTACACGTAACCAAACTGGATCTTGCCAGCCTGCAGCGGGCACAGCACCGGGACAGCACCGGGTCAGCACAGGATGGGGTCAGGATGGAACCAGGATGGAGTCAGGATGGGGTCAGGATGGGACCAGCACAGGATGGAACCAGCACAGGATGGGGTCAGGATGGAACCAGCACAGGATGGGGTCAGGATGGAACCAGGATGGAGTCAGGATGGGGTCAGGATGGAACCAGCACAGGATGGGGTCAGGATGGAACCAGCACAGGATGGGGTCAGCACAGGATGGGGTCAGCACAAGGTTGGGGTCAGGATGGAACCAGGATGGAGTCAGGATGGGGTCAGGATGGAACCAGCACAGGATGGGGTCAGGATGGGACCAGCACAGGATGGGGTCAGCATGGGCCCAGCAGAGGATGAGATCAGGATGGAACCAGCACAGGATTGGAGTCAGGATGGGGTCAGAATGGGACCAGCACAGGATGAGATCAGGATGGAACCAGCACAGGATGAGATCAGGATGGAACCAGCACAGGTTGGAACCAGCACAGGATGAAATCAGGATGGAACCAGCACAGGATGGGGTCAGAATGGGACCAGCACAGGACTGGAGTTAGGATAGGGTCGGGATGGAACCAGGATGGGGTCAGGATGGACCCAGCCCAGGGAGCAGATCCACCCACCCTGGAACACAGCAGGGGTGGGCACAGGCACTGTCCCCCAGCCCCAGCTCCCTCACTCCCATCCCACAGGAGTGTTTCCCCCCCAGAGTCCCAGGACACCTCATGCTCCAGGAGCCTGGAATTCCTCCTGACTCTGGATCTTAATGAACAGGTTCTGATCTGGTTGTTCTCTGATCTCAGCCCAGGAACTGTTTAGGGTTTAATCAAGAACTTCTCATGCTGATTGATTACTTGCAATAATGATCTTTACAGAACTGGAACTTCTTGACAAATCCAGAGCTGAAGCCCTTTACTTTGTGGTAGAATGCACAAAGTTATGGCACAAAGAAAATTATTTTTAAAAATCCCAGGAACAGCTGAGGCTGAGCTGCCAAGCACTGGGTGTGAACTTGGGATTAGCTGAGGGAGATTCTAAAAAGCCAAACCCACATTTGCTTGTTCACAAGCACAGGGGAAGCACATGTGGGTTATGTCCATGTACTCAGGTCATCTCCTGGTTTTCCCAGGCTGACACTGCTGCTTCCCCTCCAGCACTTGCCCAAGGCACCCTGCAGGACACGGGGCTGTGCAGCTTCCAGGGGTCCCACTCCAACAACTTCCAAACTGGATGTGCTTAGACCCAGCTCTCCTTCCCAAGCAGCACAGGAAACAACCACAACTGCTGAAACCTCTGTGCCAGGCTCTGCCCACTTCCTTTCACCACATTCCATGGATTTTTTTAAAAGCACACAGGAGAAATAAATTTTTAGGAAAAGAAAACTCAGATGTATCTATTATAAACACGTTCATTAATTTGACTGGCCTACTTTCCATAAATAGAAGTTACTTATTAAAGTAGGCTTGAAGGCCCCTTGGTACCACAGTGTGTTTTAACTGTCACAGCAACGTGAAATTTTAGGCAGAAATGACAAGCAGTGCCTGAAGCATTTAAAGCTAGAACAGATTAAAGCCCCTGAAGCTTTCAATGCCAAGGAACACTGTTTGCTGTCATCTGTGAGCCATTAAAGCACAATTACCCCAATTAAGCTCAGTTAGAAGAAGTGACCAGGCTCGAGCAGTGTCAGGCCCACTGAGCAACACAAGCAGTGTGAGAACAGGTTTGCTCCAGAGGGAGCTGGCACTGAAATCCCAGCTGGAGTGACAGAGCTCCCCCATCCCAGCAGTGTGAGAGGCCCCTGTGCCTCTGCCATGCACACACAATTTCTGTGCTGTGCAGGGTGAGGAGCTGACTCTGGTGATGTCTGGGGGTCCCTTCCCACTCAGGACACTCCATGGGAAGGATGAGCTTTCCCCAGGAGCCCTGAGGCAATGCAGGCTTCCCCTGGCACGTTTCCCAGCAGAGCTGTGCCCAGCAGCCCCGGGGCAGTGCCTCACCAGCAGCAGGGTGGCCCCAAAGGCCAGGCAGAACACCATGGGCCCGGCCAGGTCCGTCTCGTTCATGATGGTGCCGTCAGCCACCTTCAGGGGGTGCAGCACCGTTAGTGTTTTCTGCCAGATGTGGTCGAAATTGATCCCCAATTCTGCAAGTGAACACAAGATGGATTTCATTCTTCCCTTCCTGGCTGCCCCGCTTGCTCCTCTCTTTGTCTTCCCGGCCTCTCCAGTTCCCATCTCCCCCAGATCCATGGTGGGCACCAGGGAACTGAGCCCTCCCTTCTTTCCTCCTGCTGCCTCCACACATGCCCAGTCTCAGGTGCTGGGAAGTGCCCAGGTGGTTTCTGAAGGACCAGGGAAGAGGCCAAGCACAGAGTTCTGCATTTACAGAGGTGCTTTCAGCCCAGTTCCCTGATCCTGTTTTATTTATGTAAATAAATGAATAAAAAAGCCCAGGGGGTGGAAGGTATCATGCCTGGGGACAGGTGTGACAGATGCCTGTCTCTCCACCCTCTAACAGGGACAGTTTATTCAGTTGTTGGGAACTGAAAAATAACAGAAATAAGCTGGAAACTGATCCCAGCAAGCCAGACTTAGCTGAATATCCAGCCTGGCACTCTGCACAGGCTGTACTCCACAAAGGCATTTCTGCAGTGTTTAGCATTCCTTGTTAGCAATGAAACATTCCCATTCTAACCAAGATCAACTCACAGCACCTGCAGGCACTTAATTCACAAAGCGGGCAGTTACAATTATTATTTGCAACATGAGGAACATTAAGTGTTTTGCCACAAAGTCAGGTCTCCCAGTTAACTGATTTAATCTGCCACAGAGCAGCTGGAGTGAAACAAGAAAGCACAAATTCCCAGCTGCAGAAGATCACACAAGAACAAGGATCTTACATGCCAAAATACAGGTTAAAAAAATTCAATGGGAATTTCGAACGCACTGAGCACTCCCAGCAGCAGCAGCAGGGAATCCACACACTGCTACCAACTTACCCCCAAACTAGGAGGAGTTCTGGCCTTAGGCCACAGCAAAGTTATACCTTCTAGTAGCGGAGGCTCATCCTCAAAGTTGCTCCCATAGAAAGACTGTGCTGAGGCTGGGGTGTAGCCCTGCGTGGGCTGGTAGATCTGCCCCGTGTAGGGCTGCTGCTGCTGCATCATGTCATGGGGCACAAAGCCAGCCTGCTGGGGGTACTCGTAGCCTCCATAGGGCCTGCAAAGCACAACCCCACGTTAGGGCACACCCAGAGCTGCTGCTGAGACACCTCCTGCAAGGCAAAGCTTCTCCCAGTCAGCGTGTCACAGACACCCCTTCCTTCTGCCTTAAAAAGTTCCGTGATGTGATCCCATACAAAACAAGCCAACCAAAGCCACCCTCTGCCCTAAACAACTCTTCAGGTATTCCTGCCATTATCTATCCCAAGTCTCACCACAGAGATTTCCATAAACGTTTCCAAAATCTTTAACTGTGGAAACAGAAGGAAAATGCAGAACTCCTCAGGTTAGCAGAGTCCAGCACAGGGGACACATTTGCTCAGGTCACAAATGGCACTGACCTGCTCCATCCATCTCAGGGATCACACAGAGGGAGCACAGCCCTCAGCCAGAGGCTGGATGTTCACACGGGGCTGCCAGGATCCCCCTGCCCCAGGAACATCCTCCACACCTCCCTGCTGCAGCCTGGGAGTCAACAGGACACTGCAGGCTCGCTTAGGTGGCACTAATTCCTAGTTCCCAAGTGAGTGACAGGAGATGGAGCTGCAGAAAAACAGTATTTCTTCTCCCAAGGACATGCAGATCACTCATATAATTAAGATTGTTCATATAACTTGTCCTTTAATCTCCTAACACTTGCTCTAAAATCTACCAGGCAGAGAATTGAACACAGAATTCCTTCAGAGCTCCATTTACAGACAGTGAATTCAGCTCTCCATCCAACAGAACAACTGGGGCTCATTTCCAGAAACCAGCAGCTGGCTGAAGTGCCAAACCTTCCTGGAGACACAGACTGTCCCAGAAGTATCCTAAGGAAACCTAGAGGAGAGCTGGAGAGGGACTTTGAACAAGGGCTTGGAGTGCCAGGACAAGGGGAATGGCTCCCCAATGCCAGAGGGCAGAGCTGGATGGGATATTGGGAAAGAACTGCTCCCTGGGAGGGTGTCAGGCCCTGGCACAGGTGCCCAGAGCAGCTGGGGCTGCCCCTGCATCCCTGGCAGTGCCCCAGGCCAGGCTGGACAGGGCTGGGAGCCCCTGGGACAGCAGAAGGTGTCCCTGCCATGGCAGGGCGGGACGGGCTAAGATCTGGGGTGCCCCGAGCCGAGCCCCGGATGCCGTGCCCCGGCAGGGCACACGAGTTACTTGCTGTACGGCCGCCCGGTGTAGTCGTAGGGCTGCGCCTGGTCCTCGATGCTGTAACTGCTCTGGAAGAATTCGGTGTTGAAGCCGTCGAACCCGGACATCGCCCCCTCTGCAAGAGACCAGCGAGGCGGGTTGCGGCCGGCCCGAGCGGCTCCGCGCGGCGCTTCCCGCTCCGCTCCCGCCGCTCGGCCCCGCCGCGGGCCCGGGACCTCGCGCTGCGCCCCGCGCCCGCCCGCCGCTCCGCCCCGTACCCCGCTCCGTGGGCCCCGGGCCGCTCCCTGCCCGGGTCCCGGCCTCACCTGCGGCCACGGCCCGGCCCCGCTCCCGCCGCCGCGGCCCCTGCGACGTGTCACGGCCGCGCCTCCACTTCCGGGACACCGCGCGCCGCTCCGCGCACGCGCGCGACGGGACGGGACGGCCCCGCCTCAGCTCAGCTCGGCCCTGCCCGGCCCTCCCTCAGTCCGGCCCTCCCTCAGTCCGGCCCTCCCTCAGCCCAGCCCAGCCCTCCCTCAGCCCCTCCTCAGCCCCGGCCCCGCCTCAGCCCAGCCCAGCCCAGCCCAGCCCAGCCCTCCCTCAGCCCAGCCTTCCCTCAGCCCGGCCCTCCCTGGAGCCCAGGCTCAGCCACACGGGGTCGGTGTGGCTCCGGTGCAGCGGCTTCACTCCCTTTCATAAGTCCACAAGAAATATTTTCCTGTGCCACACGAAAATAGCTTTGCTAGAGCTGTGAATCTTCTTGTATCACAGCCCGGCTGTTGGCCCACCCCTCCCAAATGAGCTGGCGGACCTGGGAATACGGGGCCACTGAGAAAAGTGGCACGACTGGCACTGTGAACACACTCTCATGTGGAGAAGCTCATTTTAGGGTCACTCAGTGTTTATCCCCAAGGCTGGGGAAAATGATTTCAGCAGTCTTTAGAGGCCTGTTAACTAGAATTCGTTTTTATTAAGTCTCTCATGTCCCAGAGCTGAGCACAGGGAGGAGCGGCCCTGCTTTGTGGCTTGGGTGGGCTTTGAGGTGGTAGTCAGGGAAAACCCTGGCTGGGGAAGGGCAGCTGAAACTTCCCAATGAGCTGAGTCAGGGCTGCTGCTTTATCCTTGTTTCACACCTCGCTGATGAGGCTCAGAACTACACCAGAACCATTTCCACCCCATGCACGATGTGCTCTGCGCTCTGGCAGCCTCCTGGAGCCAAGCCTGGCACCAGCCATGGGGCACACAACATTACACAGGCCATGTTCCTGGTATAAGTATGTGTAGGTTTTTCCTTTGGATTTTTAAATTCATTTTGGCTCAGGACACAGTTACAGTCATTTTGTTACAAACCTGTGTATGTAATATTCTGCCGGTGAAATGGCTGTATTTAAATCGCAGCCCTGTTCCAAGCCTCACCTGCAAAGCAGATCTGACAGTGCAGAGTCCATGGCACTGGCAAGAACAGGCTCCCAGGAAATGTGTCACTTTGTAGAGCTGAATGGAGTACGGTGGAGAATTACAGCCACGGAAAACAGAGATCAGTAACTGTGCCGTAAGCCGCTTCATGCAAATTTACACTTTAGGAGAATGAGTGTTTGCAGGCTGAGAAGATGCCAGCGTTCATGCAAGAGCTGCACAGTGTGCGGGCTGCGGCTTAGTGCCCCTGGGCTGAGCTGTGTGCCTCACTGCAGCTCACTGGGCAGGCAAATGAGACCCAAACCCCAGGCACTGGGCTGTGCAATTGGGACCTGCTGGGGAAACGCTCTCTGCTGAGAAACCTCTTTGGGTTTGCTTAGATTATTAGAATTTCCTGACAGCTTAGGTCGAGCTTTCGTTGATGAGCTTTCCTTGCACCAGGCATCTCAGCACTGCTGAAGGGAGTCACAGGATGGACTCCCAGCCCTCTGGGACAGCGGGTGCTCTGACACAGCCCGTGGGGTCAAGGGGAGGGCAGGCACTGCAGCTGCACAGCTGCTCTTTCCCAATGGTTTGGGGAGGGCAGGCACTGCAGCTGCACAGCTGCTCTTTCCCCATGCTCTGGGGAGGGCAGGCACTGCAGCTGCACAGCTGCTCTTTCCCAATGCTTTGGGGAGGGCAGGCACTGCAGCTGCACAGCTGCCTCTTCCCGATGCTTTGGGGAGGGCAGGCACTGCAGCTGCACAGCTGCTCTTTCCCAATGCTCTGGGGAGGACAGACACTGCAGCTGCACAGCTGCCTCTTCCCGATGCTCTGGGGAGGGCAGGCACTGCTGCTGCACAGCTGCTCTTTCCCAATGCTTTGGGGAGGGCAGGCACTGCAGCTGCACAGCTGCCTCTTCCCGATGCTCTGGGGAGGGCAGGCACTGCAGCTGCACAGCTGCTCTTTCCCAATGGTTTGGGGAGGGCAGGCACTGCAGCTGCACAGCTGCTCTTTCCCAGTGGTTTGGGGAGGACAGACACTGCTGCTGCACAGCTGCTCTTTCCCAGTGGTTTGGGGAGGGCAGGCACTGCAGCTGCACAGCTGCCTCTTCCCAATGCTTTGGGGAGGACAGACACTGCTGCTGCACAGCTGCTCTTTCCCAGTGGTTTGGGGAGGACAGCCCATGGACTGCCTGGAGCTGCAGCCTGGGGAAGCACCAAACACCAAATGCCAGGCACCGTCCCTTTGCCAAGGCACCAGCTCCAGCTGCACTGGGGGCTACCACACAATGCCAGAATCCCACACTGCTTTGGGGTGGAAAGGACCTTAAAACTCATCCCATCCATAGCCCAGATTGCTCCAGGCCCCACCTGGCCTTGAACACCACCTGGATAGGGAATTTGGATTTGCAAGAGACCTTGAAATGGCTCCAACCTGGGAAAAGTACTCATAAAAGTACTCAGTACACAGGTTACACAGTGCTGGTGTCATGATAATGCTACCAAAGCTTTGTTTTAGCTGTAATGTTAAAAAAAACACTTTAATTACACCAGTGTTAATAACAGAATAGTTTGAATCAGACTGAGAATAAAAGTATTATTCAAAGAACTCTGGAGGAATGGGAGGATGGGGAAAGGGAGAGGAGGAAGATGTCTGCTGAAATAGGCCTTCTTATGGCAGAACTTGAAGGGGAGGAAGGAAGCACCTTGCAGAGGGGAGACAGAAAACAGCAATTTTTGTTTGATTTTAATCCTTGGTTGCTGATGTCTCCATGAGGTCCCTGCCTGTGCCAGCTCTCTTGCAGGGTCAGGGCTGTTTGTGTAGCAGATTGCTTTGTTGAACAGTGGCCATGGAATTCCAGAGGAGCTGTCAGCACACATCTATCAATTATTCTCCAGAATGTTCCCCGATGTGCAGTGATTGATATGGAGCTCACTGGAACATGATTCCCTCATACTGTCACCTTCTGGAAGGCTCAGACCTTGTGCTGTGCGTGTGCTGCGGGTCTGGTGTTTGCCAGAAGGAGTAAAGGGTCTCTGGGCAGGAGCTGTGAGCCCTCTCTGTGTGATACACCATGGCAGAGAGCGATGTCGTGTCTCCGTTTGAGCCTTGCTCTCATCCTGAGCAGCTGGGAAAGCTGCTCTTCCCCTTTGCTTGTTTGGGATGGAAATACGTTCTGCACTTGTGTTATGAATAAAAGATCAAGGGCAAATCTGTGTAATGCTTTACTCTGTGAATAAACCCGCCTGCATGGCACTCACGCTCTTTGCTGGAAGATCCTTTCTCAGGGACACTCAGCCATTTAGTGTTGCTTTATGCTTTTTCTTCAAAGGGAAAGATTTGTTAGGGCTTCCCGTTCGCACGTACCGCTGGATTTGAGCAGATGAGAATTGCACTGTGTGTAATTCACACTGCTGGATCAGGGGATAATCTCTGATTTAGCTCGGTATCACTTGTTCTTGCCTGGCTTGCCTTGCAGGGAGCTCTGGAGCTGGCTGATGGGAAGGATCCGCCCCTGCTGGAGGGGTGTCTGGGTTAGGGGGCTGGAACTCGCAGGAGTCGGGGACTGGTTCCCCTCAGGCTCTGTTCTTTGCCGTGGTTGAGGCTGGAGTGGCAGTCCTGCCTGGGAGCACCGGTGCAGGACACGGTTTCTGCCTCACTGGCCCCATGATAGGCCCAGGGCAGACATTCCTTGTTCCTCTGCCATGCCACCCTCTCAGAAACTGCCCTCTTCTCGCTGCCCTGGGAAACATTGCCTGGGCTCAGTACTCAGACATGAGCCTGCTGAGAAGCACAGAATGTTACGGGGAACAGGACTGAAGGATCCTGAGGTGGCACCTTGAAGTTGTTCCTGAATCAAAGTGCAAGCCTGGAACTGGAAGTGCTGTTCTTCTTTCTTCCTTTTTTACTTGAACTATTGTGTGTAAAGACCACACAGAGCGATGAAAGTTCTCATGTGGCTTTTTAGGTGGAATCTTCTATCCAAAATCCAACTTGAATGTATTTTTTCCTCAGAATTACTACTTCAGTTTCTGCTTCTTTCAGTTGCTCCTTCTCCAGGCACCTCAAAGCTCTTGTGTTGTTGCTGATAAACAGCTTCCATGTTTCTCACTATGTGTGGGCGACTTGATTGGAATTTCCAGCCTGTAGGTTTCCTCTGGAGATGGGAGGTGATACACACACACACACACCCTGCTACTCCAGCCCAGGTAACACTGCCCTTCCTTTCTAGCACTCATTGCTGCTGCTTTTCAGACACCTATTTCTAACACCCACCAAATTCAATAAAGTCACCTGTTCCATGATTTTCTGAAATGCCAATTTAGCACTTTGTCATAGGGAATGACCTCAAACCTGTGAATGATGTCACAGTGTTCATGGATTGGCTTCCAGCACAGCTATGCTGGGGCTTTTGGAACATACACTTTAAGCTCAGGCTAAATTTTCCCTTGCCTGTGCTGAAGGTTATGAAGGCATCTGTCAGAAGTGAGAAGCGCTTCATCCTCCTCCCTTTGATGGTTACTGCTTTTCTCTTCCATCAGAACTGTAGTTGCTCCTTGGTGTGGTCCTGACACATATTTTACATTTAGGTCACCGTGCATTTGGCCCAGATTTCAAAGTTTCACTCTGTCAAGCTGCATTTTGATGGATTTGGCCCATGGCTTGTATTTAGCTGGGGAGCATTACGTGATGCTTTTACTCCTGAAGTCATTTCATCAAAGGAAATTGTGTTACAGTGAAATGATTGGAACGTCCCATGTGAAGAAATAAAAGCAGGTGCTGAATTGCTTTCATTACTATTTGAAAAGTGCAGTTGCATTTCTAAAGCTGTTGTGATTAAAATTCTATGGGTTTTGTTCTTTTCAAAGGGCAATTTTGATGATAATGTTTCAAAAAGACTCCGAGCTTAGAGCTGTCTCTACTGGCTAATCACAGGGAGTCCATGCCTGCTGCTCGTTTGAGCTTGTCAGGAGTCCCAGGTGTGGGTAGCTCCTGTCCCTGCTCACGGAGCCCCTGCACATCCCACTCGCTGTGCTGTCCTGGCCCCGGGCAGCGCGGGCTGAGCTCCACCCCAGCCTCGGGCCTTGGCTTCTTGTCACGGGGACATCACAAACGCTTCCGTGCCGCTTTGAGCACCGCCAGCTCTTACTGGGGATGGGGAATGGATTCTTCAAGCCCTGCCAGGATGAAAATGGATTTTAATTAGATTGCAGCATATGAACTAGCACAGACAACTGACATGTTTGCAAAAGCTGATGCAATTCTCCCTGCTCTGAACAGGGACAGCACTGGCACTCCCAGAGGCAGCTGTCGATCCCCGTGGCTGGTCATGCAGGTGTTAAATCCTGTCTGCACCGACTGCACCAGGCTCTTAAAAAAGTAATGAAGACATTTAAGTGAACATGATCTCACATCCCACCTTTAAATCCTCTGTGCAGGGGTTATGGAGCCCTTGACCTGCACTGCTTCAGCTGCTCTGCAGAGCCACGAGGGCAGGACACAGGACTTGGGCTTTTCTGAGGCACAGCCGGCACACCCTGTAGTGGCACCAGATTCTGCTGGTTTGAAAATAAAGATCCTGAAATGAGAGACAGATTTTGTTCAGGAGTGCAGCAGTTGCTTCAGAATTAATGAATTAAGGTAAAAAATCAACAGTTAATTGATTAACTGTTCAGCTTTCAGATTTAATTTGAAAAGTCTGTAGGTACACAAGTAATGATTTTCTGTCTTAGCCTTGAAAATTATTCTTTTGGCTATTTTCTTTTAAATTACGGCCATGTTTTTAAATTATGGCCATGTTTATTTGCAGCCTCAGCTGGTGCTAATACACCAAGGTTGTGGATTCAATCCCCGTGTGGATTAACTTAAGAGCTGGACTCCATGATCCTTGACTCTTCCAACTCAAAATATTCCGTGAATCTGTGAACTTAAGTGCAGTCAGCAAAATCTACCCCTGCATGGTGACTCCATCACACAGAGACTTCACTCTAAAGCTTTTAGCCACCTTTGAGTAAAAGGCTTTCTTTTCTCATGTGTTATCATTCCGAGAAGAGTGGTGTGAGTGTTATCATTCCGAGAGGAGTGGTGTGAGCTGTCACGGGGCTGTGCTGTCCCGTTCCCGCGGGTGCCCGGCAGTGTGGGGTGCCCGGGGAGCCGCTCCCGCAGCGCCTCCGCTGGGTTTCGGCTGCACCGGGCTGCCGGCTCCTCTCTCGGTGCCCGCAGCGCCCGGGCCGAGCAGCGGGGACGGACACGAGGTGGCGGTGCCGGCGCGTCCGCGGCTCTCCCCGTGAGAGACCCACAAGTACAGCGGGTCCTCCGCACCGCCGGAGCCGCCCCCGGTCCCTCCTCCTCCCTCCCGCGCCCCGCGGCCGGTCCCCTCCCTGCCGGCTCCGGGAGATGAGGAGCGGCGGCAGCGGGAGCGAGTCCCGCTCCTGCGCGGCAGCCGCGGCCGCGCACCGGGAGCCCCCGCGGAGCCGGGACAGGCACGTTGGGGGCGGGCAGGGGTCGGGCGCTGCCGGCCGAGGGGACGGAGCGGGAGGGACTGCACCGGAGCTCGAGCGGTGAGCGGCGGGCGGCAGCGCTGCCGGCCCGGCCCGGCCCGGCGGGGACCGGCGCTGTCCGCGGTGCTGCCGCTGCCGCTGTCCGCGGTGCTGCCGCTGTCCGCGGTGCTGCCGCTGTCCGCGGTGCTGCCGCTGTCCGCGGTGCTGCCGCTGTCCGCGGTGCTGCCCGGGCTGTGCGCGCCCTGCCGTGCCCGGCGCTGCCCGCCTGTGCCTGTGCCCGTGCCCGGCGCTGCCCGGTGCCGGCGCGGGACGCGGCGCCCATCCCGGCCCGACTCCTTTAAGATGATGCAATCGGCATCGCCCTCCGCGCTGCCGGCCCCGCGCCGCTGAGCGGAGCCCGGAGCGCGCAGCGGGGCGGAGCGGAGCCGGCGCGGGGCGGCCCCGCGGTGCCCGCGGTCCCGGCGGGCCATGGGGGAGCCGCCGGCCGCGCTGCCGCCGCGGGAGCCGCCGGAGCCCGGCAGTGCCTAGCGCAGGCTGCGGGCTTTCTGCAAGTCATCGGGGCCGGCCCCCGCTGCCCTCCCGCTCCCCCAGCCCAGCGCATCCACTCGGGAATTATTTTATTTATTTGTTTGTTTGTTTATTTATTTATTTATTTTCTTCCACCGTGCTGTATGTACTGGTTTCCTCGTCACCCGCCACGGTTAACTTCCCTGTGACTCGGTTTAACACTTGAGACCTCCGTGGATGCTGCTAAGAGCACTTCTCTTGCCTTTGCTGTCCCTTGTTGGGATCGGATTCACACTACCCGGACCCTGTGTGCCTGTATGTGTGTTCTGAGTGTCTTGACATTTTGGTTTTCTTTACAAGAGCTATGCATTAATTGTTACCAAGGTAAGACTCCCCGTTCTTGTTCCCTCATGTGCATGTCTGATTTAGATGTTTCTTTAAAGATGAAGTCTGCAGTTTCTTTTAAATAGTGGAGTCATATGTAGCCCTTCCATTGATGAATACTTGTGAAATAGAAGCATAGAACTTGCCAAAATAAAGAGACCTATTTAGCAGATTTAGCCTGGCTCTACAAACTGTTCTGCTTTTCTCTGTTGCAGCAGCTGTGATGCTTAAAGAGTAATTTGTGCCTTGTTTTGTTTTCCCTTTTCACAGACCTGTGAATGACCATAGGCTTGGCTTGACCTTGATTTTGATGGCTTTGTTGGAAGATCTGATGATGTGATTGCATGTCATGAGGTGATTGCTCTCCAGCCTCCAGCCTCTGTGGCTCAGTGTATAAACCACTTCTGCCACACTGTCACTCATGGACAATTCAGATTTTTCATTTAAACAGTCCTATTGGCTATTTTTATTTTCTCAATTCTTGTTTCCCCCTTGTTTCTTCTTAACGTTGGGAGCTTTATTCTACCCTCTGATGTGATTGATAGTCCTGCTTCTCCGTGCTGCTGATTTCAGTTTAAACTACAATGGCTCTAAGTGGCAACTGCAGGACTTACCTTCCTGCCCGGGAGCAGGGGCCGGGGCTGCACTCCTTCCCCGAGGTGGTGGAGCTCAACGTGGGCGGCCAGGTTTACTTCACTCGCCACTCCACCTTGGTTGGCACCCCTCACTCCCTGCTCTGGAAAATGTTCACCCCAAAGAGAGACACAGCCAACGATCTGGCCAAGGACTCCAAGGGAAGATTCTTCATCGACAGAGATGGTTTCCTGTTCCGCTACATTCTGGACTATCTCAGGGACAAGCAAGTGGTTCTGCCCGACCACTTCCCAGAGAAGGGAAGGCTCAGGAGGGAGGCTGAGTACTTCCAGCTCCCGGACTTGGTCAAGCTCCTGACTCCCGATGACAGCAAGCAAAGCCCTGATGATTATTGCCACAGCGACTACGAAGAGGTGTCCCAGGGCAGTGACACCAGAATCTGCCCCCCCTCGTCGCTCCTGCCGCCCGACCGCAAGTGGGGATTCATCACCATCGGCTACCGTGGCTCGTGCACCATTGGCAGGGAGAGCCAAGCAGATGCCAAATTCAGGAGGGTCCCAAGGATTTTGGTTTGTGGAAGGATTTCTTTGGTCAAAGAGGTTTTTGGAGAAAGTTTGAATGAAAGCAGAGACCCGGACAGGGCTCCAGAAAGGTACACCTCCAGGTTTTATCTCAAGTTCAAGCACCTGGAGAGGGCTTTTGACATGTTGTCCGAGTGTGGATTCCACATGGTGGCCTGTAACTCCTCGGTGACGGCTTCCTTCGTCAACCAGTACACAGACGACAAGGTCTGGTCCAGCTACACCGAATATGTCTTCTACCGTAAGTACCGGCCGCACGGGGAGGGGGAGAGCAGCGCCGAGCTCGGGCTGTTCTGTGCCGTTCACTGAGCGAGCGTTCCCGCAGCCGGGCAGCGCCGTGCCCAGGCTCTGGCTGGGCTCGGATCCGGGGACACCTTCCCGTGCGGGCTGTGCAGGTGGAGCGGGGCTCAGCTCGGCGGGCCGGGCCTGGCTAGGTGGCAGCACAGACTGCCGAAAGTGCCGTGCCTGTGCCCGGAGGACGCGGCGCCTCTGGCATTGTAAATCAGCGCCCGAGTGCCTCGCACGCTTCCCGGGACGTGTGGGACACAAAGCGAGTGTGCAAATACTGCGAAATTCATTACAGAAAACCTTTGACCGGGATTCACTTTGCAAAGGTAATAGAGGCTTGATAATCATCAGGCACAGGCAGCCGAGCCATCTGTCAGCAGCCCTGACACGCTTCCACACAGGGAGGGGAAAACACAATTCCTTCCCTCTGGCCGCATTTCAGCTGCTGCGCTCTGGAATGAGGGCTCGGAGCAGAGAGGGGCAGGGGCTGGGCCTTGTTACACAACACGGCCGTGGAAAGGCGGGTGTCCTCTCCAGGAGCAGCGTGGTGTGCCCTGCTCCCCGCAGCCACCCCGGAGCCACGCTGCCCCTGCCCTGGGCTGGAGCGCTCAAGGGCTCATTAACTTCAGCTGATAGCCAGGTACAGCTGGTTACCCATGGTAACAGCGGCCTAATCTGGATCCCGTGAGGCTGTACCACAAAGTCATTCCACATCTGCCGTGCCAAAACCTTTGAGAGGTTCATGAGGCTCTTTGCCTCCATTTTCATTTGAGGAGCATGAAGGATGGAACAACTGTCCCATCCATCAGTGTAGCCAGCTGCTGCTTTGGCCAGTGGCCTTGGAACAGAGGGACAGAGGGATAGAGGCATTGAGGGACAGAGGGATTGAGGCATTGAGGGACAGAAGGATACAGGGATACAAGAACACAGGAGTACAGGGACAGAGGGATACAGGGATAGAGGGACACAGGGACACAGGGGTAGAGGGACAGACAGACAGAGAGATAGAGGGAGAACGCAGAGCTGCCACCCTGGGTGTGGTGCTCACAGTGAGCAGGCTCCTGGCGTGGGGAGCTGACAAAAGTTTTCGATGGAAGATGCATCAGGAAGTGAACAGTTTGGGTGTAATTCCATGGATTCAGTGCCATCTACTCCTGTGTGGGGCTCAACAGGCAGCCCTAATCTGCTTATGCAATGAAGCTTAAGTTAGCATCCTGAAAAGCCATCTGGGTTTTTGACATCTGTAGATTTACTTAAAATTAGTTTTCTAGCTGGATTTCTTAGCAAAATAGTTCTAAGGTCATGGATCCGCTTATATTCCAACAGGGATAGATGATTTGTGTTATTAAGAAGCTTCTGCTTGAAATTACAGTGTCTTGTACAAGTTCTAGGAGGAGAATTAATGTAGGTAAAGGAATGAATTAGAAAAATTGTGCTGGGCATTTATATTTAAAATAAGGAAAAAATATAAGTTCTTTACAGGCACAACGATCTCTGCTAATTGAACAGAGGATGAACATAGGCTTTCTCTGAATTAGCAGAACAGACTCCTGATTTTCATATTTCTGAAATTTTTACCTTAAAGGATTGCACACTGCTCCCACATCACTTTAGCCAGGGTAGGGACCAAGAGGAGAGGTACCATAGAAATTTTGGAGATTGAAAGTCCATAGCAGGTGTCACAAAATCTTCTCTCATCAGTTAAATCCGATTGAAGTTCCTGGAAAGATCCCTGTTCAGTTCAGCAGGCTTTGGATTTGGCTCTGATGGGGTTTGTGGGGTTTTGATGCTGATACAGTTTCAGAGGTGGATTTTTCAGTGTCCTTCCCCAGGTAAAAGCCAAGGCCATGGCTGTGGTGCCAGGTGACCCTTTCTTGTCCCAGCCTGAGTGGTTCAGTTCTGCCTGGTGCTGGTGCTAGTGCTGGTGCTGCTGCTGCTGCCATGGAGCTCTGGCTGTGGATTTTCCCTAGGCCCACACTCAGGGCTGGCTGCAGCTGATGCCCCTGACAGAGGCTCCACCTGGAGCAAAGGAGCTCCCTCTCCACATCTCCTGAAATGATTCCATTCCCATTGTCCCAAAGCCCTTTCATCTGAAACTTTGAGGAGCAATAAAAATGACATCTGGCTTTGCAGTGGAGCATGGCATCTCCTCTGCAGCTGCTTAGCCATAATTACTTCTTTAGATGCTGCCAGCTGTGTCTATGTAAGCATTAATCATCAGGCTGCTGTGAGCAGCTTAATGGGCCTGAACCTGGAGGTGTCTAACACAACTGGGGAGGCACAGGCAGAGGTGGTCTTTGCAGGGCTGCTCAGCAACTCCTGTGAAAGGCCTGTTGGAGGAAATATTCTCAGCTGGAAATGGATGATTAGTTGCACAGGAGCAAGAATTCAGGGAGGAATGGTGTTTCAATACACCAAACACATTGTATGCTCCAAATAGCACTGGGAAGGAAAATGCCTGTGGTTGGCACAAAGATAAAGAGCATTTTTCGTGTTCAAATCCATCTGAAAGTGGCTGAGATGGAGTGGAGGGGGTGTGAGCTGAGCAGCTCTCACACGGGTACAGTGTGTGCTGGGGAGAAATGCACCCCCAACATTGCAGGGCCCTTTGTCCCAGGGGAGAGAGCTCCCCTTGGGAGAGGCTTTCCCAAACCAGCCCTGCAGGGTGAGCCTGGCACTGCCAGCCCTGAGCTGTTTGCTGAGAGAGCCTGGGGCATGGGCACAACGGGGGCACTGCCAGGCTCCTGCCAGCCCCAAATGGGCTGAGGCACTGCAGGGCTTGTAGACAGGCTGGGATGGGCCAGCAGGGCCACCCCTGGGCAGGTCTGTCACACACTGTGGGGTGGCACAGGGTGGGCATGGGGCACTGCCAGGCTCCTGCTCACAGGAGGGGAGGGACTGAGAGCTGGGGGCTGCTCATGCATTTCCCTTCCCTTCGGTTTCTCCTATAGCAAAGACATTTCTTAAATTCTCTACTGGCTATGGCTGGATTTCTGACCAGAACCATTTTGTGGGCTCCCCCCCACTATTGCTTTAATGATCTCAAAGTAAAACCTCATCTCCAAACTCCCTCATTTTTGAAGAGGGTGAACAGCCTCTGCCTGGGTCTTTGTTTTCGCATTTTCAGCCTTTATAATGTGATGTACTGAAAGTGTGCACTCGAACATCTGTTCTGTGGCAGTGGTGTTGGGGCTGGGGCAGTGACAGCAGCGGGCTGGCTCAGCCCTCCACAGCCTGGCCCCATTCCTGGGCCAAGGCAGCACCGTGCTCCTCTCCACCATAAGCCACAAGCCAGCACTGTGCTCCTGCAGCCCCACAGCTCTGCCAGCCCTGGGGTGACAGCCTGGGGGTGACAGCCTGCCTGGGGCTGCTGGCACTGCTGGAGAGCAGCACAGCGGGGTGGGGAGGACAAGGCCAGGGCTGCTGCCAGCAGTGCTGTGACACAGCGGGATGTGTGTGCCTGGGGGCAGCTGGGACCTCAGGGACACGGCCTGGCAGGGCCTGGCACAAAACTGCCCCATCTCACATGGCCATTGCCCCAGCACCCTGGAGCCATGTCCCTCTCTCTCTGAGAAGGGCTGACAGGACGGTTGGTCTGAGTTGGTGGAACCTTTCCTTGGACTGGCCCTTCCCAGCTGCACACAGGGAGCAGCCCAGGCAGCTGCAGATGTGCAGAGGAAAAGGTGAGACCTTGCTGGTGCTGGAGCTCTGAAAGCCAAGAATGGATGAAGGATGCTCCTGCAGGCTCCGCTTGCTCCAGGACCCTGGGGATGCTGGGGCCCCCTTGCTCTGGGCAGGAGCTGGCCAGGTGTGCCTTGCTGATGGGCAGAGATGTTTGTGGAGCAGGCTGCAGAGTGTCCTGGGATAAACAGATGAATCCTCTTGGCTGGGGAGCTGCAGGAGGAAGGAGAAATGTCAGGTGACATTCCCAAGGCCTGTCCTTTGGGCACCCTTCCCTGGGATAATCTCGGTGTCTGCTTTACAAGAGGATCCATTTGGGATTGCTGCAGCCAGCTGGGGCCTGTCACTGTGCATGTGTGACTGAGCTAAAGGATCCCATACTGATGTGCCTACCACTGACTCAGAAATTCATTGTGTGGCAGAAATTTGACTCACAAAAAGGAGCAGCCTTTGCACAGTGACACCCACAGCTGTGCTGTCAAATGGGCAAGATGTGGGAGAGGAACATCACCCAGTTCTCTTTAAACCAATACTGTCACATGATCCAGGAGCTGCTTCTGTCTGGTTTAAAATCAGTGAAGATCAAAATGACCCCAAAGTGAGCAAAATGAAGTCTAATCCAATGAATAATGCAAGCTTCTTCCCCGCTGACAGGAGATGTTTCTGTTTCCAGGTAATTATTGTCATCATTGATGCCTCTGGTTCCTCTTGCCAAAGCACACCCTCTCACCAGGATGATCATCTGCAGGTGGTGGGGCTGCAGCCAGCCAGGTCTGTCAGTCTGTTCATGCTGAAGGACCTTGCTCCAAGCTTTTTTGCTCTCCCAGTTTGTCAGGGCAGACTGAAAAACCTGCAGAGTTGTTGATTAGAGTTATTGCATAGATGAGAAATGCTGTTATTTATTGGAAACCAGTTGTGTCAAATCTGATTGTCAGATTAGGCCAAGAATCTGCTGCTCAGTGAGTAAGCAAAGCAGAACTTGACAAAAGAGTCAGTTGGATTTAGGGCTCAGAGCTTGTTCTAACAATCCACAGACAGTGATGTTGAGGAGGCAGCAAGGATGGCTTTGGCTCTGCTCACTGGTAACTCGGGTTACCCCTGACCCACTCCTTGTGTGTGACCCCTGTGGGCTGCCCTGCTTCTGCCCACACCTGTGCCCTGCTCCTGGCACCTCCTGGGCATGGCAGCAGCCCCCTGTGCCAGCAGCTGCACAGCAGCCAGGCAGGAAGGCAGGCTGCTGCCAAGGAGGAGCCTTGTCCCTGTGTCCCTGTGTCCCTGTGTCCCTCTGTCCCTCAGTCCCTCAGTCCCTCAGTCCCTCTGTCCCTCTGTCCCTCTGTCCCTCTGCCTGTCTGTCCCTCAGTCCCTCAGTCCCTCTGTCCCTCAGTCCCTCAGTCCTTCTGTCCCTCAGTCCCTCTGTCCCTCTGTCCCTCAGTCCCTCTGTCCCTGTGTCCCTCAGTCCCTCAATCCCTCAGTCCCTCTGTCCCTCTGTCCCTCAGTCCCTCAGTCCCTCAGTCCCTCTGTCCCTCAGTCCCTCTGTCCCTCTGTCCCTCTGTCCCTGTGTCCCTCAGTCCCTCAGTCCCTCAGTCCCTCAGTCCCTCAGTCCCTCAGTCCCTCTGTCCCTCAGTCCCTCTGTCCCTCTCTCCCTCAGTCCCTCAGTCCCTCTGTCCCTCTGTCCCTCAGTCCCTCTGTCCCTCAGTCCCTCTGTCCCTCTGTCCCTCTGTCCCTCTGTCCCTCAGTCCCTCAGTCCCTCTGTCCCTGTGTCCCTCAGTCCCTCAGTCCCTCAGTCCCTCTGTTCCTCTGTCCCTCTGTCCCTCTGTCCCTCAGTCCCTCAGTCCCTCAGTCCCTCAGTCCCTCAGTCCCTCTGTCCCTCTGTCCCTCAGTCCCTCAGTCCCTCTGTCCCTCAGTCCCTCTCTCCCATGACTGGTGAAGGAAGGGGCTTTGTGGCTGGTGAGGTCAATCAGCGCTGCCCACAGCCGTGTTGAGCAGGTTGTGGCCTGCAGTTTGTGTTTTCCCTCTGTTCTGGAGCTGCCAGGAGGGCAGTGTGCCAGGGGCACTGCAAACACCCCGCAGAGCCAGGGCCTGGCTGTGGGCACATCCTCGCTGTCCCCAGCCACCAGGGCTGCCACAGGGCAGCGGGGAGGGATGGAGGCACAGCCTCCCCTGGCACTTGCAGTGCTGCTGCTGCTGCTGCTGCTCTGTGATCCAGAAAAAGACCATAATGACGAACAGATTAACCACGGAGAGCTGGCATTTAGGGGGGAAAAAAGAAAACTCCATGTATTTGAAAGAGCAGCCTTGAGCTGCCCGTGGGCCAGGAGCAGCAGACGAGGTCCCCAGCCCCATTGGGGACCTGGGCAGGGTTTGCAGAGCTGGAAGCAGCTGGGTGCCAGGGAGGGCTGTGGGCACGGGGAATGCCTGTGGGCACGGGGAATGCCTGCCCTGTGCCAGGGAATGCCTGCAGACACAGGGAATGCCTGCCCTGTGCCAGGGAGGGCACTCCTGGGTGCCAGGGAGGGCTGTGGGCACAGGGAATGCCTGCAGACACAGGGAATGTCTGCCCTGTGCCAGGGAGGGCACTCCTGGGTGGGGCAGCCCCATCACCCTGGGCAGGGCTGAGAATGGCTCTCAGCTGCCCTTTCTGCAGCTCCTCCAGCCTGCTGAGCTCTGGCCTCCCCCAGAGCCTGCTCAAGAGTAGCTGTGGGTCTGAGGAAAGCAGAATCAGCGAGAGTGAAGGAGTGCAAATGAGAAAACACCACCCGACGTTCGCCGTTCAATAAATACCAGCAACATATTGTGCACACACACAAACACTTCCTTGCAGCAGGTTGGGTTTTTTCTGTCCAGCCATCCTGGATTTGTTTAATTTTGTCACCACAATATTTTCTCAGTTTCTCCTCTTTTTTTTTTCGGCTTTTTAAGTTCAAGGCTCACATACAATAAATATGGAGACACTAAGCAAAATCTAAATTACATCTTTGCAGAAAGAAGAACCCTTTTTTCTTTGAGCTTCTTTGCTCAAAATTGTATTTTTTATGAAGGAAGAAAACAGAGTAAAGTGCTTTAGGCTTGGTGGAGTCACTTCAATTGTCACTGAGGTGTAATGCTGCCTGAGCTGGCCAGACCCAGGGATCCTGTGGCAGCGATTCCCCTGCTACTCTCAGATGCACTTAAGTTAATTCTGGAGTACACTCAAACATTGCTGCCATTGTCAGGGCTCCTAGTGCTGCTCCCAGTGCCCAAGGATCAGAGGAGCTGGAGCTGCAGATGTGCTGTGGGGATGGTTTGGCAGGTGCTGAACACCTGCAATGCACCTGGCTTCATCCAGGGCTGCTCTGAGCACTCAGGTGTGGAACAAGAGCCCAGTGCTGAGGGGATGTGTCCCTCCCAGGCTCGTGGACCTGACTGAGCCTTCCCAGCCACTCTGGGCTTACACAGAGGGACTTTGTACCAGGTGTGGGGTGACAGGCTTCCAACCCACACCATTCCATGCTTCTGTGGTCTATGGCTCCTGGAGCAAATGTCCCTTGGAGTGATTGTCCCTTGGCTTTATCTCTGCTAGCAGGGCCTGGGTAAATGAAGTAGAGGATGCCCAGCAGAGCCCTGGCTGGGCTGTTGGCCTGAGTTTCCCAAAGCAGCTTGCTAAGTCAGCTGTCCAATAGTGTTTGAGGGAGAGAGAGGAGTCTGGGGCAGTTGGAATTCTTTTGCATTTCAGTAGCTGAGCTGCTCCAAGCTGAGCTGAAATGCCCACAAATGTAAATTGGTCAATTGGAGAGTGCCCTGGTGACCCCTCCATCGACTCTCACTCATGTCCTCCCCATCCAGGAGCTGCTCACACATCACTTGTGTTACAGATTGCCCTGCGCTGCCTCTGACTCTCCTAACGACGTGATTAATGATTTCCAGGAGCTCATTGATTAGCTGTTAGGGCAGCTGAAAAATTCCTCTACCAGAAACAAAGTGAGGGGAGCTGGGGCCATCCTGGTTTGCAATCCATCCTGGAAATCCTGCTGCTGTGGTGTTGGAAAGTGAGCACAACATCCCCAAACACTAAATTGCAAGGAGGAGAACGATCCTGGGCTCTGGGAGGGTTCCTGGAGCGGTGTGGAGGCAGCAGCAGCCTGAGGGATGCTCCCACCCTGGAGCTGAGCAGGGGCTGCAGCTGGAACAGACCCAGCCCTGCCCTCCTGGCCTCAGGCCTGGCCAGGGCCTCACAGTCGAGTTTAGAGAGAAAAATCCTCTCTGCATATTTTGGAGGAGACTCATTTCAGGACTTCAGATTGAATTTCCATCAATCTGAATCCGAGTGTATTTTTACAGTGGAATTAAATCAGGCTGAAATAGAACCCAGTGGAACATGCTGATTTTGACTGAATTTTGCACTTTAAATATTTCCAAAGCAAAAAACTCCAAGCAAAGCTTGAGTGAGGACTGATCACACCACCAGAGAGCTTGGGAGAGTGTGTGTGCTCCTGCAAAGGGAATGGCACTGGATTTCTCTCAGCCCAGAGCTTTCACTGCTGTGGCCAGTCCAGCACTGGTCCCAGAAGGGTCTCAGGGGCTGATCCCCAGGCTGGAGGTGAACATGGCTTTTTGTAAATCTGCTCTTTGATGTTCCTGTAAAAATGGGATTTTTGACCACCACTTAGGCTAAATCCACCCTCAGGACCCGTGATGGGGCCTTCATAGACATCTGGAACAGAATTTTCTCTCACAGTGCTGTCGCCTCAGTGCGTTGGGGAAACACTGCAGATCTCAAACCCCCTCATTCAAACGTGCCAAAATCAATAACAAGGAATTTGAGGAGTTACTGCTTGTTCTAAAAGTATCTTGGCTTTGGTTTCCTTTGGTTTTCTCTCCTGACCATCAGTCAGGGCAGGGAACTGGGCCTCCAGAGGCTGCCTGGTGCTTTTTCCTTTGGTTTGATGTTGCAGCCTAATTGTGGGGGAAAAAATGACCATTGTCCTCCTGTGGAATTGCAGAGGGAATTCTTTTTCTGAATTAATGGTCCAGCGGTGGTCAGTGGTAACAGAATTTTTATGCATAAATAATGCCATTTATCATATTATTGATGCCCTTTCTTGTTGATGTATTTTAGAGTGAGAAGAGCAGCTCTGAGGAGCTGGGGTGGATGGCAGGAGCTGTGCTGAGCCCAGCAGAGCTGCAGCAGCTCCCCCAGTGCAGAGCTGGCCCAGCGTTTGTGCAGCTCTGCCCTGGCCCTGCGTGCTCCCGTGGGGGCTGCCTAATTGGAAAGGCTGCCATGGTGAATCTCTCACTGTCACACAGGGAATATATTTAATGTGCTTTGCTTAAGAGCAGCTGGGCTTCCCTGAGAGGCCACTGTTGGGAAAATATTGCTGACAACTTCTGGGAAGTTGGGCTCCTTCTGTCCCAGGAGTTTGGCCATGACACAGCGTCACAGAGTCCAGAATCCCAGCATCCCTGAGGCTGGAAACGCCCTCCAGGGTCACTGAGTCCAGGCTGTGTCTGACACCCACCCTGTCCCCAGCCCAGAGCCCCCAGTGCCACCCCCAGCCCTTCCTGGGACACCTCCAGGGATGGGGATCAAACCCTCCCTGGGCAGTTCCAGTGCCTGAGCCCCCTTTCCATGGGGAAATTCCTGCTGTGCCCACCCTGAGCCTGCCCTGAGCCCCCTTTCCATGGGGAAATTCCTGCTGTGCCCACCCTGAGCCTGCCTGGCCCAGCCTGAGGCTGTTCCCTCTGCTCCTGTCCCTGTCCCCTCCTGTCAGGAGCTGTGCAGAGCCACAAGGGCCCCCTGAGCCTCCTTTGCTCCAGGCTCAGCCCCTGCCCAGCTCCCTCAGGGATTCTCCAGCCCCTGCCCAGCTCTGTCCCTGGCCATGCTCCAGCCCCTCGAGGGCTCCCCAGAGTTGCCCCAGCTCTGGAAGTGCCCCAGCAGTGCCCCAGCAGTGCCCCAGCAGTGCCCCAGCAGTGCCAGCACAGGGATGGGCACTGCCCCAGCCCTGCTTTAACCCCAGGGCTCTGTCTGACCCCTCGTGCCAGCCCTGCCCATGGTGACTTTGTCTCAATGCTGCCATCTCCTCCTGAGCCACAGCCTCCTGGAGGGACAGGTGCTGTACCCAGGTGCTGTACCCAGGCCCTGAGGAGTCCCCTGGGCACTGTTTAACCCAGCCCAGGGCAGCCCATGGGTGGCTCCACTCTCCCTGGCAGAGCCACAATTACCAGGATGCAAAACCTCTCCTTTCTAGCTGGGAGAAGAGCAGTTTCCAGGTATTCTTGATTTCATTAATTTGTGAGCATTCAGGAGAACAAACCCTCTATTCTCTCAAGTCAATGCACTTGTATTACGTGAGGATTAAATCATTCCCTTCCCTCAGAGCAGAGGCTGCAGACAGAAACCTTCTATGCCTTCCCATGCCCAGACAAAGAATATTTAAATAAGGATGCTGATAAAAATGCTTTCACTGGTAAAGACTTGATTAAAGGATCTGCTGCTTTAGTCCTGTAGGTGAAGGCAGAAGTCAAGAGGTGCCATTTTGTGCAGGGGGAGTGAAAAGTTTGTTTAAGTTTGGTGTGTGGGAAGAATTTTCACAACTCAGTGACATCTCCAGGGCTGGAGAGATCCCAGGTCCCAGATCCAGTGGGGGTCACTGGTGGGGAGGATCAAACCCTACTCTATCTTATTCCCATTTCTAAATCTTCAAAATACTTGACTTGTACCCAGGAAGCAGCAGTGTTCCCTTCATACAAGTTTTCTGGGTTTACCAAGCCCAGATAATCTTTGCTGTGCTGAGACTCGAAGGACTGGAGCTGATCCACTGGAAGCTGTCAATAATTGCCTCCCTCCCCTCCAGCAGCAGCCCACGAGTCCCCAGCAGGCTGGAACAGGCAGGTGGCACGTGTGGGAGGATGACAGATTTGCCCACCTCTCCCCGAGAGCTCCACAGCCTCTCAGGTTCCTGCACATAAGGCAGGGACTCAGGGCTGCCCGAGGCTGCTCAGTTCCCATGGTGGGATGTTCCCATCCCTGGGAGTGAGAGCCTGCTGTGCCAGGCCCAGACAGAGCCACTGCAGCAGCACAGGGCCTGGAGCCCAGCAGCACCAGCCTGGGGTCAGCCCGGGCATCCCTGCCTGGCACAGGCACAGCCCCACGGCATCCCTGGCAGCACAGGAACAGCCCCACAGCGTCCCTGGCACAGGCACAGGCACAGCCCCACAGCATCCCTGGCACAGGCACAGCCCCACAGCATCCCTGGCAGCACAGGAACAGCCCCACAGCGTCCCTGGCACAGGCACAGCCCCACAGCATCCCTGGCAGCACAGGAACAGCCCCACGGCGTCCCTGGCACAGACACAGCCCCACAGCGTCCCTGGCTGGCACAGGCACAGCCCCACAGCGTCCCTGGCTGGCACAGGCACAGCCCCACAGCATCCCTGGCACAGGCACAGCCCCACAGCGTCCCTGGCAGCACAGGAACAGCCCCACAGCGTCCCTGGCAGCACAGGCACAGCCCCACGGCGTCCCTGGCACAGGCACAGCCCCACAGCATCCCTGGCAGCACAGGAACAGCCCCACGGCATCCCTGGCACAGGCACAGCCCCACAGCATCCCTGGCAGCACAGGCACAGCCCCACAGCATCCCTGGCACAGGCACAGCCCCACAGCATCCCTGGCACAGGCACAGCCCCACAGCGTCCCTGGCACAGGCACAGCCCCACAGCGTCCCTGGCAGCACAGGCACAGCCCCACAGCATCCCTGGCACAGGCACAGCCCCACAGCGTCCCTGGCACAGGCACAGCCCCACAGCGTCCCTGGCAGCACAGGCACAGCCCCACAGCATCCCTGGCACAGGCACAGCCCCACAGCATCCCTGGCTGGCACAGGAACAGCCCCACAGCGTCCCTGGCACAGGCACAGCCCCACAGCATCCCTGGCACAGGCACAGCCCCACAGCATCCCTGGCACAGGCACAGCCCCACAGCGTCCCTGGCACAGGCACAGGCACAGCCCCACAGCATCCCTGGCACAGGCACAGCCCCACAGCGTCCCTGGCACAGGCACAGCCCCACAGCATCCCTGGCAGCACAGGCACAGCCCCACAGCATCCCTGGCACAGGCACAGCCCCACAGCATCCCTGGCACAGGCACAGCCCCACAGCAGCCTGGCCTCCAGCTGGACACTGCCTGTCCTGCCTCTGCTCGTGCCCCTGGTGGTACAAACACCATCAGAATTCCAGCCTGGAGCTGAGAACCTTCAGGGCTGCCCAACTGGGCCCTTCCAGAGCCTGCCCACGGCAGGGGTGACACTGGGTGGGCTTTAAGGTCCCTTCCAGCCCAAACCATCCATGGCTCTGTGACTCTCTGGTACTGAAATAGAATTTTAGAATGTCTAAAAACATTCACAGATTCTCTCTGCAAAAAGACAATCAAGCCACAGACAGAGAGGGAAGAGCAAACCCTCCCCCAAAGCCTTTGGAAGCAGCCTGTGCTGATGGAAATGCAGCAGAAATCCTGCACTCTCCTGAGGAAAGCTAAAAGCTACATGGCAGACAGTAAATAAATAATTGCAGGGAAACATTGCACATAGATTTCTTGGGGAACAGAACTTAATTAAATTTTGTGAACATGCCTACAGAGTTCCATTGATCAGGAAAAAATGGATATGGGCTACGTCTGTAAGATTTACTTGCTTGGTTGTGTTTTGCCTTTCTTCCCTCCCTCAGCTTCATTCACTTTATATCCTGCAGTGGTGAGGGAGCACATTTCTGGTTTTCCTCTGTGAAGAAATTGATTCTGAGCAGCACAGGACATGATGTATGGTTTGTAACTCTACAATATTGCTAAGCAAAAAAAAAATCACTGAAGAAGGCCATGCAGATATTATATTAATTTCCATTTTAAAATAGATTTCTTTCCACTAGGACCAGTAAAAAATATGCAAAGACTTTCAACAACCTCTCTAGTGATGATTAATTAAGAGATGGGATAAGTCTTGCTAGGCTAATTTAGCAAAGTAGGGTTTTTAGACACTTCACAGGACATTTTTTGCCATTGAATCCAAAGTTATACCTGATTTCACTCAGCAGCCACTCTGGCTCTGGCTGGGATCTCAGATCTGTTTGTCACCACAAGCAGAGTGAGGGAGGTGAGAGTGGCACAGGGGACTGGACCTGCTCCATGGCAGTGATGGGAGCTCTTTGCAGGGCTGAGCTCTCCTGGAAGGGCTGAAACCCCTCTGGAAGGGCTGAAACCCCTCTGGAAGGGCTGATTCCCCTCTGGAAAGGCTGAAATGCCTCTGGAAGGGCTGATCCCTCCTGGAAGGGCTGAAATGCCTCTGGAAGGGCTGATCCCTCCTTTGGAAGGGCTGATCCCCTCTGGAAGGGCTGATCCCTCCTCTGGAAGGGCTGATTCCCCTCTGGAAGGGCTGATCCCCTTTGGAAGGGCTGATCCCTCCTTTGGAAAGGCTGAATCCTGTCTGGAAGGGCTGATCCCTCCTCTGGAAGGGCTGATCCCTGCTCTGGAAGGGCTGATCCCCTCTGGAAGGGCTGATTCCCTTTGGAAAGGCTGAATCCTCTCTGGAAGGGCTGAATCCCCTCTGGAAGGGCTGAATCCTCTCTGGAAGGGCTGATCCCTGCTCTGGAAGGGCTGATCCCTCCTCTGGAAGGGCTGAATCCCCTCTGGAAGGGCTGAATCCCCTCTGGAAGGGCAGATCCCTCCTCTGGAAGGGCAGATCCCTCCTCTGGAAGGGCTGCACATGCTGCTGACTCTGCGGGATGGCAAATGGGTGCTGCTGTGGAGAATAGAATATATTCCATGAGAACCCAGAGAGTTTTTCTGATCACATTTTACTGCTCACATGCCCAGATTTCCCTCGGGGCTCTGGGGGCTCCTGGGGTGCTGCTGCTGTCCTGGGGCTGCTTCCCCCAGCCCAGGCAGGAGAAGGCCCTGGTTTGCCTTGCCTGAGCTGGCTCCAGGCTGCTCTCCTCGCAGTGAAGCCCAGGGTTGGTGCTGGTGCTGAGGGGGCTGCTGTCCCTGCTGCAGGACTGGGAGCTGGCATGTTGGTGAGGCATTAAAATTCCAATGGAACAGATGGTGCCAGGATTCTAACTTATGTTTATGAGATGCAGATGGTCCAAGGAGTGAACTTGTTCACTAGTTATTTTTATTTTGAGCAGGTTAAGAACAAATTACTCTCTGACTATTGTTGTTACTGCTCTGCTCGTCATTTCTTCTTTCCCCGAGTGCATTTGTGTCTGCGCACATGTACAAGTCTCAGAATCTCTTTTCCATGGAATGACAGACTGGAATAGCCCAATTTCTGCCTAAAACTGCTCTCTCTATATTTTATTTACGGTTCCCATGTGCTCAGCCTGGCCTCCTCTGGAAGAGCTGTCCCTGTGCCCAAGGGCAGCTCGGCCTGGCCCAGGCTCAGCCCTGGTCCCAGCCCTGCCCTGACTCCACACCTGAGGCAGGGCTTGCACACCTGGGGGGATGGCAGGGCAGGCTTCTGGAATAACCCCAGGCTGACCCTACTTTTCTAACCCTGTCATGAAACACGGGGTTGTATTTTCGTCATAATTTATGAGCTCGTTTCATTTTTTATAGAAAGAAAATACATGTACTGCTACAAATTATTAATGGCCACCTGAATATTTAACACCCACCACACAGCACACATATTCATGTGAAGGCCCCAGTGTTTGGCACACAGCACCTGTGTACATTTTCCAGCCTGGTGCTGTGTCACACACTCAGGGAGGACCCAGGAGCTCCCTTTCAGCTCCCTTTCCCCCCTCTGTGCCAGCCTGGGCTGGGCTTGGGCTCTGTCCCTGCTGGGCTGCAGTTGGTGGCACCTCCTGGGAGGGTGAGGTGTGCCCTGGCACAGAGCTGCTCCTGCAGGAGCTTTGCTGTGTGCAGCTGGGCACGGGAGCTGCTGCTGGCGTTTGATTTAGAGCCCAGTGCAGAGAGCAGGGGAGTCCCAGAGCTCCCTGTGGTTGGAACAAGCTGGAGGTGTTTGAGATCTGTAGATTGGGGAAAACAACATTTCCCAAAGGTTAAAGCACCGAGGAAGTGTCTGCCCAGCTTACTCCTAACAAGGAATGCATTGCTGAGTTCTGACTGTGATCAAGTGCCCAGGCCAGCAAAAATAAATCTTTGTCTGTTCCCTGTCCTTGGTGCAGTTCCCGTGCCCAGCCTGGAGCAGGGAAGGGTCCCCCAAACCCCCCAAACCCCACAAACATATGGGCAAGGGCAGAGCAGCAGTGCAGGTGTGGGCTAATCAGGCTCAGTTATTCCTCCCTCGTGCCTGCTGCCATTACTCATCCTCTCTCCCGCATGCAAATGTGCAATCACAGCTCTCCCTGCTAAAGCCCACGGAGCTTTGGTGGCTCTGTTCCCACCCTCCAAACACAGCAGCTCTGGGAATGCAGCACTGGGGGGACAGAGGCACCCGGGAGCCCCTGATGCCACCCTGCTCAGGGCCCTGCCTTGCTGTTTCACTGGTGGGGATGTGCAGGCCTTGGCAGGGTGCAGGAGCTGGCTGAGAGCTGCAGGGATGAGGCTCAGGGATGCCTGACCACATCTCCAAAGCTGTGAGATGCCTTGTCCCCCCAGGGCTGGCACGTCCCCTCTTGCTGGGCCAGCCAAGCTGCTGGGCTGGGCTTTGGGGATCCCCTGGAGCACACAAAATCACCCTCCCTCCTATTGCTGATAATGAGCATTTGCCATAATTATCCCGGGTAAGATGACATTGACTGAGCAGGCCGTGCCATAGCCAGAGGTGCTGGAGCTAATTTGGGATCCCTCGGAGCAGGGCAGGGCTGAGGGGAAGGGCTGGGGGCGAGGGCAGCCCCAGCGCTGCTCTGCCCGGGGCTGCAGTACCCTGGGAGCTGGGGTGAGCACGGAGCACCTCGTGGTGAGCATTGCAGTGCCCTGAAGGACAGACCCTGGCTGCTGTGCCACCTGCAGCTGCCCTGCCCCAGCACGGGGCTGGGCTCGGTGTCCCAGCACCGCCTCTCCCGGGCCCGCCACCCACACCTTCCTCGGCTGCAGCAGAAATGCTGGGAAGCTCCTGTTGCTGCTTCTGAATTTAGAGAGCTCTGAAATATCAACTTCTTGCCCTCTACACCGTGTTTGAAACCTTGTGTTCAAACCCTGAGCCCCTCTGGGCTGTGGGATGGGAGGGGTCTCCCTCTGCCCCCAGAGCTGATCCTGTCTCTCCATCCCAGGGACCCCCAGGCCAGTGGGGCCAGGGAGAATTTCCTGTACCCAAATTTCCTGTACCCAAATTTCCTGCGCCCAAATTTCCTGCACCCAAATTTCCTGTGCCCAAATTTCCTGCACCCAAATTTCCTGCGCCCAAATTTCCTGTGCCCAAATTTCCTGCACCCAAATTTCCTGCACCCAAATTTCCTGTGCCCAAATTTCCTGTGCCCAAATTTCCTGCGCCCAAATTTCCTGCACCTGACCCTGCCAGCTTTCTCCACTGCAAGGAATAATCACCAGTATGTTTTGGTGAGTCAAGTCAATGGAATAATAAGTGGGATATCAGAGACACTGGGAAGTGTTTGCTCAGCTGGAGTGACAGCCTCACTCCCATACTATTTTTTGTTTGCAGATGCAGCTTTTACAAACCATGGCTATAGGACAGATTAAATATTGTTTGAAAAAGTGATCAGAGATTTTGTTTGCAACTGTGCTGTAGCTCTTCTCCAAATATTGGGAGGATTTTAAATTGGTTTTTATTGATAATGGTGCTGTAATGCCTTTCCTTGCTTGTACAGATCATCAGTGGTTTAATGTGCTTATTCCCAAGGGATGCAGTGACTGAAAAGAAGAGATTAAGATAAACCTTAAAGAATGTTCTGTGGGGGAAAATTGTATTTCCTTTGAGCTTTGCGTAAGGCCTTGGCTTGTATCTGTTGGTGCTGCTGTGAGCAGGGGGCAGGGCCAGATCCCTGCCTGCCCCGCTCTGAGCCCCAGAGCAGGGAGAAGGCCCAAGCCAGGGGTGTGCCAAGAGCCTTTCCAAAAAGGGGGATCCCTGGGGCTGGGATCCCTGTGTGCCCCCACATTGCTGTGTCCCTGAATTCAGCAGGGCCCTGGGGCTGCAGCTCCCACCCAAACCTTCCCCTCCCGGCTGGGAATGCAAATGGGGAGGCCTGGGCTGAGTGTGCCCTGCCCTGGGCTGGGCTGAGTGTGCTGTGCCCTGGGCTGAGCTGAGTGTGCTGTGCCCTGCTCTGGGCTGAGTGTGCTGTGCCCTGGGCTGTGTGTGCTGTGCCCTGGGCTGTGTGTGCTGTGCCCTGGGCTGAGCTGAGTGTGCTGTGCCCTGGGCTGAGTGTGCTGTGCCCTGGGCTGTGTGTGCTGTGCCCTGGGCTGTGCCCTGCCCTGGGCTGAGTGTGCTGTGCCCTGCTCTGGGCTGTGTGTGCTGTGCCCTGGGCTGAGTGTGCTGTGCCCTGCTCTGGGCTGTGCCCTGGGTTGTGTGTGCTGTGCCCTGCTCTGGGCTGTGTGTGCTGTGCTCTGGGCTGGGCTGAGTGTGCCCTGCCCTGGGCTGAGTGTGCCCTGGGCTGAGTGTGCTGTGCCCTGGGCTGTGCCCTGCCCTGGGCTGAGTGTGCTGTGCCCTGGGCTGTGTGTGCTGTGCCCTGCCCTGGGCTGTGTGTGCTGTGCCCTGGGCTGTGTGTGCTGTGCCCTGGGCTGTGTGTGCTGTGCCCTGCCCTGGGCTGTGTGTGCTGTGCCCTGGGCTGTGTGTGCTGTGCCCTGCCCTGGGCTGGGCTGTGTGTGCTGCTGTGCTCTGGGTGGCTGGGCTGGCACAGCCAGCTCTGTCCTGCTCTGTCCTGCTCTGTGCCAGCCAGCACAGGGACACAGCCACTCCAGAGCCATCCAGCTGGTAAATCCAGAGCGACACCGTTTGCCAGAAGCTGTTTGGATGTACAGGAGTCACATCTTTACTGAGCTGTTCTGAACACGTCCACCTGGATCCATCCTCACCCAGAGCAGGCTCCTTCTGCAGGACAGGGACATGTCCCATATGTCCCCAGAGGAGCTGGCTCCACGTGATGAGCCCTCTCCCACAGCCCTTGGGGCTGATGCGCTCCAGCCACGAGGTCCTGAGCAGAAATGGATGAACCTGTCGGTGCCTGCAGGAGCAGGACTGCTGAGCCCATCCACCAGTGGGGCTCAGATCATTTCTGTGAGGCCTTTATTGGGTTCTCAGCCTTTGGAGCTTTGGGTTGGTGTGTGTTGTACACCCTGAGAACAATGTGCCAAATGATGCAGTGACACCTGTGTCACTGTGACCACCCAAAGCCACCAGAAACACTTCTGCTTTCTGGAACAGGGGAAGGTCTCCTTGGTTTTGGAAGTGCTGGTTAAATCAGGGTGGCACAAACCTGTCTTGTCACTGTGGTTTCTCCTCCATGCCCTTGGCTTTGTCAGCTGGATGGGGCCAAAGCTCAGCTCAGGCCAGGCTCAGAAGCAGCCCAGGAGCTGGCAGTGTGGATGTGACACTTCCTTTGTTTACTGCAGTAAAAATACAACAAAACCCCCACAAAACCAATATTTCAGCTGATCAGAACTGGTTTATTTGTCGGTCTTTATTGATGCTCTGATCTCTGGTGAGAAAATAATTGGCTTAAGCAGCAGAAGCCTATTGCATGTAAACCCCGTGACAGCTTTGTTCAGTGACAGCAGTGGGTGACCCTGCTCTGAGTAAACAAACAAACACTCTCACTTATGGACCAATTATGTGTTATGGAATGGAAACTCTGAATACCCACTTTGCCTTGCTCCAATTATTGTGCTGCCTCCCTGCATATGTCTCCTCTTGGTTAATTGCAGTTTTTAAACTTTGGATTGCGCTGTGGGATATGGGCTGGTCAGAGCTCTGTGGGAGGGCAGCAGCTGGACATGTGGGTACATATTTCAGTGTATTTATATGTATTTATAGATCTGCATTTCGCCCTGGCATTGGCTGAGGCGGGCAGAGCGTGGTGCTAACGATGCCAAGGCTGTGGGCTCAGTCCCTGGGTGAGCCACCCACTCAAGGGCTGGAGCCATGGTCCTTGTGGCTCACTTCCAACAGAATATTCTGGCATTCTGGGATTGACCAAAGCTTGGCCTTGAGGGTCCTTCCAGCCTTACTGGTTGTGTGATTGAACCACCAACCACCCCTGGGGAGCACAGGGCAGGGTGAGCTCCCTTACCCAGGCCCAGGCAGGGGCACGGAGGGTGCAGAGGCCACCCCAGTGCCTGCCCGGCTCCATGGCAGTGCCAGGGTGGGGTGGCAGCAGTGCCAGAACAAGGTGACAGCAGAGCCAGGGCAGGGTGGCAGCAGTGCCAGGGTGGGGTGGCAGCAGTGCCAGAGCAGGGTGGCAGCAGTGCCAGGGCAGGGTGGCAGCAGTGCCAGGGTGGGGGTGGCAGCAGTGCCAGAGCAGGGAGGCAGCAGTGCCAGCATCCCCAGGAGGTCACAGCCAGAGCCACTGGGTACAGCCACTGTCACCATCCCATGCCCGTGAGCCATTGTCACCATTCCTGGCCAATGAGCCATTGTCACCATCCCATGCCTGTGAGCCATTGTCACCATTCCATGCCCATTGTCACCATTCCTGAACAATGAGCCATTGTCACCATCCCATGCCCGTGAGCCACTGTCACCATCCCATGCCCGTGAGCCATTGTCACCATTCCATGCCCATTGTCACCATTCCTGAACAATGAGCCATTGTCACCATCCCATGCCCATTGTCACCATCCCATGCCAGTGAGCCATTGTCACCATTCCTGGCCAGTGAGCCATTGTCACCATCCCATGCCCATTGTCACCATCCCATGCCTGTGAGCCATTGTCACCATTCCATGCCCATTGTCACCATCCCATGCCCATGACCCATTGTCACCATCCCATGCCCATTGTCACCATCCCATGCCCATGAGCCACTGTCACCCCGCTGGGTGCTGGGCAGCTCCAGCTGAGCCCTGCAGAGCCCCTGGCCCCCGAGGGTCTCTGCCCAAGCCCGAGGTCCCTCAGAGCCCTGGCAGGAGTGCTCAGCCCCCGAGCTGCTCCCCAGGCATCCCCAGCCCTCCCCAGCTCTCCCTCCAAGCCCCACCTGCACCGGGATCATTTCTTTGCTCACGAGGCCCAGCCAGGCTGGGCTGTCTCTCAGAACCGGCTTTGTTAGACTGGGACTTGCATCTCTCATTCCCCTCCAGTGTGAACGTTCCTCAGATAACACAGCTCACATGAAAAGACTTCTTCAAATTCTTTAAGTGCACATTAAAATGCAAATCGCCCTTCTTATTAAAGACTTCTGGAAGTTCTCTGACAACACATTTAAATGCAAATCAGTGAAACGTAGACTCAATATTAAAATCCAAACAATTACTTGATCCACATGCTGAAATGAAAGTGGGAGCACATTGCATGTCTCCAGAAAAGCAGTGGCCTTTCCAGCAGCACGGGAGGGAGCTCTGGGTGAGGCTGCCCTGGCTTTCCAAGGGTCACTGGGCTCTCCTGTCCCGCCCCGGGGATGCTCAGCTCAGAGCTGTCCCTGTGACACACAGCTCCAGGACTGCTGCAGTGCCCAGCTGGCATTTCTGAGCTCCTCTCTGCCTGCTTTGGATGCCACCCAAGTGCCAATGCCCCGGGGGCAGCCAGGGCAGAGCTCTGGGCAGGTGTGGGCTCATCAATAGCCAGGAGGCACAGTGGGAGCGTGGGAGGCAGCAGCACAGACCATCCCCATCCCCTCCAGAAGCAAGGAGCTGTTACTGGATTTTGAATTTTCCCTCAGATGATGCAGTGTGAGGTTAAAGCTCTGCCCCAGCCAAAGTGCTGGTAATTATTTGATGGAGCTTTAGTGGGCATGGGCGGAGGCCAGTTCTAAAAGCTCGGGGTGTCAGGGGAGGCAGCTCAGCTGAGCACATCAGATCTGCTTTATTTTAAAGTGTGATCATCCATTAGGAACATCAGGCTTTATCTATCTTTAAATGTGAATGAGGCCCTTCTGCTCTTGCTCTGCAGTGCTCCTGACGCTCCTCAAGAGCAGCAGAAGGTGCTTTTCCACCACTCCTTGTTCCCCTCTCTGAATTTATTGGGCTGTTTTCACTCAGGCTGGCTCTCAGAGGTCAGTGGGTGACGCTCAGGGTGTGACTGAAGCATTTCTGTGCTTTTCTCCTGTTTCTCTCAGACTTTCCTTCTGGAATATGGCTGCTTTGTGTGAAAATATCATGTCTTACATCTCAGCCAATGTTGTTGGGAGGGCAGGGAAGGTGTTGAGGTGCTCCAGGAATATGGGACCCCTGTATTTGGGAAAAGCACTGGCACAGGGAGGGCTTAGAGGAGCAGCCCCTGGTGACTCTCAGGCTCTTCACAGTGGTTGGGATTATTTGCTGTTATCATCTTGAGCAGGCTGAGGGGACAGGGACACTGCAGGGTCACTGCTCTCACTTGGCCAGATCAGGTTTTATTGCTGGCTGGTGTGTGGCCACACCTGAGGCTTCTCCAAGAGAAAAAGGGGATTCTTTTCTCTCCTGAATTGGAGATCCCACAAAGAAGCTTTGCCAACACCAACATTTTATTTATTTGGGGTGTTTGAGGGATCTGAAGCTCTGCTTTTGTTGGGATCTTTTATGTCATTTCATGTGCTAATCAGGGCTTTTTAACTTGACTCTGTCACTCAAAAGCTTCTTGATGATGATGAGCAAAATTAAGCTGTTTCACTGCTGAGTGTGTATCATCAGTGAATTTTAATTTTAAAGGAAAAAGTGAGAATTTTTCCATTTTTAAAAGTATGACTATTTTAAAAAGGACTCATAGTGGTTTTAGTTAATCTTCTAAGTAAAATGGATTCCAAAGTACAAAATGGATCTGGTCGTTTCCTTTGCTCCACACGCCATTTATTACATGAAAACAAATGTCATACCTGAGTAGATGTGAGTGATGCACAAGGACAAGGTGTCCTGTAGCTGGGATCCATCAGTGTTTGAAGAATGGAAAGAATGGCAAGTGTTTCAGCTGGTGATGCTCATGGGTTCCTTGTCTCTGCCCCACCCTTGATTGCAAATATTCCAGCGTTGGGGAAGATGGAAGATCAGGTCATGAACTGTAAATGAAAATGAATTGTATATGTGAGCAGGCGGGGGTCTTGGGAAAACGGGGAAGAATCCCGGGATCCCTGGGGCTGGAGAAGCCCTCCAAGGTCACCCAGTCCCAGCTGTGCCCCATCCCCACCCTGCGCCCAGCCCAGAGCCCCGGGCGCCACCTCCAGGAGCTCCTTGGGCACCCAGGGCTGGGGATCCGACCCTGCCCGAGCGGCCTCTGCACGGCCGGGAAGAGGGGCAGGGTGTGCAGAGGAGCCCAGGGCTGCCCCGGGGGCGGCACAGTCCGGGCTGGGCCTGGGCCGAGCCGGGCCGGGGGATCCCCGGCAGGACGAGGAGGAGGAGGAGGAGGAGGAGCAGCGCTGGGGGAGGCAGGCCGGCCCCAGGAGGGGCTCTGGGTGCTCCTGCAGCCCCTCGGGCTGGGGCTGGGGCTGGGGCTGGGGCTGGGGCCGGGCTGGGGCTGGGGCTGGGGCTGGGGCTGGGGCTGGGGCTGGGGCTGGGGCCGGGCTGGCTCCATCCCGCTCCGAGGGTTTTGCTCCCATGGGAAGCAGCCAGGCAGAGCTCCTGCCCCTCATCCCCCACGGGCTGGGGGAAGGCTCGGGATGGTGGGGACGGTCCCTCCTGTCCTGCCCCTGGTCCCCCACAGGCCGGCGGTGCTGGGGGAAGGCTCGGGATGGTGGGGACGGTCCCTCCTGTCCTGCCCCTCATTCCCCCACAGGCCGGCGGTGCTGGCAGGTTTGGGATGATGGGGACGGTCCCTCCTGTCCTGCCCCGGTGGCCCCAGGAGCCCGAGGGCACCGGGCTGCTCCTGTCCCTGTGGCCATCATCCCTGCAGGGCTCTGTATGCGGGACCTGGGCACAGGGACACGGCTCTGGCTTTTACAGCCTCAGCAGGACGGGGAATCGCCTCTGCCACTGCCCGCGGGCGCTGAAATCCCCGACATGTGCTCGTTATTATGGGCTTGAGAAGGCTGCAAAACCCGTGCCTCGGCAATCCCTCAGCACAATGCACGTTCCCGCAGCCTACAGTGCGAATTCGACTGGAAAACCGCGTTATTCCTGAGCTATTTGTCCGTGGCTTTGTTGCTAAGTTGGTGCTTTCTCATTCAGAAGGAGACAGAAATGCAAAGTGCCCGTTTTCCGTGGGAGCTGGGATCCGTGTGCAGAACATCTGCTCATCTGCTCCCCACCACGAGCGCTCGCCCCAGCTCTGCTCTGTTCCTCAGCTCTGCTCCTCTCCCTGCTCGGCCCCCACGCTCTGCGCCAGCGCTGCGAGGGGTTTTGAGCACTGGGGATGTGCAGCAATCCCGGGAAGAGCCCCTCAGGGCTCCCTTACCCCCCTTTAGGGCTCTCTTATCCCCCTTAGGGCTCCCTTTGCTCCCTTAGGGCTCCTTATCCCCCTCAGGGCTCCCTTATCCCCCTCAGGGCTCCCTTAGCCCCCTCAGGGCTCCCTTAGCCCCCTTAGGGCTCCCTTACCCCCCTTAGGGCTCCCTTAGCCCCCTTAGGGCTCCCTTACCCGCCTCAGGGCTCCCTTGCCCCCTTAGGGCTGCGGGCCCTGTCCCAGCTCAGCCCCGCCCGGCTCGGCCGCCCGGCAGCGGGAGCGGTTCCGGGGTTCCGGGGTTCCGGCGGCCCGGACGGTGCCGGGGGCTCGGGGTTCGGTTCCTCCCGTCCCGGAGGTCATTCCCGTGGGCTCCTTTCAGAAGTGCTCCTCTATGGGAGCTGTGCAGCGTTTGCTGCCGGGGCCCAGCCGCCCCTCCGGGCGCCGCTCCCGACCCTTCCCGGGCTGTGCCCGCCGCTCTCCCTGCCCCGGGCTCTCAGCCCCTGCTCCCTGTGCCCGCTCGTCCCAAAGCCACCTCTCCCCATGGCCCCGCTCTCGCTCTGCCCTGCGGTGCAGTGAAAGATATTTCCATTTTCCCATTGAATTTCCACTCTCCGCTTGACCCAGCTTAGGAAGCCGCTCCCTGGGGCTGCACTGGGGTTCCTGGGGGAGGAGAAGGCACCCTGGCCGCACGGACCCGGCTCGCTGTGCCCCAGCCACTGCCCACAAACGCAGCCCAAGCACATTTCCCTTAATGATCCCCGAGCAGCAGTCAATATCCACCAGGAGCTGCTGCAAGCTGCTTCCTGCGCTCCGAGGAGAATTCCTAAAGAAACAGTTTGTAGGAAATGTATCGGAAAATTAACTTTGTGTTCATCAACACATCGTTAACGGCTTTCTCACTCTAACAATCGAACGTCCCCGATTGTTCCCGGCTCGGAGGAAGGTGAAGGCTGGCACCAGGCAATCTGTGCTGCCACCGTTCGCTCGCGGCACTGCTGCTCCCGGGGGGCTGCAGGTTCCTGCCGGGGGGCACTGCAGGAAAAGGCATCTGCTGTGTTCCCGAGCTGTTTACAGCACCGAGCCCAACATCTCTATGGCTTGGAAGCGAGGAATTTTTTTTTAATTTGTTTTTACAAGAAACAGGCATCATTCATGATTCCCTTTTGCCGTTCTCAGTTTCCCTTGCTTCTCCCTCCCAGCCTCCTCAGCCAGCCAGTGCAGCTTTTCATCTCCCGTGTTTTCTGGCATCTCTTCATTCCGTGTCAGCCTCCTCTGCTGCACCAAGAACATCATTTTTTATTCTATTTGGTTTTGGGTGCTGGTCCCCAACTGCATGATTTGCTAAAGGAGCCAAAGTTTAGTTTTTCTTTTACTTGCACGGCATCCATGTGAATTCCACCCACCCCCACCACCCCCACACGGTTTTTTGAGTCATGAGTGAGTTGCCTTGGAGCCTGTGACTTCTCTCGTTGCTCCCCGTAGTAGTGACAGCCAGGATTGTGGGATGCCTCGGCTGCTGGTGCCCAGAGCCACCCCCAGGGCTGGCAGGGCTGGTGCTGCAGGGATGGAGGGGCTGCAGCTCCTTCCCCACCCAGTCACTGCCGGGGTCGGGATGGGCTCGTCCCAGCAGCCCAGGGGGACCACACTGCCCACAGGGCTCTCCAGGGCAACAGCCAGGGATGTCCCAATAACCAGGGATGTCCCAACAACCAGGGATGTCCCAATAACCAGGAATGCTCCAACAACCAGGGATGCTCCAACAACCAGGGATGCTCCAACAGCCAGGGATGTCCCAATAACCAGGAATGTTCCAACAACCAGGGATGCCCCAATAACCAGGGATGCTTCAACAACCAGGGATGTCCCAATAACCAGGGATGCTCCAACAGCCAGGAATGCTTCAACAACCAGGGATGCCCCAACAACCAGGGATGCCCCAACAACCAGGGATGCTCCAAAAACTCAGGGATGCTCCAACAACCCAGGGATGCTCCAACAACCAGGGATGCTCCAACAACCAGGGATGCTCAACAACCAGGGATGTTCCAACAACCAGGGATGCTCCAACAGCCAGGGATGTCCCAACAACCAGGGATGCTCAACAACCCAGGGATGCTCCAACAGCCAGGGATGCCCCAACAACCAGGGATGCTCAACAACCCAGGGATGCTCAACAACCAGGGATGCTCAACAACCCAGGGATGCTCAACAACCAGGGATGCTCAACAACCAGGGATGTCCCAACAACAAGGGATGCTCCAACAACCAGGGATGCTCAACAACCAGGGATGTCCCAACAACCAGGGATGCCCCAATAACCAGGGATGCCCCAACAACCAGGGATGTCCCAACAACCAGGGATGCTCAACAACCCAGGGATGCTCAACAACCAGGGATGCTCAACAACCCAGGGATGCTCAACAACCAGGGATGCTCCAACAGCCAGGGATGCTGAACAACCCAGGGATACTCCAACAACCAGGGATGCTCCAATAACCCAGGGATGCTCAACAACCCAGGGATGCCCCAATAACCCAGGGATGCTCCAACAGCCAGGGATACCCCAACAACCAGGGATGTCCCAACAACCAGGGATGCTCAACAACCCAGGGATGCTCCAACAACCAGGGATGCTCCAATAACCCAGGGATGCTCCAACAATCAGGGATGCCCCAATAACCAGGGATGCTCAACAACCCAGGGATGCCCAAATAACCCAGAGATGTCCCAACAACCAGGGATGCCCCAACAACCAGGGGTGCCCCAGCCCTGCAAGTGTCCAAGGCCAGGCTGGAGCAGCCTGGGACAGTGGGAGGTGTCCCTGCCATGGCAGGGCTGGAATGGAATGGGGGTTGAGGTCCCTTCCAACCCCAGCCAGGCTGGCATTCTGTGATAACCTCATTTCAGGAGAGGCAGGAGCTGAAGCAGCTATGGTTGTGAGGAAGAGGAGGCAGAGAAAGGGTTTGCAGGAGGACACTGAGGTGACACCTGGGGCTGTGACCTTTCCCAGGATCTTCTGGCAGTGTGTGAATGTCAGGAAGGAGGAGCAGCCAAAGAGAAGGATTCAATCATGATGGAGATGGGATTTGTTTACCAGCAAACAGCAGAGAGGGCACCTTCAACCCTTGGGCCAAAGAGCTGGCTCGGTGTGGGTGCAGCCAGGCCAGGCCATCCCGGCTGAGGGTGATCCCAACCACAGGACTGAGTTATTGTGTGATCAGGGTGTGACCCCAATGGAGAGGAACTGCAGGAAGCTGCAAGGAGAGAGGGGGGCAGCGTCCCCAGCCCTGCAGGACCGACCTCCCCAGGGCTGGGAGGGCCCCTGGCCTTGGGGCTAGGGCTGAAGGAGAGGTGGCTGGAGCTGGGAGATGATCTGTGAGTCACCAGCACTGAACTGTTTATTAAAGATGTGTTGAGGGATGAAATTATGCAGAAACGAATGAGGAGCAGAGGCAAACAAGCCAGTGTGAGAACTGCACAGAAAGCTGAGGAAGCTGTGGGAGAGGGGTCTCCAAAGGATGGATTCAGCAGGGATTTCGTGCCAGGGTGTGGAGTTTGGAGGAGAGGAGCTGTCTGGAGCCCCGTGCTGGAGCAGTGCCAGAGGTGCCTCCTCTTCTGTGGGCACAGCAGGGCCAGGAGAGGCTCCAGCTGGCCAGGACTGGCACTGAGAGCTTGGGTGGGAGGGAAGAAAGGACATGTCAGAGCTGAGAGCCCCTCTGCCTCTGCTGGAGAGAACAGGGGCAGTGCAGCAGCAGTCCAGGTGTGGGGTGGCAGGGACGGGGCTCTCCTGGGCCATGGGGAGTTGCTGGTGGCAATGGAGGAGTGCAGCTGGGGTGGGAAAAGAGGGGGCACAGGAATTCGGGGGCAGGGGCTCAGCCTGGCCATGCAGTTGGTATGGGATACCTGTCCCTGGCAGCAGCAGGTGCTGCCAGCCTGCTGCTCATTTCCATTTTAACTGCATTTTCCCTCCAGGGAGAGCACACCAGGTAATCTCCTGTTTTGCTCATTCTGACATTAAAAAGGAATAACAATAGGATAACAAAAAAAAAAAAAAAGATTAATTTTCAAACAGTAATTGCCTTTCTGTTGATAGCACTGACAACTCCCAGGCACCTTCCCATTACAGCATTTGTGTCTTCCCTTTGCCTCAGCTCCTGTGGCTCTGTGCCTGGAACAGGACCTGCAGCATCAGCCAGCAGCTGCTAACTCCCACTGTCTGTGGGACAGGGAGTGTCCAGGTGGGGAATGTGTGGGCTCCAGGAACCTCCAGGCTGTAGCAATGGTGTCTCTGGCTGGAAGCAGTGACCACACCAAGGGGAGGTGCTGAGCTGGGCCTGGAATGGGGTCCTGGGCTCTGCTCCTTCACTGCACTGTGAAGGATGGGATGTTGGGCTGCTCTTCCCACACTGGCTACATTCCCTGTGCCCTCCATGGGCCATCCCTGTGCCCTCCATGGGCCATCCCTGTGCCCAACCATCCCTGTGCCCTCCATGGACCATCCCTGTGCCCAACCATCCCTGTGCCCTCCATGGGCCATCCCCGTGCCTGTCCCTTCCCTGAGCTCCCATCCCAAGCTGGGGTTTGCCTGGTCTCTGGGGCAGGTGCTCTGGAAGCTGCAGCTCTGCAGCTCTGCCCGTGCAGACATTCCCAGCACATCTGCAATTGTATTTCTCCTGATTTCCAGCAGTCTTTAGTGCTGTGGTTTTATGGGCGCTGGTACCTTCCTGCTCAGAGGGGAAGAAAAGATCTTTATGGGGGAAGCAGGGAGTCTGGAGCATTGCTCTGCATTCAGTGCCTCCTCTTTATTTCCCTTTTCACCACAAGAAAGAACATGTGAGAGGAGCTGCATGACAGGGAATGAGGAGCAGAGCCCGAGGCTGCTGCTGCTGCTGAGAGCATTTTGTGAGCAGGGGAGAGCTTGGATGGGGGAGCTGGGGAAAGAAGCATTAGCACGAGTGGCTCCACAGGCCAACAAAACCTAACAAAAGCTGCCTTTTAGGAAGAGCTGGTGGTGCATTTGTGGTCTGCAGTCATTCACTGTGTTCACCCCGTTTTATTGCAGAGAGCAGGGGTGTGCTTGAAGCCACAGAAGTGTTGATGTGGAGTTACCCAAGTGCAGGGAAAACCCCACGAACTGTCTGAGCTGCATCAAGCTGTGCCTGGGTGATCAGAGCCCCTCAGGCCCTGCTCCCTGCCCACCAGCACTGCCCAAGGCCCCCCAAGCCCCTGCTGGCTTTGCCTCCCTGTTCTCTTTGGAGAGGAACTGAGAGAGTCCATCTGCAAATAGGGCAGCACCCAGAACTGAGCTGAGGAGCTGAGGATGTGAGGAGCTGGCACTGGGGGCTGTGTGGGACCCTGTCCCTGCGCTGGGGAGGGCTGTGGCCCTGAGCCCCTGTGCCTGTGCTCTGAGCCCCTATCCCTGTGCTCTGAGCCCCTGTCCCTGTGTGGGGAGGGCTGTGGCCCTGAGCCCCTGTGCCTGTGCTCTGAGCCCCTGTCCCTGTGCTCTGAGCCCGGTCACTGCTGCAGGTCCGTGCGTTCTCCGGGAGCGCTGGGCGCTGAGGTGGCCGGAGGTGACAGCGACAGTGACCACACCCAGCGTGGGGCGGGGATGCGGACGCTCAGCAAGCAGGTCAAACAAACCTGATCGCTGAAGGCGAATTGTCAGCTCCTTTTCCCCTGCATTCCAAGGCGGCTGTCACGGCAGGGCCGCCTTGGGAGCCGCACAGGTTCGGTGTTTGTGGTTCAATGCCCATCACAAATTCGATGCTTTTGGCACATCACAAAGTCGATGCTTTTGGCACATCACAAAGTCGATGCTTTTGGGTGCTCCCCGTCGTTCGGGGCAGTTTTAGGCTCTGGTTCCCCCTCTCCTGGGTCAGCTCCGTGAACTGGCTGAGCTCCGGTGGGCCCCGGGCTGCTCTGGGTGCGGGGATCCATCCTGTCCCCCTGCGGGGACCCCTGCCCCGCGCTCGGCAGTGATTGATTGATTTATTGATTGATTGATTTATTGGTTTATCTCCTGTTTGCCCAATTCCCGTGTGAGGAGGCTGCGGTGCAGCACAGCCCCAGACAGCGGCCATGGCCATCCATCCTTCAGCTGCCGCTGGCTCCGCTCCGCTGCTCCCCAGCGAGCGAACGCAGGCGCTGAGGCACCGGCAGAGAGGGGCGGGAGCGGGAGCGGGGGCCGTGGGATCGGGGAGCGGTGGGATCGGGTCAGGGTTGCGGGAGCGGTGGGATCGGAGCTGCGGGAGCCGAGCGGGAGCGGTGGGGTCGGGTCAGGGTTGAGGGAGCGGTGGGGTCGGGTCAGGATTGCGGGAGCGGTGGGATCGGGTCAGGGTTGAGGGAGCGGTGGGATCGGGGAGCGGTGGCATCGGGGAGCAGTGAGATCGGGTCAGGGTTGCGGGAGCGGTGGGATCGGAGCTGCGGGAGCCGAGCGGGAGCGGTGGGATCGGGTCAGGGTTGCGGGAGCGGTGGGGTCGGGTCAGGATTGCGGGAGCGGTGGGATCGGGTGCCACTGTAACCCCGGTCTCGACCCTGTGAACACCTTCACTTGCTCCTGTGCTCGATAGACTTTTGCCACTGCATCAGGGATCTTCCTGTTTGGATATTGAAGGAGAGGCTTTTAAAACACACACTGGCAGAACTGCTGTAATCCAGCCGGGAGCTCCGGTGGCAGCGGCTGTGGCCTGACTTGGAGTAAAGGGGAAGGAAAGAGTCAGCAGCAGAGGTCAGCGTGTGTCAGGGCACGTGTGCTGTGGGTGCCCTGTCTGAGGAGGAGCCTGCGGCTGGTGAGGGGTGCCCAGGCAGCCAGGCAGGGCTGGGGTCAGGGCTGCAGGGGCGGTGGGAGCGGGGAGCGGTGGGATCAGGGTCAGGGCTGCAGGAGCGGTGGGATCAGGGTGAACCTGCGGGGCTCTGGGGCCGCTCTCTGCAGCACCGGCGCCGCTCCGCCTCGCCCGCCCCGCACGCGGCGCTTTCCGTGCCAATTACTCCGGAAATAATTATTTCATTACACAATTCTTCGCTAACTGCTTTGCTCTCCATCTTGCCTTTGATTGCTCAGGAGCGATTTGGGGTGAAATAATTGCATGTTCGGGGAATGTGCTTGGAAGCTGGTAATTATTAATTTCCCCATCAGTTGGTGCTCCACGCGCGTTTGGTGCGCACGGGCCGGGAGGGAGCGCGGGGCTGCGGCTGCTCCTTCCCGCGGGATCCCGGCCCTGCTTTCCCGCAGTGTTTCACTGTTTTACACCATCCCTGCGTTTGTTTTACATCATCCCGGGCCGGGCAGCCTGGTGTTCCTCGGGCTGGTGCCCCTGGGCTCGCAGTGCAGCCCCTGGGCTCGCTGTGCTTTGCAGCTCGGTGTTTCTGCAATCCAGTCGGTGTTCCTGCTATCCAGTCGGTGTTTCTGCTTTCCAGCTCGGTGTTTCTGCTATCCAGTCGGTGTTCCTGCTATCCAGTCGGTGTTTGTGCTATCCAGTCAGTGTTTCTGCTATCCAGTCGGTGTTTCTGCAATCCAGTCGGTGTTTCTGCTTTCCAGTCAGTGTTTCTGCTTTCTAGTCGGTGTTTCTGCTATCCAGTCGGTGTTTCTGCTTTCCAGTCGGTGTTTCTGCCATCCAGCTCGGTGTTTCTCCTATCCAGTCGGTGTTTCTGCTATCCACTCGGTGTTTCTCCTATCCAGTCAGTGTTTCTGCTTTCCAGTCGATGTTCCTGCTATCCAGTCGGTGTTTCTGCTTTCCAGTCGGTGTTTCTGCTTTCCAGTCGGTGTTTCTGCTATCCAGTCGGTGTTTCTGCTTTCCATTCGGTGTTTCTGCTTTCCAGTCGGTGTTTCTGCTTTCCAGCTGTCTCGTGTCTTCGAGCTGCTGACTCCCATGTATTAGTAATGATGTGCTAATGATTCTGGTTCTGTGTCTGTCGATAATTGCTTCAGATTTTGAGAGTACAGAACCATTAAGGTTGGAAATGACCTCCAAGATCATCAAGCCCAACCTGTGACCAATCTTCACCTTGTCACCCAGACCAGAGTGTGTCTAGCATTGAATAAAGTTCAAGGAATTACTTTTAGTAGTTAAAAGGAGTTTGAAGTTCATGAATAATATGTGCAGTCATCTCAGGAGCCATCATTAACCTGTGCTGAAGCCCACTGAAGGATTTAACCGGGTTTAAATCTCCCATTTCCTGAGCAGAGGTGATGTCTCGGTGTGAGGAGTGTGACAAACCCTCATCTCCACCCCCCATACTCTCCAGCAAGTGCTGAATTATTCTTTCCCACAATCAGGCCCGTTCTGAATTTCCTAAGTGTGAAATTTAAAAATCCAGCTTTCCCTGGAAATCTGCCCCAGTCTCTCAGTGAACTTTAATCTGCTCGTTCGACTTTTGCTCTTTTTCCTTTAAGCCGAGATCAGTGTCTCCCTGCTGGGGACAGGAGGGTGACACTTCCACTCTCCTGTGTTGGGCAGGAGCCTGGGAAGCTCAGCTCTGACACAGGAGGCGAGGCTGGGCAACTGCAGTGCTGGGGGGACAGGCTTTGTGCTGTGTTCTGTGGCAAACAGGAAACAAATTACGATTTGGGAAGGATTTAATTAACCTGAACGAATTCAGTTAAGCGGCATTAAAAGTTTTGCCCAGAGTATTTGCTGTCTCATTTTTTCATTTCTGTGTAAAAAGGTCCCTTGCTGGGTTTGTGCACGTTACCTTGAGGTTTTGATTAACTTCAGTGTTTCCATTGGTTACCTGTAATTAAATATTTATGGTACAGTACATCCACGCTCCTGCACAGCACTGAGAACAGAGGAAATGGGGCTCAGGGACAGGAGAGGGGCTGGGCAGGGGCTGGGCTGGCTTTGGCAGCCTCTGCTCTGCTCCATCCGAGCTCTGTGCCCAGCCTGGGGCTCCGAGCCCTGCAGCAGCTGCGTGGGAAGGGCCCGGCTGGGAGAGCAGAGATTTCTCTCCACGGGTGCCTCCTCTCAGGCTCTGCACAGCTCATCAGGGCAGGGAGAATCCACCAGTCCTCCTAAATCACCTTGGCAGTGTTTGCAGCTTGGGCTGACAAAACTGGCAGGAATTACTGCTGCGGGAGACCTCGGGGGCCATCAAATTGGGAGCTTTAGTTAGATTTAATTAGTGACAAAAAGTGGTTTTGCCAGACTCTTTCCTCACAGAGCCCCTGCTGGCAAAGCCCCCTCGGGCCTTGGGGAGAGACTCCTGGAGCTCAGCTCCTCACTCAGGCTCCACACGTTTGTTTAAAAAGGGGCACCTTGCCAGAGGAGGGGAAATGTCCTCGGGCTGCCCTGGGGAGCTTTGGGTGCTGTGAGGAGCCTCCATCCCTGCTGGAGAGCCCTGCAGTGTGCTCAGGGCAGGGGAACAGACACAGGGAGGTTTGGGTGCTGTGAGGAGCATCCATCCATCCATCCATCCATCCATCCATCCATCCATCCATCCATCCATCCATCCATCCATCCATCCATCCATCTCTGCTGGAGAGCCCTGCAGTGTGCTCAGGGCAGGGGAGCAGCCCCAGGGAGGTTTGGGTGCTGTGAGGAGCCTCCATCCATCCATCCCTCACTGCTCACATGCTCAGGGCAGGGGAGCAGCCCCAGGGCTGTGGGGTAGGGGTGAGTCAGGGTCTCAGGGTCCTTGCACCTACGATGGCTCTGGGAGTGCAGCTGATCTCAGACCAGGCACAGCCTCCCAGCCCAGCTTTGTTCTGGGTGAAAGCAGAAAAGGTGGGGCCCCTTTCAGGCCCGAAGCTCGGGGGCTGTTTCAGCAGGGCTCTCTCTGTTCAAACAGGGAATGTGTCCCTGCTGAACGCCAGGGAAGGGAGCACAGATGATTTGCTGGTGTTCAGCAGCCTGGGTGGTGGTAGCAGCTGTGGAAATTGGTTTAACTTCATTGACTTCACCAGAAATGAACCAATTCTTCTCCACTGTGGATCTGCTTCCACGGGACTTAAGTGATTTTCAAGCTGACATTTTTACTAGGAATAACATTTAAAGTTCAGATAATACTCATCAAGTATTTACTTACTAGTGCCCCCACCATCCCTCCCAGGTAAATAAGGTTACTGTATGTACAGAAATCTGATAAATAGATAAAAATCTGGATACTATGTTTATAATTAACCAAGGTGAGGCTGCCTGAGGAGAGCTGTGATTGGACTGAGCTGCCAGCACACCCTCAGGCCTGGGAGCTGTGTCACTGTCACCTGAAATGAGGTGGATCCAGTTCCCAAGGCCCCTAAAAAATCAGGTCAATTTGGTGAACTCAAGCACCAAAGGGTCTTCAACCTCCAGCAATGCAGAACACCTGCATGCCCTGTACTGTTAATATGATCTATTAAACATGCACCTATTAAACATCCCTGCTGCACCAGGAGATCGCTGCCAGGGCTGCTGCCCTCACCTGCAGCCCCTGCTCAGTCTGGGGCTCTGAACATGGAGCAGGAGAGAGGAAAAGCCCCAAGGAGGGACCAGTGTCACACCAGTGCTCACAGGCAGCGTCAGTCCCCGACTGTAGGTACAGTGGCAGATGTAAAATACAGGCTCTGGCACCAGAAAATCGTTCTTTGAATGATTGTATTACGTACCTCAATGCCTCTTTGATTAGGAGTGATTTGTGTGAAGAGTTGGCAAGTCGGTAATCCCTGGTTTTCCAAGGGAACAGGGCTGTGGATGAGAAAATCCGTCCATGAATTCTGGGGGAGAGACAGGCTCCTTTCAAGGGGGAAATGTTGCAGCTGAAGTTAAGGTGAGCCTTGCAATTAAACGGGATCCACTCATGAGGTGTGAAATGTCAGGGATGAGGGAGACTCTGAGTGCCTGGCTCTGATTTTTGATTTCCCCATTTTCCCTGAGCTGAGGCACAGGAGTGGCCAGGGCCTGTGCTGGTGACCCCGTCCTACAGCGTGGCCCCAAGATGAGTGCAGTGCCAGAGCCTGGATTTCCTCGTGGCAATCCTTGCTCAGCTCCTCCCTGCTCATTCCAGCCGGGACAGGCAGCCCGAGGTGCCTCAGGGCTGCTGTTTGCTGTCACTGCAGCATCTTTGAGGTGCCATGTGCAGGAACCACAAAGCCAGGCAAACACAGGTGATGTCAGGTATTGTGTTCCCTTTCATTCCTGCTGTATTAAATGCTGCTCTTCTAGAACCAAATGTGTTGTGCACTCATTTGGTTGAGCGCCAGGAACAGCATCTGCATTTGCATTCTGTGAATTAGAAAGCAATCTGTTGCTGAAGGGGAGCTGCTGTAGTCATTTCTAGCTCGGAGTGCTCCTGAGATATTTCACCAAAAATACCCCGTGTCTGAGGCTGCTGCTGCCTCCTGGCTGGGATAAAAACGGCCACGCAGGTGCTCTCGGAAAAGAACCATTCACAGCTATTTGTGTCACCTACCTCATGCTGCTCCGGAGAAACAACACCCTGCTTCCAAGCAAGGCTGATTTATTTTTTCTACGAAGCTTTTTTTAGTAAAATGAAACGCTCGGGTTGCTTTACCTTTCTGTTTAGGAAATGGCACAATTCCAGCTGCAGGAGGGTGAACTGGGGGTGCTGCTGACACTCAGCTCCTGCGTGGTTACCTGGGGATGCCGTGAGCCTCCCAAACACCTCTGGAATGTGCTCCGGGTGTGATGCTGTACAACAGCCTCGGATGGAGGAGGTTCTCTGAGTGCCAGGGTTTGCAGGGAAGCAGGGCAAGCTTCACACTCAGACTGGGACAGGGCTGGGCTGGCCTGGAGCACCCCGGGGCAGGGGAAGGTGTCCCTGCCCATGTCCCTGCCCGTGGCAGGGGTGGCACTGGATGAGCTCTGGACTCCCTTCCACCCAAACCTTCGGGGCCCTGCAGAACCTGCAGGGCTGATGGGAGGAGCTCGGTAAACTCTGGAGCCTGCTCCAAGTGCTGCTTCCTTTCCCCATGGAGGAGCAGGTCCCGATTTTGATGCCTGGTTCTGTCAGCATCCCTGGAGGTTTTATTTCCTTGAGCTGCTCTCCTGCAAACTGCACTGATTTGTTTGGCTGAATCCTCGTCGAGGCGCTTGAGCTAAAAATGAAATGCAAATGTACAGGAGCTATTCCTGCTTTTTTCAGCTGTATAAAGCAGGAATTGGAAAGATAAATTACCATAGTTCCCTTTAAGCACATATTGCTGGGAAGCAAACACTAAAACATCAAAATAAAGCCTTTTTTTCTCTTCCCTCTTTTTAAAGCAAGAATATAATTATGCTCCATGGCTCTCACCAGAGCACAGATCAAAGCCATTAAGTGAGTAACTGCTCTTGGCTGTTTTCCTGTGGCTCGGGGGGCACATGCAGGGTTTGTAGGGTGCCAGTGGCTGTGGCTGGCACTGCAGGGAGCAGCCCTGGCACCAGGGAGGGCTCAGGGCAATGGGCACCCCTGTGCCCTTGGGGAGGGCAGGAGGAGCAGCACAGCCCCAGGGAGGGGTGGGGGCTGCCCTCAGCCCCCGTGTGCCAGGCAAGGGCTGGGGGCAAAGTGGGTGCTGGTCTCAAGGCACTTGCAGCTTCAGTGTCTGCTCGGCTCATTCTCATTGAGGATAAAAATCCCTCTCCGAAGCTCAGGAATGCCTAAAATGCAGCTCCCCTGAGTGCCCCTTTGCAGCAGGACAAATTGGATCCCCAGCCCTGACAGCTCTCACTCTGGAGCTCAGCAATGGGCACTGGCTCATTTTCCCCAGCACAGCCAGCAGATTGTGCACAGATAGGACTATCCATCATTTTTAACACGGGCAGGCTTGGCCAAAAAAAAAGACATTGCAAGACTGAAAGCAATTTCTATTTCCCCACAGAAATGTTCCCCTATTTTAAAAACACAACAGTTCCCCCCTTGCCCCCCTTGTGCCTGCACAGCCTCCTCCAGGGCACCTTCCAGCACTGGATTGGAACTGCAGGGAACATTCCCAGCTCCTGCCTCCCCACAGGGAAGGGAACAGCCCCAGGGGAAAAGGCAGCTCTGGAGAGGAGACGGGAAGAGAAGGGATGAGGAAAACAGGGAATGATCCAGGTGGGAAATGACGGAGTCCCCTGCAGGAGTGGGAGCTGCAGCCTCACCCAGCTCCCAGCCAGGCTCTGCTTGAATTCCTGCTCAGAGAGACTCTCCTGTGGCCAGGGCAATGCCACAGCACGCTAGGCCAGCCCAGGCCGGGTCCCAGAGCCACAGGGATTCACTTTGGTCCAGGGTTTGGTGGGGTGCCCATCCCTGAGTGTCCCAGGAAGGGCTGGAGGTGGCACTTGGGGCTCTGGGCTGGGGACAGGGTGGGCACTGGGCACAGCTGGGACTCCCTGGCTGGGAGGGCATTTCCAGCCCCAGGGGTGCTGGGATTCTGTGCCCCACATGCCCCATAACTGGAAAGCAGCTGAGAACACCCTCAGTGCCCTCAGTGCAGGGCTGGCATCTCCCCAAGGTGCCTTGGAAGGGTGGCTCAGAGAGCTGTCATGGTGACCTCCCAAAAACTGCACAGGGACATTTGTGACACCGCAGAAAGGAGCCTTTGCATGAGGGGACAGGAAATAGATCACCACTGGGCTTGGGTCACATCCAGAGGCTTTGTTTGGAAAAGAACTTTTCAGGGGAAAAGAACAAAGTCACCCTGAGCAATGCCCTTTCTCATTTGCCTTTCCCCAGGCTGCCAGAGGAAAACTCTCCATCTATGCCAGGGCTGCTATTGGGTCTCCAAAAAAGTAGACTCAAAGCCAGAGTTCCCCTGAAATGAACCAGGATATTAATTAAAATCTGTAATTGCAGAGCTCCTGAGCCAGTAATGATAGGATGTGTGAGTGTTTCTCTGTGATTCCTGTTAATCAAGAAGAGAGCCAAAGAAACAATGCATTAATCACAAAAGTGAAGATTTCTAACCACATAATGATTGGTAAGGACCCAACTGCCATTGATTATCCCAGGAGTTTCACACACCACGGCCTTTTGTGCCTTCCAGAGTCTGCCTGGAACAGAAACCCCCAGCTCCTCCTGGGGTGGGCCCTGAGGAGGGCTGGGGATTGGAGGAGCTGGGAACCCGCAGGGGCTGAGCTTCCACCTGGGCACCTGCAGATCTTGGATGCCTGCCACTGCCCCGGATTGCTGGAGCAAACCTGGCTGCCAGAGCCTGGCTGGGAGCAGCCTCAGTGCAGGGAGGCTGGGGCTGGGCCCACCACAGCCCTGCCCGGGGCAGCTGGCACTGCCCAGGGGAGCCCCTGGGCTGGAACTGCCCTCCCTGCTCACTGCAGGCACTGGGCATGCAGGGCTGGAGCTGCATTGTTCACTGCGGGCACTGGGCATGCAGGGCTGGAGCTGCATTGTTCACTGGGCATGCGGGGCTGGAGCTGCATTGTTCACTGGGCATGCAGGGCTGGAGCTGCATTGTTCACTGGGCATGCAGGGCTGGAGCTGCATTTATCACTGCAGGCACTGGGCATGCAGGGCTGGAGCTGCATTGTTCACTGCAGGCACTGGGCATGTAGGGCTGGAGCTGCATTTATCACTGCAGGCACTGGGCATGCAGGGCTGGAGCTGCATTTATCACTGGGCATGCGGGGCTGGAGCTGCATTTATCACTGCAGGCACTGGGCATGCAGGGCTGGAGCTGCATTTATCACTGCAGGCACTGGGCATGCAGGGCTGGGAGCTGCATTGTTCACTGCAGGCACTGGGCATGCAGGGCTGGAGCTGCATTTATCACTGCAGGCACTGGGCATGCAGGGCTGGAGCTGCATTGTTCACTGGGCATGCAGGGCTGGAGCTGCACTGTTCACTGCAGGCACTGGGCATGCAGGGCTGGAGCTGCACTGTTCCCTGTTCCCTGGGCATGCAGGGCTGGAGCTGCATTGTTCCCTGTTCCCTGGGCATGCAGGGCTGGAGCTGCACTGTTCCCTGTTCCCTGGGCATGCAGGGCTGGAGCTGCACTGTTCCCTGTTCCCTGGGCATGCAGGGCTGGAGCTGCACTGTTCACTGCAGGCACTGGGCATGCAGGGCTGGAGCTGCATTGTTCACTGCAGGCACTGGGCATGCAGGGCTGGGAGCTGCATTTATCACTGGGCATGCAGGGCTGGAGCTGCACTGTTCACTGCAGGCACTGGGCATGCAGGGCTGGAGCTGCATTGTTCACTGCAGGCACTGGGCATGCAGGGCTGGGAGCTGCATTTATCACTGGGCATGCAGGGCTGGAGCTGCACTGTTCACTGCAGGCACTGGGCATGCAGGGCTGGAGCTGCACTGCTCCCTGGGCATGCAGGGCTGCTGTGGAACTGCCATTGCTCCTCTGTTTAACAGGGTCACACACGGCCTGAGAGCCCAGGGAGCTGCAGCCACAGAGGCTGCCAGGGCTGGCACTGCCCTGGGTGCCATGGGACGAGGTCCCATCGTCTGTGGCATGAGCATGGCACCAGCCCCAGTGTTAAGGGCAGCCCCATGCCGGGCTGAGCAGGCACCAAGGAAAGGGAAAGCTGTAAGGACCTCTCTGTAAATCCTTTCAGGACAAAACCCATGTCCAGCAGAGCAGCTGGGGAGGAGCCTGGCAGGGCAGACCTCAGCTGGAATCCCACAGTGGGGCTGGGCAGCTCAGCGGGCACTGCCCAGCTGGGCACCCTGGGCAGCCTTTCCTGGGCAGAGCAGCAGAACAATCCCTCTGATCAGACTCTGCAGGAGCCCTGCTGCCTGGGCAGGGTGGGGGTCCTCTCCTGCCTTATCTGAGGCTCCCCTGATCCCTCTGCTCATCCTCTCATCCCATTTGTGCCTCTGGTTTGAGATGCATTTGCTGGGCAAGCAGTAAATCTGTCACTCCAGCGAGCGCCTAATTGAGCTCTCAGTCCTGGGAAGTCTCTGTTTCCTTTCAGAAGATAAATAAACCCCATCCACCACAGCATTTCCTCTTCCTTGCCTCCTCCATCCATCCCTTTTTCAAGCCCAGGAAACCCAGCACAGCAAACGAGCAGAATGTTCTTGTCCTGCTCACCTGGCCTTGCCTTTGGAGCTGTTTGTGGCCTCCTGAGCGTGGCCATCCCCACACTGGCCCAACTGGAGACTGACCCTTCTTGCTCTCACAATGGCTCCCAGTGTCAGCTGCTGGACTGCTGAGCTCACCAGGCTGCCTCTAATGCAGGTTTGGGCCTTGACACAAATTGCAGTTTCATCAGACCCAGGATAAATCAGACCCCAGGATGTCAGTGAGCTCTGGACTCTCACAGCTTTCCCTTCATCTCATACCCCAAGGTTTCAAGCAGGGGCTCCCCGATGAGGGCTGGGAAGGCAGGGGTGCCCTTTGGGTGTAAGCCCTGCTCCCAAAGCCCTGCCCTTGGTGTGAGCCCTGCTCCCCTGAGCAGCCGGTGCCATGAGCCTGTGTGGTGAGAGCTGCTGCTGGATCTCTGGGTGACACCTGGCCCCAGCCAGCCTTGAGCCCAGCCTGAGGGGCTGCCCAGGCCAGGGCTGGCTGTGCCTTGTGCTGCTGGGACCTGTCCCTGTGCACAGCTGCAGGGTGCTGCACACAAATGGCTTCTGCTACCCCTGGTGTGCCTGTCCTGAGTGCCACGGCACATTCCCCTCGCCCCGGGGTGCAGCTGAAGGGGGCCAGGGCTCCTGTGGCCTGGGGGCTGCTGTGGCCTGGGGGCTCCTGTGGCCTGGGGGGCTCCTTTAGCCTGGGGGGCTCCTGTGGCCTGGGGGCTCCTGTGGCCTGGGGGGCTCCTGTGGTCAGGGGGCTCCTGTGGCCTGGAGGCTCCTTTGGCCTGGGGGCTCCTTTAGCCTGGGGGCTCCTTTGGCCTGGGGGCTCCTGTGGCCTGGGGGCTCCTTTAGCCTGGGGGCTCCTTTAGCCTGGGGGCTCCTTTGGCCTGGGGGCTCCTGTGGCCTGGGGGCTCCTTTGGCCTGGGGGGCTCCTGTGGCCTGGGGGCTCCTTTGTCCTGGAGGCTCCTTTAGCCTGGGGGCTCCTCTGGGGCTTGTTCAGGGCACGGGGCCCATTCAGGGTGGGCAGTGGGTGCCAGTGGCATCAAGTCCCAGCCAGCCCTGCTGGGATTCCTGTGCACTCCTCTCCACGTGTTGGGGCTTTTCCATCCCTGCCTGTGCTCCCCCAGTGCTTTCATAACCGTTCCAGCCATGCCATCAATATTTAAGGAGGCTCCAAGTGCTCATTTCCAGAGCTCCCTGCTGCAGGCAGCAGCTCCAGCCAAGTGCAGCCCTGTGTAGGGAACTTCTGCTGGGCTCCCCAGCCTTCCTTTCCCAGGGATGCATTTGACTGTTGTTATGGATGCCCTGAAAGGAGGATACCAGAAAACATACATTAGACCAATAACCATATCATAAATATGTATTTGCACTGGAGCGGGCAAATTTATCTGTGGAATGATTTAAAACAAAATAAATTCACAGGATAAATTATTCAGTGATTAATATTTGACCAGGCACAGTGTATGCAAAGTTACCTTAATCTGTTTGGAGGCCTGGGTAATGCACAGCGTTGTGCAGGATTTTTACAGCTGTTAAATATTAAGGGCCTCTTGGTCATGTGCATGGGGGCCCCATAAATCATTTTGTCTCTGTAAAGGGGCCTTGAAACACAAGTAAATCACTTTGCTGCTTGGTTTATGGCCCTTGTGTGCAGCAAGAGAGATATAAAAAGGCTTAATGTGTAAATGAGGCTCTGATTCTGCTGCTTTGGGACCTGTGATGCTTTCCCAACACCAAACTCCCTGCGGGAAGGGGGAGCGTGGCCAGAGGCAGCACACGCTGAGGTGGAGCAGCTCCCTGGCCTGTCCCATGGGCTGGCAGGGTCCTGGGGCCCTGTTCTGTCCTGTCCCAGCCCCTGGCACCCCTGCCCTGCCCTGCCCTGCCCTGCCCTGCCCTGCCCTGTCCCAGCCCCCTGCCCTGTCCCAGCCCCTGGCACCCCTGCCCTGTCCCAGCCCTGCCCTGTCCCAGCCCCTGGCACCCCTGCCCTGTCCCAGCCCCTGGCACCCCTGCCCTGCCTTGTCCCAGCCCCTGGCACCCCTGCCCTCCCCTGCCCTGCCCTGTCCCAGCCCCTGGCACCCCTGTCCCAGCCCCCTGGCACCCCCTGCTCTGTCCCAGCCCCCTGGCACCCCTGCCCTGCTCTGTCCCAGCCCCTGGCACCCCTGCCCTGCCCTGCCTTGTCCCAGCCCCTGGCACCCCTGCCCTGCCCTGCCCTGCCCTGTCCCAGCCCTGCCCTGTCCCAGCCCCTGGCACCCCTGGCCACCTCGGGCTGAGCCCAGTGCTGTGCTGGGGGCACGGGGCAGCCCAGAGCTGCTCTGGCAGTGCCCAGGTGCCAGCCCAGCTCAGCTCCTGCTCACCAAAGTGTGACTGATCCCAGCCAAACAGGAGCCTCTGCCCCAGATACTGCTAATGCTGCTTTTAATTTCATTGCTGCTTAATATGTAAGAGAAATCTCCTAAACTCAGTGAAATCCATCAGCTGGCAGGATGGGAACCGCCGGAGCCAAGCTGTCACTGTGATATCATAACTGGAGCAAATGGCTTTTGATTTGGTGATGGCAACGAGACAGACCTTTAGCTGTAAATTATTCATGTACAGGACTAATACAGCAAACACTACAGCCCATGCCAAAATGCTCCTTGGGTATTTGCTGTGCCTGACTGCGATGCAGACGAACGATTCCTTTGTCGCTGGTGAATCCCCGACCTCTGGGCACTGCTTATCACAGCACAAATGCAAGTACCCATGAAATGAAATTTCACTCCATTAATTAAATATTTTGTGTTACAGATTAATCTCCCACGTCGAGTAAGAGTTTGTTCCATTTTTTGAAGGCAATAGGTTAAATTTGAGAGAGGAATACAATACCAAGCCCCAGAGAGCAGATGAACCCAGCACCTCCAGGAGCACCCCAGACCCTAACCTGGTACTAAAGGTGCTTCCTCCTGGCACAAAGCTGCTCAGCTGCCCTGTGAAAAACACCAATCACCCGTTTTTAACATTTTAAAAGTTTATTAGTAATAAAATGGTTATAAAAATAGCAATATAATTAGAGTAATAAAAATTTGGACAATTTGAATTAGGACAATATGAGACAACAGAAACAAAGAGTTACAGACAGTCTGGGTACCTTTTTCTGGGCAGCATAAACCCGAAAAAGGACCCACGTTAACAGAGGATTAACCCTTAAAAGCAACAGCCTGTTGCATATTCACACACCTCATCCATGATGCATAAATTCCATTCAAACACAGGATTCTGGCTGGGCAGTGTCAGCTTCTTCCTCTGAATCCTGGCAGCTCTTCAGGGCTGAACAAGGCAGGCAGAAGTTCATTTGTCCTGATAATGGAGCAATGAATTCCCTTTCTCTGAAACATTCAGGTGTCCTGTGGCTGCTATCTCACTGCAAGTCCTTTCTTTAAAAAAGTATCTTACATAGCACAGTTTCTATTTTAACATTTTGCTATAACCTAAAACTACATTTAACACACTACTTAAGAAAATTAGTACAATTGTATATCTAGATATACAATTTTCTAACCCAACACATAGAATATTCATTTGAACATTTGCCAAAAGCCAGTCTCCCCAGCTCTGTGCTCACACGTGGGCTCTCTGCTGGCTGGATGTGGTTTTGGCCAAGCAGGGAGGCTGGGATGGGGCTGGTGCAGCCCTTGGGGCCCAGACCCTGCACCCCCTGAAGCTCCAGCCTGGTTCTGAGAGCTCCAAGCACCAGACTCAGACCTCACAGCTGGTCAATAAATAATGACCATAAAACACCACAATGAGCCTCTTGACCAGCAGGTCACACATGCATTTACAGTGCAATTTATCTTTCCCCAGCAAAGGAACTAGGCTGCAGCATTTGGTGTTCACCAGATAAAGCTGAAATAAAGCAATGGGTGAGACCTGAGCAGCTGCTCCCCGTGTCAGCATCCAGAGATGCCTCCCACAAACGAGCTCTGGACCATCTCCTTCTGGCTGGGGCTGGCTTCAGGGAGGGCTTTTGAACCATGGGCTGCTGGGGTTTGCACCCTGCCCCAGCAGTGAAGCCCCTCTGCCCTGCTGGGCTCAGTCTGTGTGTCAGGACTGGGCTGGCAGGACCTGCCTGGGCTCTGTGCCTTCTTGAGCTGCCTCTCTCCTTAACAAGCTCCTTCCCTGGCCAAATGACTTCGTTTCTGTGGCTGATGTGATGGCAAACGGGCCCAGGAGGGTGCGGGAGGGAAGGGGGGAAGGAAATGTCTGGAGCAATTGGTGTGATTAGAGCAGCTGAATGCTCTGCTTCCCTAAAGCAGCACAGCTCCCATGGACCTGTCTGGGTGAGGGATGGGGCCCAGCACTGCCCTGCCAGGCCTTGCTAAGCTCAGCTCATTTCTGGGGTGCTGCTGGATGCCACCCGTGGATCCACCTGCTGTAATTACCTTCATTTTCCAGTCAAATCCCAGAATCCCTGAGCTTGGAAATGTCCAGCCCTGTTCCACGTTCAGGAATTGCCCATCCCCTCCCTGCATCCCTGGGTGAATTCAGAGCAAAGGGGCACCTCAGCCTAACCTGCCTCTGCTTTTATTCAGAGCAAAGGGGCACCTCAGCCTAACCTGCCTCTGCTTTTATTCAGAGCAAAGGGGCCCCTCAGCCTAACCTGCCCTCTTCTTTCATCCTTTCCAGAGCTTGCACAGGCAGATGGAGCTGGGTGTTTTGGGCTCTCAGATGGAGCTGGGTGTTTTGGGCTCTCAGATGGAGCTGGGTGTTTTGGGCTCTCAGATGGAGCTGGGTGGTGTTGGGCTCTCAGATGGAGCTGGGTGGTGTTTTGTGCTCTCAGATGGAGCTGGGTGGTGTTTTGTGCTCTCAGATGGAGCTGGGTGGTGTTTTGAGCTCTCAGATGGAGCTGGGTGCTGCTGGGCTCTCAGATGGAGCTGGGTGTTTTGGGCTCTCAGATGGAGCTGGGTGTTTTGAGCTCTCAGATGGAGCTGGGTGCTTTGAGCTCTCAGATGGAGCTGGGTGTTTTGGGCTCTCAGATGGAGCTGGGTGGTGTTTTGAGCTCTCAGATGGAGCTGGGTGTTTTGAGCTCTCAGATGGAGCTGGGAGGTTTTGAGCTCTCAGATGGAGCTGGGTGGTGCTGGGCTCTCAGATGGAGCTGGGTGGTGTTTTGGGCTCTCAGATGGAGCTGGGTGGTGCTGGGCTCTCAGATGGAGCTGGGTGGTGTTTTGGGCTCTCAGATGGAGCTGGGTGTTTTGGGCTCTCAGATGGAGCTGGGTGTTTTGGGCTCTCAGATGGAGCTGGGTGTTTTGGGCTCTCAGATGGAGCTGGGTGGTGTTGGGCTCTCAGATGGAGCTGGGTGTTTTGGGCTCTCAGATGGAGCTGGGTGTTTTGGGCTCTCAGATGGAGCTGGGTGGTGCTGGGCTCTCAGATGGAGCTGGGTGTTTTGGGCTCTCAGATGGAGCTGGGTGTTTTGGGCTCTCAGATGGAGCTGGGTGGTGTTGAGCTCTCAGATGGAGCTGGGTGTTTTGAGCTCTCAGATGGAGCTGGGTGGTGCTGGGCTCTCGGAGCTGGGTGTTTTGAGCTCTCAGATGGAGCTGGGTGGTGTTTTGGGCTCTCAGATGGAGCTGGGTGTTTTGAGCTCTCAGATGGAGCTGGGTGGTGTTTTGGGCTCTCAGATGGAGCTGGGTGGTTTTGGGCTCTCAGATGGAGCTGGGTGTTTTGGGCTCTCAGATGGAGCTGGGTGGTGTTGGGCTCTCAGATGGAGCTGGGAGGTTTTGGGCTCTCAGGTCCCTGCCCAGCACCCTGGTGCTGCCCCTGCCCCACTTCATCCCCTCAAACCCCCCACAGGAGGGAAAAGCTTCTGATCCCAGAGCATTTGGGATTGCCCAGGCATGGGAAACTTAATTGGTCTTGAAAGCGGTGCTGAAAATGTTTGGAATGAAGTAGTGTCTGGAGGGTCTCCCACTGCCTGCGTTTATTTGATGCAAAAGTGCTTTGCTCAAGATGCTAAATCAGATAAACCAAACCATTCATTTCTGAAAGTTCAATTCGCCACTTAGAGGATAGAAAATAAACCAAGCTAAGCCACAGCACCACTGAACAGCGAGATACAGGGTTTAAGGCAAAGCCCACTGTGCCTGGGAATGTTTCTCACATAAATCAAATTTATCTCTGTAGAGCAGAAGCCCAGTTTATGAGCTTCAGACAGGGAAAAAATAAGAAAACTTCCAGAGAGGGTGTCTTAAATAGCTCATAAAAATGGAGCCTGTGCCCCTATGGAAAGGGATATCTGATAGTCCCAGAAAAGTGCCAGCCTGCACAGAGCCCAGCTCCACTTGTGCTCACAGGGGGCTCAGAGCATCCCTCCCTTCCCAACACAGAAGTCAGCTCCACCTGTGGAGCTCCAAGGGCTCAGAGCATCCCTCCCTTCCCAACAGAGAGCTCAGCTCCACCTGTGCTCACAGAGAAGGCTCGGAGCATCCCTCCCTTCCCGAGGCAGAGCCCAGCTCCACCTGTGCTCACAGGGGGCTCAGAGCATCCCTCCCTTCCCAACACAGAGTTCAGCCCCATCTGCAGAGCTCCAAGGCTCGGAGCATCCCCCCCTTCCTCTTCCAGGAGCATCCGTCCCTTCCCAACACAGAGTTCAGCTCCACCTGTGGAGCTCCAAGGGCTCAGAGCGTCCCTCCCTTCCTCTGCCAGCAGCAGCAGCTCTGCCTGGCATCGTGCTCCAGGGAATCCATCACCAGCAGCTCCTCTGGCCCTCAGCCTCTCTGGTTCTATGGCAGGAGCAGGGGCAGGGACAGGGATAGGGGCAGGGACAGGGGCAGGGACAGGGGCAGGGGCAGGGACAGGGGCAGGGGCAGCTGGGCACAGGCAGCCCGGGCAGGGGAAGGGACAGGGGCAGGGGCAGGGACAGGGGCAGGGGAAGGGACAGGGACAGGGGCAGGGACAGGGGCAGGGGCAGCTGGGCACAGGCCGCCCGGGCAGGGGCACCAGGCACTGTCCCCATGTCCCTGCTGCCCAAGCTGGCACCGCTGCCCCACTGCAGGAGCCTCTGCTGCCCCTGCCAGGGCACAGCCTCATCCCCAGGGGCTGCTCAGCAAACACAGCTGCTTTAGGCTGAGGGAAGGGCAGCCAGGCCCCAGGTGTCTGTCAGTGCCGTGGCCAGGGGAAATGCCACTGTCATCCCAGGGGACAAACTGCCCTGGGGCACTGCTGGGCACTGCTGGGCCAGCCCTGCCTGTGGAACCACAGGACCCAGCCCGGTTTGGGTTGGAAGGGTCCTGAATATCGATTTGTTCCCACTCCTGCTGTGGGCAGGGACACCTTCCACTATTCCAGGTTGCTCCAAGCCCCATCCCACCTGGCCTGGGACACTTCCAGGGATGGGCACCCCACCACTTCCCCGGACAGCCTGCTCCAATGCTTAGCCAGGCTTTCAGTAAGGAAATTCTCCCAGCAATGCAATCTGAGCCTCCCCTGGGGCACCCTGGGGCCATTTTCCCTTGTCCCATCCCTCATTGTCTGGGGAGGAGCTGATGCTCCCCTCACAGCAACCTCCAATTAGGAGATCAGTAATGGCTTTGAGCAGGGAAGAGGGAAGTAATTTCCAAAGTAATTGTTTCCATGAGCATCTTTTTCAGCTGGGTGTCTCAGCAGAGCCCTTCTGGCTGCTCTGCCGCCCTTGCCCCCGTCCCTGTGCCCAGGTGCAGCAGCCACGGTCCGTGTCCCTCTGTAATAGGGACATCCATCATGTCCCTGTGCCCAGGCAGGAGCAGCTGCTCCTGCTGCCCTGCCAGCCCCGGGGCAGTGCCAGCACGGGGCTGAACGGGGCAGGGCAGGAACAGCAGCTCATGGTGGGCTGGAGCTGCTCTGTGCCCCGTGCTCCCCATGCTTCACACAGACCCCAGACCCCTCATGGGGGGCTCCTGTCCCTGCAGACCCCAGACCCCTCATGGGGGGCTCCTGTCCCTGCAGACCCCAGACCCCTCTGGGGCTCCTCGCCCTGCAGACCCCAGACCCCTCATGGGGGTTCAGCCCAGCCTGGCACTGGATCCCCTCCTCCCAGGTGCTGCCCAGCCACCCCTGAGTGCCAGGGGGAGCAGCAGGGCTGCATTCACTCACCTTTAGCAATATTTGCTTCAAATTCAACCAAACTCCTCCCACCAGCAGCCTTTTTCAGCAGAGTCACTTCAGTTGTGTGTTTAACAGCTTGCTGCCTGCTATAAAGCTTAATTATTGATTGCTAGCCCTGTTGTACAGCTCAATTATTGATTGATAGCATGGTGAGCCCTGCTGAGGGAAGGGAAGGGAAGGGAAGGGAAGGGAAGGGAAGGGAAGGGAAGGGAAGGGAAGGGAAGGGAAGGGAAGGGAAGGGAAGGGAAGGGAAGGGAAGGGAAGGGAAGGGAAGGGAAGGGAAGGGAAGGGAAGGGAAGGGAAGGGAAGGGAAGGGAAGGGAAGGGAAGGGAAGGTGCAGCCCTGAGGAGAAGGGGACTGCAGAGCCCAGGAGGGCTGGCCAGGAGCCCTGAGAGCAGCTCCTGGCAAGGGTGACTTTTGGGAGCAGAGACAAAGGGACAACGGGAGGATGCTCCAAGAATAGCAGATCACTTGATACTGAGAGTAAGAGATGAGAGAGGAGAAACTGGAGCGACTGCAAGAACAGAACAGACGAGAGGTGAACGGGGTGAATTTCTCCATGTGATGGTGGCACACAGAGGCCACCAGCAGGACCAAGGAGGCACAGATTTATCTGTAGAGGGGATGAGGACCAGGAGCCAAGGGGACACAGATTTATCTGTAGTGGAGATGAGGACCAGGAGCCAAGGAGCCACAGATTTAGCTGTAGAGGGGATGAGGACCAGGTGGGAGATGAAAGGGAAGAGAGTATGGCATTAAATCATCGGGGGGGAAGAGTGAAACTTGAGCCTTTTAAAAGGGGAGCTGGGTTTGTTCCAGCTGTATCCAGAATAAAATGTCATGAAAAGACAGCAGAACTGTAGCTGGATTAAAAACCACCTTACTGGCTGGCTGCTGGCAGAGACTCCTCATTTAAGAGCTGGTTGTCTCTCAGGCTGAGGGTTTCCCTCCGTGCCATCAGGGACGGGCCTGTCAGGCTGGTGGCCATGCCAGGGTGACAGTGAGTGACAGCCTGGCTGTCCCTGAGCCCTGTCCCTGCAGGGCTGCCTGCCCAGCTCTGCAGCACACCCCAGCCTGCTGCTGAGCACCTCCTGGGGCCATCGCACTCTCACACCACCACAGCTCTGCCAGGATTTGGGGCCCTGGAAAGCCCAACCAAAGTGCAGCCCCCAGCAAACCCATCCCCAGGGCTGGCGTGGAATCACAGCTTGGCTTGGGAGGGATCTCAGAGAAAACTGAGCTGCAGCTCATTAAACAGAGCAGTGTCAGAGATCAGAGCTGCCATCTCAGTGAGTGCTGGGGGAGCCCCAGGCAGTGCCTGTGCCCCTTGTCCCAGCCCTGATCCCCTCCCTGTGAGCCCAGAGCTGCTGTGCCACTGCTCCTGCCAGGGGACAGGAGGAAAGCAGGGCTCCTGCTCCTCTTCTCCCTCTGTTTGCTGAGCTTTCCTTGCACTGCTGTCATTTGTGGTGGGGTAAAGGGGAACATGCAATTTATTCTCCATTATGTTCAGAGTAATGACAAGTCTTAAAATAGCTCTCAATTAGCGATTGATTGCAATTAATTGGAACAACATAGGCTGACATGATAGCTTCGGATCTCCAGAGCATTTTTGAGTTCATGAGCTCTAATTTCCAAAAATTCAAGAATTCTGGCTCCCACATCACCACAGCCATCTGTCAGCAGTTTCTCACACAGGTCTTTGAGAAGCAGGAGCAATAAACTCGCTGGCTTTGCTAATTAAAGCAGGGGTCCAAAGTGGGGCTCATTTAATGTGAGCTGGGGGGTCCATCCAGGTATGGAAATATCCCTGCATTGCCAGGGAGGCTGTGGGCTCCCAGCCCTGGAAGTGCCCTCACCCTGCATTGCTGCAAAGCTCCTGCAGCAGCTCCAGAGCTGGGGCAGCCTCAGGGGACCTGTTTTGTGATCATCCAGAGCAATGTGCTCCTACCTGTGCTTGAATTAATGCATGGGTGGAGTATCTCCCTTAATAAGAGCTTCAACCCATGATCCTGATCATGCCCTGGGCTGTGTCTGCTGCTCTGCTGGCTGAGCAGGGGCTCTGTGTGTGCCCCTGCAGGCCCAGGGCTGTGATCCCTCCCTGGGCTGTGGCTCTGTGTGTGCCCCTGCAGGGCCAGGGCTGTGATCCCTCCCTGGGCTGTGGCTCTGTGTGTGCCCCTGCAGGGCCAGGGCTGTGATCCCTCCCTGGGCTGTGGCTCTGTGAGTGCCCCTGCAGGCCCAGGGCTCACCCAGGGCTGTGATCCCTCCCTGGGCTGTGGCTCTGTGAGTGCCCCTGCAGCCCCAGGGTCACTCCAGGGCTGTGATCCCTCCCTGGGCTGTGGCTCTGTGAGTGCCCCTGCAGGCCCAGGGCTGTGATCCCTCCCTGGGCTGTGGCTCTGTGAGTGCCCCTGCAGCCCCAGGGCTGTGATCCCTCCCTGGGCTGTGGCTCTGTGTGTGCCCCTGTAGCCCCAGGGTCACTCCAGGGAGGACAAGGAAAACCCCTGCTCCTTAGCCCTGACTGCTGTCTTTCCATCAAACTTCACTTTCAAGGTCTGGAGCATAAATTGAAAGAAACGGAGAGCAAAAGGAAAGGCTGTGCTGAGGTGCTGGGTTAATATGGCATTGATGAATCAAGAAATACCCAGAAAAGTCTTAAATCTGAGGAGGCAAGGCAGAACTGGAAGATGAAAGATGCAAATAGTGGCAGCTGTGAGTTCTCTGTGCTCCAAACCCACCCAGGCTGGAGCTGCTTGGCAGAACAGAAAGAGCACAGGCTGTGGGCAGAAGGAAGCTGGAGTGCCAGGTTTTCATATAACAGCATTTTCCCAGAGGAAAATACACTGAAATGCCTCAGTCCTGATGGCCAAATACTGTTTCTGGTCACGTGCTGGGAAAGGGGAGCCCCAGGCAGGGCAGCCAGCAGCACTGGGGTGTTCCTTGCTCACAGGCAGGGCTTGGCTGTGCAGGCGCGGCCGGCTCGGGGCAGCAGCAGAGTCCAGAATGTTCCCTGCACAGCCCAGGGCGTGAGGGGCCATGGAGGAGCTGTCAGGGAGGCCTGGGCTGCCCCCAGCTCCCAGGGATGAGCAGCAGCTGCTCCCCTCCCGTCCTGCTGCTCACACTCCAGGCTGCTCCTCCTCTCCAAATCTGAGCTCCATCACATGGTACTTTGAGAAGATCCCTACATAAATATTTTGGCTCATTTGATATGCCTTCTGGTATTTTAACACCAGGTCTCTTTTTTCTTCACCATTTGGGGAAATTATTTTTATTTTCAAACAAATCTGATACTCTCACAGCAGTTCACTTCCAGAACCAAGTGTTTTAGGGAAGATTGCAGGAGTGCTGGTGAGCTGGCAATGTGCTGGGGGACTCCTGATGGAAGTGTGTGTGCTGCTGGGCACTGGCTGGAAATCCCTGTGCATGGGCAAGGCAGACCAGGGAGCAATTCTGGCCCTTATATTGGGTTGGCAAGTTCAGAATATTTAAATGGAAAACACTTTGAACTAGAAATTTTAAATTTTAATCTCAGTTTCAGTTGAATTCAAAGCAGATGGCAGCATCCAGGTGTCCCCAGCTGCCCCCAGAAGGGTAAAATGTGTGTGAGCTTCCTAAGGGGGCTGGGACAGCCACAGGCTCTGCCCGTTCCCTTCCCTCCTTGGTTCCTCCCTCCCCAGCTCCCTCCTCTCCCCCATCCCTCTCCCCTTCCCTGCTGCCTTTGAGCATCTGGGAGGGCTCAGACCAGTGGTGCCACTGCCAAGTCCTTCCCAGCATTGTCTCCCACTGAGATTTTACTGCAGATGCTTGATCCTAAAAGCAAATAAAAGCAAAATAAATCCCAGGGCGTCTGTCCTGCTGCCAGGACAGCTCCTGGAGTCAGGACAGCTCCTGGAACCGCCAGTGCCTGCAGTTTGTCAGTGTTCCTCACTTTTCCTGGGCAGTTTTATTTAGACAGGGGCATTTTCTGCTGAGAAACCCGGCCCTGTTACAAGTCAGATTGTATTTATTGCAACCCCAGTTAGAGCTTGGTCTCTCACCAATCCCAACCCCTCAATTCCCGCCTGGATGCAGCCCCAGAGGCGCTGGGCACGCCCCAGTGCCAGCCCCACACCAAACTGGCACCGCACCAGTGCCACCCTGTGCTCAGCCCCGGGGCAAACCCAGCTTGGACCGAGCCCCTGGACAATGGGGATGGGTCTGAGAGCCCCAGCCTGCATCCCTGGCTGTGAGAGGGCACAGAGGGGGCACAGGGGGTGCCAGGGCTGCAGGGATGGGTCTGAGAGGGCACAGGGGGTGCCAGGGCTGCAGGGATGGGTCTGAGAGGGCACAGAGGGGGCACAGGGGGTGCCAGGGCTGCAGGGATGGGTCTGAGAGCCCAGCACTGCACTCCTGGCTGTGAGAGGGGCACAAAGGGGGCACAGAGGGTGCCAGGGCTGCACTCCTGGCTGTGAGAGGGCACAGAGGGGGCACAGAGGGTGCCAGGGCTGCACTCCTGGCTGTGAGAGGGCACAGGGGGTGCCAGGCTGCAGGCACAGCAGTGACAGGGCTCCTGTGCCATGGGGGTCCCAGGGGGCTGCTCCCCCTGCCAGCCCTGCCCACCTGGGCATTCACTGCTCCATGGGGATCAGCTGCTGCCATCAGCCCCTGCAGAGCACAGACAGGGAGGAGGAGGAGGCAGCACAACCCAGAGCAGAGGTGAAAGTCATGGGACAGGAGGGAGAAAAGGAGCGAGAAACAGAAATAAATCAAACCAACAACAAAGCCCTGGAGCAGAAGGAGCAGGGGAAGGAATAAAAGGTAAGAGGACAACATAAATGGACCAGAGTGGATTGAGAACAGTAGGGAAATGTCTCAAGGGATGATCACAGGCTGGGAGGTTGGTACAGCCACACACATAGAGGTAAATGAGCATCTGGAAACAGAAAATATCCCTGTGTGCCTCGAACCCAGGCACCAGCTGTGCCTGAGCTGCTGCCTGGGGACATTGTCCCTTCCCAGCCGTGACACCAGCCCCAGCCCTGCCCTGTGCCCCAGCACTGGCTGCCCTGGGCTCTTCATGCCAGGCTCAGCATCTCCCAGCCCTGATCAGAGCTGGGTGGGCTGGGGCACTCCCTGGCCCATCTGGGGCACTCCCTGGCCCATCTCTCACCATGAACACCCTTCCCTGGCCCATCCCTCACCATGAACACCCTTCCCTGGCCCATCTCTCACCATGAACACTTCCCTGCCCCACCTCTCACCATGAACACTTTCCTGGCCCATCTCTCACCATGAACACTCTTCCCTGGCCCATCTCTCACCATGAACACCCTTCCCTGGCCCATCTCTCACCATGAACACCCTTCCCTGGCCCATCCCTCACCATGAACACCCTTCCCTGGCCCATCCCTCACCATGAACACTCTTCCCTGGCCCATCTCTCACCATGAACACTCTTCCCTGGCCCATCTCTCACCATGAACACCCTTCCCTGGCCCATCTCTCACCATGAACACTCTTCCCTGGCCCACCTCTCACCATGAACACCCTTCCCTGGCCCATCCCTCACCATGAACACCCTTCCCTGGCTTTTGTCGCTCTGGTTCGCCCCCAGCTCCTGCCCAGCTCTCTCACAGCATCCATCCTCCTGCACAGGGATTTCCCATTTCCTCCTTGCAGCCTGGCTGGGAAGGGGGGAGAGGAGAAGGGGAAAGCTGGGTGGCTGCTGGCTTGTGTGTCAATTATACATCAGAGGCTCTGCTGCCGCTTCAGAAGCTTCTAATAATAATTATTATAATTAGGGCACTGGGAGAGAAATGTGCTGAGATCAGGGAGGAAAGCAGGAAAGCCAGGCCAGAATTAATTAGCCACTTTTATCTAAGAATCTCAAAGCATTTAGACATTAATTAACGGGAGCTGTGGTTGAGGCAGCCGATGCTCCTTCGCTGCCTCGGGCTCAGCCCCTCCCTGCCCAGCCCTGCGGGCACCGGGAGCGCTCCGGGACCGCTCCTCAACACCCTCGGCCCTGGCTGCCAGCGAGAGCCCCGAGAGCCCCGAGGGCGGGTGCGTGTGTGCGGCTGCAGCCGGGCACTGCCCTGGCACTCTGGGCACCCCCGGTTCCCAGGGGCTGCTGCTGGCCCGGCCCAGCCCTGGAGCCCCCACCCGCCCACCCGTGCCCTGGCACCACCGTGCTGGCTATGGGGCACCTGTGCCCTGGCACCAACACCCTGGCTATGGGGGCACCTGTGCCATGGCACCACCGTGCTGGCTATGGGGCACCTGTGCCCTGGCACCAACACCCTGGCTATGGGGCACCTGTGCCCTGGCACCAACACCCTGGCTATGGGGCACCTGTGCCACAGCACCAACACCCTGGCTATTGGGGCACCTGTGCCATGGCACCTGGGCACCCACAGAGCGGGTCACTGGGGCAAATCCTTCCTGTCTCCTGCCACACCCGTGGGGTGCCCACTGTTGGTGAATATTCATTAAGAGGAATTAGCATCTAATAGGGCTTAATTGACTTATAAAAGCCTTGTTTTGTGCTAATGAAGTCTGCACTGTAGCTGTGCCTGACGGCAGCTGCTGGGTCCCTGCGCCCTGGCTGCCACCTCGGCTCCATCCCTTCTGCTTCCCCACAGTCCCTGGAGCTGTGCCTGTCCCATCCCTGGAGCTGTTCCTGTCCCATCCCTGGAGCTGTTCCTGTCCCATCCCTGCCCCATCCCTGGGAGCTGTTCCTGTCCCATTCCTGTCCCATCCCTGCCCCATCCCTGGAGCTGTTCCTGTCCCATCCCTGGAGCTGTGCCTGTCCCATCCCAGGGGGTGTTCAAAGCCAGCCTGGACAAACCTGGTCTGTGGGGCTGTCCGTGCCCGTGGGGGATGTCCCCCTTCTCCTGGGGTGTCCCCCTGCCCGTGGAGCTGTCCCTGCCCACACTGAGCCTGGGGCAGTGCCATGACACAAACATCCCTTCAGCCACACCATGGTGGGACCGAGTGGCAGCCTGTGAGTCCCAGCTGGGACAAGGCTGTCCATGGCCTGGGCACTGTGTGCAGGCTTGCAGAGCTCACTGATGATCCCAGCAGTGCTCTGGGCCCCTGCAGGGGGATCTGGGGTTGCTTTGGGGGCTCAAGGCACGGTTTGAGCTCTGTTCCTTGGCTGGGACAAAGCCCTCTGGTCTCAGAGCTGTCCCACTGCTGTGGGGTGTGGGTACCAGCTGCAATGAGGAGCTCCTGGAAGTGCTCTCAGAGCTCGTGGGTCAGGGTTTTACAGGGGCTCAGCTCATAATGCCTTTGTCCAAGCCTAGAAATGGATAAAAACGTTCAGTTTAGCCATTATTGACTGTTTTCAGACGAGACACAGGGCAGCTTTGAAGTGAGTCTGTAAATGAGAGTAGCCCTGCAGCTCCCAGACTGAGAGACTCCTTCATCATTGACAGGGGAGACGAGGGAGGAGGTGAGGAGGCTTCCTGGCTTCTGGTTTTCTGGCTGTTCCTGTAAATTGTGTGCTCTGTGTTCCTGGCTGGGTGAGGATGGAGGCACAGGAGAGCAGGGCAGTGCCAGTGGGGCTCCCAGTGCCCACAGCCCCTTCCCCAGGCTCTGCTCCCAGCCCCAGGGGCTTTCAATTGCTGCCAACATCTATTTCAACTTTTCTCTCCTTTTCCCCATTTTTCGATGGGGCTCTGGGGCAGCAAAAACATCACCTGAGTCCCACAGCTGAGCCTGCTGCCAGCTCTGCCCTGGTCACAGACTGCTGCAGCTGGGCAGGGCTCCAGCCGGAGAACAGCCTCAGCCCTGCTCTGCAGGATGGGAATTGTCACTGTCCTGGGCTTCCCTCCTGGCTCTGCCACTGAAGGACCTGCTGGAACAGGGATCTGCTGCTCTGGGAGCCCCAGGGTAACAGGGATCTGCTGGTCCTGGAACTCCAGGGTAACAGGGATCTGCTGCTGGTCCTGGCAGCCCCAGGGTAACAGGGATCTGCTGATCCTGGGAGCCCCAGGGTAACAGGGATCTGCTGGTGCTGGGAGCTCAGGGTAACAGGGATCTGCTGCTGCTGGGAGCCCCAGGGTAACAGGGATCTGCTGCTGCTGGGAGCCCCAGGGTAAGGGGATGTACTGGTCCTGGGAGCTCAGGGTAACAGGGATCTACTGGTCCTGGGAGCTCAGGGTAAGGGGATCTACTGGTCCTGGGAGCTCAGGGTAACAGGGATCTGCTGCTGCTGCTGGGAGCCCCAGGGTAACAGGGATCTGCTGGTGCTGGGAGCCCCAGGGTAACAAGGATCTACTGGTCCTGGGAGCTCAGGGTAACAGGGATCTGCTGCAGGTCCTGGCAGCCCCAGGGTAACAGGGATCTGCTGCTGCTGCAGCTGGGAGCCCCAGGGTAACAGGGATCTGCTGCTCTGGGAGCCCCAGGGTAACAGGGATCTGCTGGTGCTGGGAGCTCAGGGTAACAGGGATCTGCTGGTGCTGGCAGCTCCAGGCTAAGGGGATCTGCTGCTGCTGCTGCTGCTGCTGGGGGAGCTGTGCCCGCACTGTGTGCTGTGCCCAGGGAAGGTCCCTGCAAGGGTCCCTGTGCCCTGGCTGCCCTGCCGGCCCAGGGGGGCCCAGCAGCCTGTGCTGGGCTGTGTGGGCTGTGGAGCTGCCCTCACCCTCTCTCTCTCTCTCTGTGCCCTGCAGGCGAGCCCTCCCGCTGGTCCTCGTCCCACTGCGACTGCTGCTGCAAGAACGGCAAGGGCGACAAGGAGGGCGAGAGCGGCACGTCCTGCAACGAGCTGTCCACGTCCAGCTGCGACAGCCAGTCCGAGGCCAGCTCCCCCCAGGAGACCGTCATCTGCGGGCCCGTGACGCGCCAGCCCAACATCCAGACTCTGGACAGGGCCAAGAAGGGCCCGGTGCAGCTGCTGCAGCAGGCCGAGAGCCGCAGGAAGAGCGACCTGCTGCGGACTCTCACCTCCGGCTCCCGCGAGTCCAACGCCAGCAAGAAGAAAGCCGTGAAGGAGAAGCTCTCCATTGAGGAGGAGCTGGAGAAATGTATCCAGGATTTCCTCAAGATCAAAATCCCAGACAGGTTTCCCGAGAGGAAGCACCCCTGGCAATCGGAACTGCTGCGGAAGTACCACCTGTAGGGCGGGCAGGGCGCACGGCCTGGGCACCTGAGAGCCACGTCCCGAGGGACACAACAGCAGCTCCCAATAATAACTGTTTGTTAGGTCGCCAAAACCAAAATCCATCTCTAGTACTGCCTAATTTGCCTATTTCACCTTAACATTTCTAGTCGTAGGGGAGCGATCCTTTTGCAGTCCTGGAAGCACAATGACAAACGCTTTTGTTTGTAAACTCGAGTCTTACACAATTGAGAACCTTAAGGGCACAGCCAGGCCGGCCCCGGGGGGCGCTGGGGCGGCCCGGAGCGGGCAGGGCGGGCTGGGGAGGGCTCGGTCCCTCTGCAGCCCGCTCGGAGCCGTGTGCCTGCAGGGAGGAGCACAGCACGGAGCCCCGGCTCGGCCCCGCAGTTTAAGCATGTGTATTTATATATGTGCATATATATATGTGTGTATATATATCTCTCTGTATATATATATATGTATATATATATCAATATATATTGCTTAAAGATTTTCTGGCTCTCTCCTTATAACTGCACTTGCTCAGAAAAGAGCATTTTTTTAGTCTGTGGATGTCCTGTTTCTTCTCCAGGCCTTTGAGGGCTGAACAGTAGAAAACCATCTCCCTGTCTCTCTCCTGTCCCCCTGCCAGTCCTTCCCCCTCCCTGGGGCACTGTAAATGTGTCCCAGTGGAGAGCAGGTGCAGTCTCTGGGTTTGTGTCACCATCAGTGAAATACTCCATTTGTTGGGATGCTGTGTCCCTCCTGTGTTCCCCGAGGCTCTCGGCTGTTACTGGAGTGCTGACCCCCCTGGAAAGCTGCAGGGATGGCTCTGGGCTGTGTGGGGATGCTGTGGGGATGCTGTGGGGATGCTGGGTCCTGCAGGTGCCAGGGCTGTGTGCCAGGAGGGGCTGTCCCAGCTGGCAGGGACAGTGGGCACCGCAGCCCCTCCTGCGGGTGCCAGCCCTGCCCGGGCCCTGGTGGCACTGCAGCAAGGCAGGGCCTGTGCCCGTGTGCCCCTGCAGCAAGGCAGGCCCTGGGCCCGTGTGCCCCTGCAGCAAGGCAGACCCTGTGCCCGTGTGCCCCTGCATCAAGGCAGGGCCTGTGCCCGTGTGCCCCTGCAGCAAGGCAGGCCCTGTGCCCGTGTGCCCCTGCAGCAAGGCAGGGCCTGTGCCCGTGTGCCCCTGCAGCAAGGCAGGGCCTGTGCCCGTGTGCCCCTGCAGCAAGGCAGGGCCTGTGCCCGTGTGCCCCTGCAGCAAGGCAGGGCCTGTGCCCGTGTGCCCCTGCAGCAAGGCAGGGCCTGTGCCCGTGTGCCCCTGCAGCAAGGCAGGCCCTGTGCCCGTGTGCCCCTGCAGCAAGGCAGGCCCTGTGCCCGTGTGCCCCTGCAGCAAGGCAGGGCCTGTGCCTGTGTGCCCCTGCAGCAAGGCAGGCCCTGTGCCCGTGTGCCCCTGCAGCAAGGCAGGCCCTGTGCCCGTGTGCCCCTGCAGCAAGGCAGGGCCTGTGCCCGTGTGCCCCTGCAGCAAGGCAGGGCCTGTGCCCGTGTGCCCCTGCAGCAAGGCAGGGCCTGTGCCCGTGTGCCTCTGCAGCAAGGCAGGGCCTGTGCCCGTGTGCCCCTGCAGCAAGGCAGGGCCTGGGCCCGTGTGCCCCTGCAGCAAGGCAGGCCCTGTGCCCGTGTGCCCCTGCAGCAAGGCAGGGCCTGTGCCCGTGTGCCCCTGCAGTAAGGCAGGGCCTGTGCCCATGTGCCCCGGAGCTGTGGGAAGGGCTGGGTGCTCCTGCACTGCCCCGAGCCCAGGGAAGGGCCAGGGAGGGGGCACGGGCTGGCAGAGAGGGGCTGGCACAGGCAGGGCTGGGGCTGGCACTGACAGGGGATAGCCAGGGCTGGGCTGGCACAGGAACAGGCACAGCCAGGATTGGGGCTGGCACTGGCAGGGCACAGCCAGGGCTGGGCTGGCACTGGCAGGGCACAGCCAGGGCTGGGCTGGCACTGGAACAGGGACAGCCAGGATTGGGGCTGGCACTGGCAGGGCACAGGCAGGGCTGGGCTGGTACAGGAACAGGGACTGCCAGGGCTGGGCAGGGGGCTTGGGCTGCTGGGGCAGCCATGGAGAGGGACAGAACACTCCAGTGCTCCAGCTGGGGAGGCCACAGCTGGGAACAAACCAGCTGGGGGATTTGGGATCAATCATTTCTTTTCTAAAGGCACAGGAAGAAGATTTTATATATATATATATATATCTATGAATATAAAGGTGTGGGCAGTGCTGGTAGCGCAGATCACTCAGTTCTGACTCAGTAAGTGTCCTGCAGGTCCCAGGGTCCCCTCCCACACCCCAGGCGCTGCTGTGGAGCTGCAGTCCTGCCTGCACTGTCCTTTCTGTGCTCCTGCTGCAGCTCCAGCCAGGAGCAGCCTCGGTGCCTGCGGGGCTGGGCAGGGCTTCCAGGGAACCATGGGGTGTCCAGGGGCCCCCAGCCGTGTTTGGGGTTGGGTGCACCTTAGAGCAGCTCAAAAAGGAAGCAATGCATGTCCAGAGGGGTGGGCAGACAGGAGCTGGCTGCAGCTGGGGGACCCTCACAGCAATGCACCTGCAGCTGGGGAACCCTCACAGCAATGCACCTGCAGCTGGGGACCCTGGAACCCTCACAGCAATGCACCTGCAGCTGGGGACCCTGGAACCCTCACAGCAATGCACCTGCAGCTGGGGACCCTGGAACCCTCACAGCAATGCACCTGCAGCTGGGGACCCTCACAGCAATGCACCTGCAGGGGGCTGCAGAGCAGGGCACCTTGGGCAGCTGGGGCCACCTCTGGGATGCTGTGGGTGCAGGAGGAGCTGTCCCTGACCGGGCTGTCCCCTCTGGCAGAGCTGTCCCTGGCAGAGCTGTCCCCTCTGGCAGAGCTGTCCCTGACCAGAGCTGTCCCCTCTGGCAGAGCTGTCCCTGGCAGAGCTGTCCCCTCTGGCAGAGCTGTCCCTGACCAGAGCTGTCCCCTCTGGCAGAGCTGTCCCCTCTGGCAGAGCTGTCCCTGACCAGAGCTGTCCCTGACCAGAGCTGTCCCTGACGGAGCTGTCCCCTCTGGCAGAGCTGTCCCAGACCAGGCTGTCCCCTCTGGCAGAGCTGTCCCTGACGGAGCTGTCCCCTCTGGCAGAGCTGTCCCAGACCAGGCTGTCCCCTCTAGCAGAGCTGTCCCTGGCAAAGCTGTCCCAGACCAGGCTGTCCCCTCTAGCAGAGCTGTCCCCTCTGGCAGAGCTGTCCCTGGCCGGGCTGTCCCCTCTGGCAGAGCTGTCCCAGACCAGGCTGTCCCCTCTGGCAGAGCTGTCCCTGGCCGGGCTGTCCCCTCTGGCAGAGCTGTCCCAGACCAGGCTGTCCCCTCTGGCAGAGCTGTCCCTGACCGGGCTGTCCCCTCTGGCAGAGCTGTCCCTGGCAGAGCTGTCCCCTCTGGCAGAGCTGTCCCTGGCCGGGCTGTCCCCTCTGGCAGAGCTGTCCCAGACCAGGCTGTCCCCTCTGGCAGAGCTGTCCCTGGCAGAGCTGTCCCAGACCGGGCTGTCCCCTCTGTGGGTGCTGCAGCAGAGGCCCCTCCTGGCAGATGCTCCCCGAACAGACTCAGCCCCCCTGGGCCTGTGCTGCAGAGCCAGCTCGGGGCTCAGGACATTCCCTGCCTCTGGAATCAAGGCTCTGGTGCCACCCTCTAGTCACAGGCCCTCACATCTTCCCACGGAAATCACTGGTCTGTACAAGCTCCACGGATTTGGCCCTGCCTAGTTATTTCATGGTTAGTTTATAGCATTTTTCTCTCCCCACTGAACATTTCCTGCACCTTGTCCCCCTGGGACCCCTGCCCTCTTGCTCTGGCACCAAGCAGGAACAGGAACAGATAGAGCTGTCCCCTGGATTTCAGCAGGGCACGGGGTTCAGGACAGGTCAGCTCTGTTCCTTGCAGGAGACTGCAGCTAAAACTCCTGCTGGCACCCCAGACCTTCCCCTGGCTCTTTTCAGGGGGGAGAAGCAGGTGTTGGGGGTGTGAGTGTGAGTTTGTGAGTGTGAGTGTGAAAGTGTGAGAGTGTGTGAGTGTGTGTGAGTGTGTGTGAGTGTCTGTGTGTGTGTGAGTGTCTGTGTGTGAATGTGTGTCTGTGAGTGTGTGTGTCTGTGTCTCTCTGTGTGAGTGTCTGTGTCTGTGTGTGTGTGTGTGTGTGTGAGTGTCTGTGTGTGTGTTTGTGTGTGTGTGTGAGTGTCTGTGTCTCTGTGTGAGTGTGTGTGAGTGTCTGTGTCTCTGTGTGAGTGTCTGTGTCTCTGTGTGTGTGAGTGTGTCTGTGAGTGTGTGAGTGTGTGAGTGTGTGTGAGTGAGTGTGTGTGTTCCCAGGGACACGGGCCTGCTCCATGATTAATCACTGGGGGAAAATTAGACCAAATGAAAAGCGCCCCAGTGGCTTTGATTGATGTGGCCTTCACGTCTGCAGTTGGGGATGGAATGGTTATTGCTCTCCAGTGCTACAGAAATAAAGGTCTTAAACCTCAGTAATCACAGGCAGGCCCAGCCTGCAGGGGAGCCTGGCCTGGGCCAGGGCAGTGCCAGGCATGGTGCTCTGCCCATGTGTGTCTGTGTGTGTGTTTTTGTATGTGTGTGTGTGTGTGTGTGTGTGTGTGTGTGTGTGTGTTTGTGTGTGTGTCTGTGTGTGTGTGTGTGTTTGTGTGTGTGTGTGTGTGTGTCTGTGTGTGTGTCTGTGTGTGTGTTTGTGTGTGTTTTTGTGTGTGTGTGTGTGTGTTTTTGTATGTGTGTGTGTGTGTGTGTGTGTGTGTCTGTGTGTCTGTGTGTGTTTGTGTGTGTGTGTGTGTTTTTGTATGTGTGTGTGTGTGTGTGTGTGTGTGTCTGTGTGTGTGTGTGTGTTTTTGTGTGTGTCTGTGTGTGTCTGTGTGTGTGTGTGTGTGTGTGTGTGTGTTTGTGTGTGTGTGTCTGTGTGTGTGTTTGTGTGTGTGTGTTTGTGTGTGTGTGTGTGTGTGTGTTTGTGTGTGTGTTTGTGTGTGTGTGTGTGTTTTTGTATGTGTATGTGTGTGTGTTTGTTTGTGTGTGTGTGTGTGTCTGTGTGTGTTTGTGTGTGTGTTTGTGTGTGTGTGTGTGTTTTTGTATGTGTATGTGTGTGTGTTTGTTTGTGTGTGTGTGTGTGTCTGTGTGTGTTTGTGTGTGTGTTTGTGTGTGTGTCTGTGTGTGTGTGTGTGTGTGTGTGTGTGTTTTTGTATGTGTGTGTGTGTGTTTGTCTGTGTGTGTGTGTGTGTGTGTGTGTGTGTTAGTATGTGTGTGTGTGTTTGTGTGTGTGTCTGTGTGTGTGTCTGTGTGTGTGTGTGTGTGTGTTTGTGGGTTCTGCTGCCTCTCTGCAGGCCCTGCCTGTGGTGTGAGCCCATAGCAGCAGTTTTGGGAGTGCTCTGTGCAGAGCTGGGGCTGTGCTGGCAGTTCTGTGCTGCTCAGAGGGCCTGGGGGGCTGCAGGTGGAACACAGGGCCCTGGACAGGGCTGGGGCTCTCACACCCCTGGAGGGGTCAGCAGCTCTGCCCAGAGCTGCCCTTCTCTCCCTCCTCCCCCACTGCTCTGTCTGCTCCACCAGGGCCCCACAGCACCCCTGGGCACCTCCCTGTGCCCTGCTGGCAGGGCTGGGGGCACCGGCAGGGCACAGGAGCCCCACAGCACCCCTGGCACCCCTGGGCACCTCCCTGTGCCCTGCTGGCAGGGCTGGGGGCACTGGCAGGGCACAGGAGCCCTGCGAGGCTGGCACAGGGCAGGACACGTGCCAAGGCTACTCCTGGTGGCCCCGTGGCCATGGCTGGAGTGGTGGCTCAGGAAGGGGCACCCAAACAGGATGGTTTTGGCAGGAGGGGGAGCTCCCCATGACCCTGAGTCCCCTCCCAGCATTAGTGCCATGCACCCACAGCTGCACGGGCACCCCTGCTCGGCTCCCAGGGGCAGAGTTCCCCATTTCCAGGGCCTTGGCCCCCCGAGCAGCACTCAGAGCACTGGGGACACACGGAGGACGCGTCATCTCCACAGACCCATGGGGAACAAGCGCTTTGCTTTCCCCCTGAACCATCTGCACTCACAGCACAGAGCTGCACAGTGAGAATGCTCTGGCTTCACTTGGTGAGTCCATTCTGGATTTAATTTGCAGGCTGTGGGCTGAAGGAGAAGACAGGGTTGGCTTTTCCTGGCCATGGCCATCCCGAGCCCCTCAGGTGTGTCCCCCCTGCTCTCCCAGCCCTGCGAGTGCGGGCTCGACTTTCAGAGTACTTTATGCACAAGGCCCCATGTGTACCATGGTACAAAATAATTGTCCAGTCTTATGGATAGTTTATGCCCCAGCGGGGTTTTGTAGATTAATAGTAAAAGAACAAAAAAAAAAAAAAAAAAAAAAGAAAAAGCACTTTTAAATTATTTATATTCTAAAAAGACATTCTTTATTTTTCTTGGCATTGATGTCACTTAGCTAAAAATCCGTTTCTAAATAGGATATTGCAGATTTTAAACTATAGCAATGCTCGAGCAAACACGGATCCAGAGTTCCGCAGAGCAGACGCCCTGAGAGCTGAGGCAGGGCCAGGGCCCGCGGGTGCTGCTGGATGGGGACACGGGGCTGTCCCCCAGGGTCCCCGGCTGCCCCAGCCCCGGGGCTGCCCCGAGGTGCTGCCAGTGCAATATTCCCGGCCCAGAAGGGACGCACGGGGGCTCTCGGGGCCTTGCTCACGTTACATTTTCGGACCTCATTCGGCACTAAATGACTTTGCTGAGGCTGAGTCAGTCTGTTGCACATTGATGTAGGTTAAGTGGCACCCACTGAATTACCTCTCGACTTTCCAACGTGGTTCACTTGTACATAAGTGTAATGTCAAACTGTTTACAGGTTCTTTTGTGCGTAATTGTGGAAAAAAAAAAAAGTTTTAACTGCAAATTTAAAGGAATCGATTTTACTGGAAGGTGTTTAAAAAAATGAATGTGCTTAATACAGTATAGACATCCTTGCTAATGGTCTCACCTGAATGCATGTATCCGTGTCGTCAGTCCCACCAGTGAGGTTATTGGCAATATTCTGCAGTCTGTGAATAGCAAATATGCATCAACTACTGTGACTCTGACAAATATAACTCGGTAACTGTTTCTACTGTGGTGTGTGAAACAAATCTGTAGCTTTTAGCCTGCTGTATTTGCCTGGTGCAAGGAGCGCCAGGAAAGAGAGAGGTCTGGGAGAAGTGAAGTCACAGCTGTGTCCTGAGCAGGGTGGCGACAGCCCCTGCTGAGCTACAAGTGCTAAAAATGCCATTTTCAGAGGCTGGCAGCTGAAGGGAAGGGGCTGGGGCTGGGGAAGGCAGAGCCTGGGGCAGGGGCTCTGGGAGCCTGCATGGGGGAGCTCAGCCGGGCTCTGGGGGTGCTGGGGCTCACAGCTGCAGCCAGTTTGGCACTCCAGGGCAGCCCTGGATCATTGGAGGAGAAGCTGGTGCTGCCACTGCAGTTCAGAGTGATTGTGCTGTACTGGGAGCTGCTCTTTGCCATCCCAGTTCCAGTGATTGTGCTGTGCTGGGAGCTGCTCTTTGCCATCCCAGTTCCAGTGATTGTGCTGTGCTGGGAGCTGCTCTTTGCCATCCCAGTTCACAGAGAATGGGCTGTACTGGGAGCTGCTCTTTGCCATTCCAGTTCACAGTGATTGTGCTGTGCTGGGAGCTGCTCTTTGCCACTGCAGTTCCAGTGATTGTGCTGTACTGGGAGCTGCTCTTTGCCATCCCAGTTCACAGTGGGTGCTCTGTACTGGGAGCTGCTCTTTGCCATCCCAGTTCACAGAGAATGGGCTGTACTGGGAGCTGCTCTTTGCCATCCCAGTTCCAGTGATTGTGCTGTGCTGGGAGCTGCTCTTTGCCATTCCAGTTCACAGAGAATGGGCTGTACTGGGAGCTGCTCTTTGCCACTGCAGTTCACAGAGAATGGGCTGTACTGGGAGCTGCTCTTTGCCATCCCAGTTCACAGTGATTGTGCTGTACTGGGAGCTGCTCTTTGCCATCCCAGTTCACAGTGGGTGCTCTGTACTGGGAGCTGCTCTTTGCCATCCCAGTTCACAGTAAGAGCACACAGGGAGGGCACAGACCAGAATAAAGGTGTTGGTGCCCCTCAGCAGTCACACACACACACTCACAGAAGTGCATCCATGGATACATCCAGGCCTTTGTGCCCACAGGGGTTTAGCACTGGCTCCTGTGACCACTTCCCTCCCTGCTGGCTGGGCATTGTCCTCCCTGCAAAGCAGTGGGGTTTTCTCCAGTTTATTTCTGGGTGGTTGTTGTTGTTTTTAATCTGCAGTACTTGGCTGGGGTCTGGAGGAAGCCCTTTCTAATGGCCCCTTCCTGGCAGGAGGTGAATGCAGCATTTTCCCAGTGTGCTGCTTCCCCAGGTTTTGGGAGCTGTGTCCCTCAGTGCTGAGGGGATGCTCACTGGGCTCCCCAGCCTGGTGCTGGCAGTGCCACAAGCCAGGGGGTGCCAGGATTCCCATCCTGCACAGCCCCTGCCCTGTGCCCTGTGCCCTGTGCCCTGTGCCAGCACCTGCAGGGGGGCCCTGTGTCCCTGGAGTGCCCCCCAGCTCTGGGATGAGCTTCTCCCCATGAAGCAGCCCTGGCTGGAGCCCAGGGCTGGGGACGGTGCAGGGGGAGCTGAGGGGACCCTGCTGCTGCTGCTGCTGCTGCTGCTGGGCAGAGAGAGGGGCTGAGGACCCTGCTGCTGCTGCTGCTGCCGTTCCTGGGCAGGGTGGGGCTCCCTCCCTGCTGCTGCTGCTGCCGTTCCTGGGCACAGTGGGGCTCCCTCCCTGCTCCCCTGGCCGGGCTGGCTGCCAGGCTCCATCCCAGCTCCCAGGGCAGGAGCACAGCCCTGGCTGCTGTGGCCCTGGCTGCTGACAGCTCTGCTGCAGCCAGGACAGCCCTCGGTCCTGAGCAGGGCTCACCTCCCTGGCTGCCCACTGGCAGGAAAGTGATTTTGGTTATTCTGAGCGCTGGCTGCTTTTGGTGTCAGGGCAGATGTGAAGGAGCAGGGGGTGCTGAGGTAGAACACCTGCACAGTAATTACTGAGGATGTAATTACCTCCCCCACGCAGCACGGGGTGATGTGCATGGGAAGGAGGAGAGATTCCCTTTGATACCAGGTGATACCAGAAAATGATTTTAATCTGCCTTACAACTATATAATTAAGAGAGCTTATATATAGAAATATCTATCTATTTATCCATCTATCTATTTATCCATCTATCTCCCCACAAGTGTATTTATTTCTGGCTGGGAGCAGGGTGGGCAGCACTAGGCCTGGGCTGGCCCTGCTCTCTGCCCGCTGCTGCCACAAGAGACAAACCCAAAGCTTGGCCAAAGCCTCTTCAGAGGGAGGGGGCCCCTCCCAGGGACAGCCCCCAGCCCCAAATGCTGAACTGTGCCAGCAGCTGGACCTGGTGGGGCTGGGGAGGCTGTGCCCACTCTGTGCCACCCCTTCTGCTCCTGAGCAGGCAGGGAGGGGAGACCCTGCAGGTCACGGTGACAGGAGAGGGGTGACAGGTGAGGGGTGACCGTGCAGGTCACAATGAGGGGTGAGGGGTGACCCTGCAGGTCACAGTCAGGGGTGACAGGTGAGGGGTGACCCTGCAGGTCACAGTCAGGGGTGAGGGGTGACCCTGCAGGTCACAGTGACAGGTGAGGGGTGAGGGGTGACCCTGCAGGTCACAGTGACAGGTGAGGGGTGACCCTGCAGATCTCAGTGACAGGTGAGGGGTGAGGGGTGACCCTGCAGGTCACAGTCAGGGGTGACAGGTGAGGGGTGACCCTGCAGGTCACAATGGGCTTGCCAGGGTGGGACTGAACTCTTGCCATGCCCCAAACCCAAGCACAGGAGGAGCTCAGTGGCTCCCTCGGGCAGGAGGGGCGGGAGGGCGAGGCTGGGCTGCAGAGCCTCCTCCAGCTGCCCCTCTGTGCTGTGCCAGGGCCAAAGCAAACCTGCTGCAGGGAGAGGGGCTGGGGCTGGGGCTGGGGCTGGGCTCGGGGGCACAGGGCAGCACAGGACCCCCCTGTTCACCCCGGGTTCCTGGGGGCACAGGGCAGCACAGGACCCCCCTGTTCACCCCTGGGTTCCTGGGGGCACAGAACAGCACAGGACCCCCCTGCTCACCCCTGGGTTCCTGGGGGCACAGGACAGCACAGGGCACCCTGCTCACCCCTGGGTTCCTGGGGGCACAGGACAGCACAGGGCACTCCCTGCTCACCCCTGGGTTCCTGGGGGCACAGGACAGCACAGGACCCCCCTGTTCACCCCTGGGTTCCTGGGGCACAGAACAGCACAGGGCACCCTGATCACCCCTGGGTTCCTGGGGGCACAGGACAGCACAGGGCACCCCTGCTCACCATGGGTTCCTGGGGGCACAGGGCAGCACAGAGCACCCCTGTTCATCCCCGGGTTCCTGGGGCACAGGGCAGCACAGGACCCCCCTGCTCACCCCTGGGTTCCTGGGGGCACAGGGCAGCACAGGGCACTCCCTGCTCACCCTGGGTTCCTGGGGGCACAGGGCAGCACAGAGCACCCTGCTCACCCCTGGGTTCCTGGGGGCACAGGACAGCACAGGACCCCCCTGTTCACCCCGGGTCTCCCCCAGGGCTGCCCTGCCCCTGTCCCTGCCCCTGTCCCTGCCCGTGCCCTGCAGGGAGAGCTCTGTAAATACAGCAGGTTAAAAACTGGCGCGGTATCAGCGAGTCTGTACTTAATGCAGATGTTTCCCATGTTTTGTAGTATTGTTTTATTGATAAATAAAAATCAACCAAAGACAAAACCGGCATTTGGCGTGGTCTGGGTGGGCATTTATAGAGACTGGCCTGGCACAGGGGCTGCGGGCTCCCAGCCTGTCCCTGCCACTCTGGGAATCCCCTCCCAGAGACTGTAATGGAATTGGAAATGGAAATGGAATTGGAAATGGAAATGGAAATGGAAATGGAAATGGAATTGGAAATGGAAATGGGCATGGACATGGAAATGGGAGGAAATGCTGCCCTGAGCTCCATGGCAAGAGGAGCCCTGAGCTTGTCACCGCCCTGGGTGTGCCCTGCACTGCCCCAGCTCTGGGAGTGACACTGAATCACCCAGCAGGGCTGGGATGGCACAAACATCACCAATGGCCCCAAAATAATCCCAAAACGCTCAGGATTTTTAAAGCACAGCAAGAAAAGCAAAACTTGCAGCAATTAAACTGCATCTTAATGAGCTGCCTCCCAAAGAAAAGCTTGAGAAAAATGGGTTCATCAGAGACTCATTAAAAAAAATCACCAAAACCATTAATACTATAAACATCCTCTCCCTGGCATAAATTTTGCATCTTTCCAGATGTGTTTTTATTATTATGCCCAGTTTATGGGAGGAGAAAACAAGGCACAGCTCTTTGGGTTGTTTTGTCCCGGGGATGCCAGGAGGTACAAAAACCTCCTGTTACCAAATCCTTGGGCGGGTGTGCCCGTGCCACACCAGGCTGCCACATCCAAACCCTTTAGCAAACTCTATTTGGTTGTTACCAGAGCAAAAGGTTCCTGATTTGGGGACCTGGTGCTGACTGAAGGGGGAGTGATGCCTGTGACTCTGTGAGTGGCCACCTGCCCGTGGAACGGAGCTGTGGGTGCTGTAAGCAGGCATCCCCAAAGGAGCAGCAATTAGCACTGACTCCATGATTCCAGAGGGCTGATCAATCACTTTATTATACTGTACTCAATGAGAAACCCATCACCCTTACAGACAGTCCAATACAGGGGCACCCAATTGGTCCTTGGATCCAAACACCATCACCAGTGGCCAATCAAGAAATCACCCTTGGGTAAACAAATCTCCCTAACACATTCCACAAGCTCACAAAAACAGGTGCAGCAGGTGAAGGTAAGAATTGTTTTTCATTCTTTTCTCAGGCCAGGGCCTGGGAAAGCTGGGCCTGCTGCTCTCTGTGGCCAGAGAGAATTTGGGCAGACTCTGCTCGGGATTTAACCCTTGAGCTGCCTGGGAAGGGTTTGCAGCAGCTGCCAGGGCGGTGCCAGGGCAGGGCTGCCCGTGGCTGGGGCAGCAGCCGTGCCCTTGGAGCCCAGCAGGAGCCCACAGCTCCCTCTCCAGGCACCCGCCCTGGGCTCCATCCTGCTCTGGCCCAGCTGGGCACCTGGAAGCCAAAATGGGAGTTCTGCTTTCTCTGTGGGCCTGCCTCTGCTGTTGAAGTTGCCATTAAGCTGCCCCAATTATTTTTGAAATCCAATAAAGGCATCTGATATGTGCAATTTTAACATAATGTGTTGGGAATGGTAGTGCAGTGCTATTACCAGTGCTAAAACCAAGGGCTCTGCTCGTGGAGCTGTGAGCTTTTATTTTCATCATTAGGCCAAGAGAACAAGTCTATATCTATATCTATCTATATCTATATCTGTATATCTATCTAGGTCTGTATCATTATTAATATGAAGTTGAACAACATAAAGTTTAATCATATAAAATATGGATAATCATTCATTAGAGCCATTACACCTGGCCCCTCCTGCTGACCATGAGACACCCTCTGCTTCTCTGTGAGCCCTGGCAGCAGCCCTGGGGCTTTGCTGGGGTTGCTCTTTGTGTTTCTGCCATCACTGTGCCAAGCAGAATGAAAAAATGACTTTTTAAACTTTCTGTTGGGATAGATCCATCAGCTCTGAAGCCCCTCCTGTCTCCGTGGCAGCTGCACCTCCAGAGCCCCTGGGGGTTCATAGTTAATAAAGGACAAAGCATTCTGGGGATGGGGAGCCCTTTGTTCAATAAACAAAGCAGGGTTTTCTCCTTTGGGGGCTCCTCACCCACATCTCACCCCTCCATCCCCAGAGGGATGCTCTGGCCCCTGGGCAGCTCCTCGCTGCACCTGCAGCCCCAGCTCAGCCCAGGGCCCTGGAGCAGCCACACCTGGGGATGCCCCAGCCCTGCCCTGGGCCAGGAGTGAGAGCATTCCCTGCAGGGCTGCCCGGTGGGAACACAAACGTTATTCTGCTTTTACAAATGCCCTAACGCGTGCCCTAAGAGGACAAAGCTGGTGAGCTCTCCCTTCCAGGAAGGGCAGGTTTCCATCCTGCAGCTGTATTTCAGCACTGCCATGAGTAATCATCTCCTCCAGGTTAAACCCAAAGATGTCCCAAGTCATGGATTTAAATTATAGCCAAAAATTCCCCGAACTCCTTAAAGTTCACGACAGTCTTCATTTTCATTTGCCACATATTCCTCTCCCCTAATAGCCATGTGCTAAATCTTCATGAGATTTTTTATAGTTTCACTGAAGGAATATTTGCATAATTATTAGCACATAATGTGCTTTAATGGCCCCGCTGATTTTACTGTTACAGATAAATACATGTGGTGTCAAACTCGAGCAGATGCAGGCCTGGGCAGTGCTGGGGAGCGCTGGCTGTGCTGGAGAGCAGCGCCCATGGCTGTGCTGGCTCCTGGGGACAATTCCCCTGCTGTGGGACAGCAAAATGCCCTGGGGCAGCCAGAGGGACGCAGGGACTGCTGTCCCTCACTGTGCTCAGAACATCAAACCCCAGCTGCTCTGGGGGATGGACCCCAAATCCCACCCAGTGCCACCCTGCCATGGCAGGGACATCTCCCATGTCCCAGGGGCTCCCATTCTGCCCAGCCTGGCCTGGGCACTGCCAGGGACCCAGGGACAGCCCCAGCTGCTCTGGGCACCTGTGCCAGGGCCTGTGACCGTGCTCACAGGGGTTCTTGGATTGGGGAAGAGACCAGGATCTCACGCCAGGTTTCACAAGGCTGATTTATTATTTTATGATATATATTACATTAAAACTATACTAAAAGAATAGAAGAAAGGATTTCATCAGAAGGCTGGCTAAGAATAGAATAGCAAAGAATGATAACAAAGGTTTGTGGCTTGGACAGAGAGTCTGAGCCAGCTGGGCTGTGATTGGCCATTAATTAGAAACAACCACATGAGCCCAATCCCAGCTGCACCTGTTGCATTCCACAGCAGCAGATAACCATTGGTTACACTTTGTTCCTGAGGCCTCTCAGCTTCTCAGGAGGAAAAATCCTAAGGAAAGGATTTCTCATAAAAGTTGTCTGCGACAAGGGCCCTGCACCTTCCCAGCCAGGCTCAGCCCCAAATCCTCCTCCAGCCCCAAATCCTCCTCCAGCCCCGCTCAGGACTGGGCACAGGCACAGCCCCAAATCCTCCTCCAGCCCCAAATCCTCCTCCAGCCCCGCTCAGGGCTGGGCACAGGCACAGCCCCAAATCCTCCTCCAGCCCTAAATCCTCCCCCAGCCCTGCTCAGCCCCCTGGGCACAGGCTCAGCCCCGGGGCTGGGGGCTCTGGATCCCATTTGGAGCCTTCCTGCACTGACGTGGGAAGGGATAAATAAAAAGGAGCTGCTGAGGCAAGAGGAGTGAGGTGTGGGGAGGGTGTGATGACAGCAGCTATATAAGGAGGCAGCACAGAATTCTTGAGGGAAAGCATCAAGCTTCTGCTATTTTCCAACCAGATCGTAGCCTCGCTATGAAATGTCATTTCTAGAATTTTTTTAGACTGCTCTAATAGATACTGATAAATGTTCCTCTCCTCAGGGCTTGTCAGGAGCAGACGTGATTGATGCTATCTTCAGAAGGAGACAAAAACTTTCTGTGCAGGATCTGCCACTGTGGCAGATCTCAAAAACAATGGGCTGAACCGAGCGGTGCAGAGCACTTCCAAAATATTCAAAATTCCCACAACAGCAGTTCGGTTTTGAATCCTTCCTCCTTCAGAAAGCCACAGGAAAGACCTTTTCTAAATCTGGGAAAATAATAAGGAAAGAAAGACAACTCAAAATCTGTAGGCAACAGCATAGCCTGAGTAGAGTCTAGGGCAAGCTGCACTTTCTGCACCGTTTTTGGAAGTGCCAATATTCAATTGATATTTTTAAATAAAATATTAACATGTTTTAATGGAGAGATTCTGCAGGGCTGAGCCTGGAGGCAGGGAATGGCTCTGCTCTCCCAGATCCCAGCTCAAGCCCAAAATTAAACTCTTAATGCCTTAATAAGGCAGAGAGTTGAGTGTACAATGACCTGTTCCTTAAGTGATATATTAAATTAACTTTCCTTATGTATTTTCAGATGGAAGTTAAATATTTTCACATAGTTTTAGACTGCAAAAGACCATCAATAGGGATTAGATGAGATTTTATTCTCTATTAAATGAGAAATCTGTGCAGCAGAGCCCACCCCACACCCGCTCTCTTCTCTTCTCTTCTCTTCTCTTCTCTTCTCTTCTCTTCTCTTCTCTTCTCTTCTCTTCTCTTCTCTTCTCTTCTCTTCTCTTCTCTTCTCTTCTCTTCTCTTCTCTTCTCTTCTCTTCTCTTCTCTTCTCTTCTCTTCTCTTCTCTAGCTGCCCTGGAGATTTCAGCTTTCTGAGGGCAGGGTCACAGATTTGTTCTTCCATAAAAGCTGACAAAAACCCTTTATTTTTCTGCTGTTATCCAGGCAACAACAGGAGGCATTGGAGATTTTTATTTCTGTAACAGAACCCGTCAAAATGCCACAACTGAGAGTTGCTGTCACATCCCCAGACTGGGCATCCTGTGACCCTGCAGCTCTGATTTGGGATCCTGTAACCCTGCAGCTTTGATTTGGGATCCTGTGACCCTGCAGTTCTGATTTGAGATCCTGTGACCCTGCAGCCCTGATTTGGGATCCTGTGACCCTGCAGCTCTGATTTGGGATCCTGTAACCCTGCAGCCCTGATTTGGGATCCTGTGACCCTGCAGCTTTGATTTGGGATCCTGTGACCCTGCAGCTCTGATTTGGGATCCTGTAACCCTGCAGCTTTGATTTGGGATCCTGTAACCCTGCAGCTCTGATTTGGGGTCCTGTAACCCTGCAGCTCTGCTGGTTCTTCATTTCCATGAGTGGCTGCAGAGCCCTGGGGCTGCAGCTGCCCTGGCTGTCCCTGCAGCCCCTGCCCTGACAGCTCCAGGGAATTCTCACTTGGAGCAGGGCTCAGAGTTCACATCCCCAAAATGAGGGTTTGAAGATCGTACAGGAATCTGAGGCTTTGTTTGGCTTCATCTGCAGGGGCCAATTTCTGTAGTCACTGGTTATTAACTCCTGCATGTAGGACCCAGGGAATGGCTCCACTGCCAGGGGCAGGGCTGGATGGGACATTGGGAATTGGGAATTGTTCCCTGGGAGAGTGGGCAGGCCCTGGCACAGCTGGGGCTGCCCCTGAATCCCTGGCAGTGCCCCAGGCCAGGCTGGACACTGGGGCTGGCACACCCTGGGACATGGGAGGTGTCCCTGCCATGGCAGGGTGGCACTGGGTGGTGGCACTTTGAGGTCCTTCCAGCCCCAACCAGCCTGGGATTCTGGCATTTTGGTATCAAGCTGTGCAGCAGGCTTCCTTTACTGGGACTGGGGCATTTCCTCAGGACTTCCAGCAAAATTTATTGTGTGGAAGAGAAAAATCCCCCTCCACAAAGGAGCCTGACCTGCAGCTGGGAAGCCTCGGCTGCTGAGGCTCTGCCTGCCTGTGAGACCAGCCTGGAGCAGCACCCAGAGTGGAGCTCTGGAGCTCAGGAGTGCCCCTGGAACCACCCTCCAGCATGGGGTGGGGAACACTCAGCCCCTCTGTCTCTGACAGACCCATGATCAGTGTCCTCCTTTGTAGGGGATGCAGCTGGAAGAGATTAGGAGATGACTTCTGGATAAATAGATTTATCGGTGCAATTTGGTTTTACATGGCCAGCATGGAGTGTTTATAAAATATTTATGGAGTTTTCCTTGCAGTGATGGAACAAGAACCAGTTTAACAATGTGTGGGGCTTCATTAGTGCTGTTCCACAGGCAGGTTTGCTCTGTCTCCTCTTGTCACTTCATTAAGCTGGCCCTCATGATATATTGGCCCAAATCACTAATTAATAATTACCTCTCCTGTATAAAATCAGATGCCTTGAGTTGGCACTGGTGGCCATGAATTTAAGATGATGCATAAACCTGTGCGCGTTTCTCTGCTCCGTGTTTAAGTCATCCTGCTATTCATCCAAAACCTCATCAGAACAGATAATAAAGCACTTCATGAACAGATGTGCCACTTATTCATCCAGTTCTATCATGATAATGACGAGAATTTAATCTGGAGTGTCTCTGGAAGATGATGTGAAAGGCAGATTGGTGTGAATAGCGCGGCTGCAGGGGATGTGAGGCTGCCCGAGAGGGGCTCATCAGCTCCCGGCCTGCAGCACCCCCAGGGCCAGGAGCAGCTCCCCCAGCACAGCCTCCCCCTGCAGAGGGAAGTGCTCTCCATGGCTCTGCCTTGAAAGAGGGATAAAAGGTAATTGCTCCTACAGCTGTGAGCAACATCTGACGCTGCAAAACGCTGAGAGCACATGGAGGACAGCTTGGAGAGTCCAGATACTGCCAGGGTGGGGGGACAATGTGCACAGCTAAAGATTCAGCCAAAACATGAAAAAAATGCAGAGACAAGTAGAAATTTATGAGGCCAACTTGCTCTGAAGAGGCATTTACCCCTCGTTATCCAGATATACATTTATTTATCTGTCTCCTCATACAGGCTCTATTGATCCCTGCCAATGGAGAACATCAGCAATGTGGTACAGGAGGGAGCCACACTGGAGGTGAGTATTGGAAACTGGCTCTGCACAGCTCTGTAAATTCTGTTAACAGTCAAAAGGATCATTCAATCCCCAAAGTGCCTGTGAAGAACAAAAAGCCTCTCACCCAGCGCTGGGGAGGTGGCCTGGACTGACAGCTGCTGTCCTGTTAGTGCCACAGCAGGAAAAGCACAGACCCTGAGGGCAGGCACTGCAGCAAACCACCAGCCTGCATGGGGGGGACGGCCAGGGCACCACCCTGGCTCCCATGGGGGGCACTGGTGCCAGCCTGCCCCATCCCCTCTGTGCCCAGAGCAGGGACACAGCCCTGAGCCTCCCCAGCCAACAGAGCCAGTTATTCCCTCTCAAAAATGGCCCAGAGGGGAGCCAGCCTCATAACAGTAAATCTTTCCTTTAGCAGCTTGTCAGCAGAGAAGTCCTGCTTTTCACACAGAAATACTGCCAGCCTCCCTCAGCATCTGTCAGAGCAGCAGCAGCAGCAGTGGCACCAATGTGGGTTAAAGAGATGGGAAAGCAGAGGGGTTTGGGGTCACTGTGGGAACTGGGGCTGTCTGGGGCCAGGCCCTGAGCCAGCAGAGGGAGGGGAAGGCTCTGCCTCCTTCCCTGGGGGGCTGCAGGAGCTGGGATCTGCCAGGGCACAGCTCCTTCCCTCTGCTGCTCCCTTGCCCAGCTTTGGCCACATCCCAGGCTGTGACTTTGCTTTGGATGGAAGTGGGGTTTGCTTCCCCCCTGAGCCCTTGTGCAGCCCCCAAAGGCAGCAGCCAGAGCTGGTCCCTGTGCTGGACACCCTCAGCCCCTGGGCAGGTCACTGGGCCAGGAAAGGACCTGAACCCCTGCCCTGGGTCCCTCAGTGCCAGCCTGGAGGTGCTGGCAGGAGCCTTTTGGCAGCAGAGAGCACGGGGGGGCTGCAAGGCAGGAGAGAAGGCAGACACCAGTGCCAGGCTGGGCCAGGAAAGGACCTGGAACCCCTGCCCTGGGTCCCTCAGTGCCAGCCTGGAGGTGCTGGCAGGAGCCTTTTGGCAGCAGAGAGCACAGGGGGGTGCAAAGCCAGGAGAGAAGGCAGACGCCAGTGCCAGGCTGGGAGCAGCTCCCCAGGCAGGAGCCTCTGCTTTGCTGGGCTGTGAACAGATCTCAGTTTCCTTGGTGATCACTGTCAGATCTGAACCACAAAACTGCAATGAAAATAGGAACCTATCAGAACTAATTATATGCATTCATGTTAATTATACACCTTCTCTCCCAGCCCTTCACGGAGTCAGCTTTAGTGCTGGGTCTCTGCTTCTCAAGGACTGCCACAAACTGGTCAAAAGGATGAGCATTTAATCTTCCAGTGGCAGAGCAGACATTTTAATACTGAAGATTGTTTTATTCTTAGGTCACCTTCGATACAGGACATGCATCTTCCCAAGGACAAATAATTACTGCAACAGCCTGGAGCAATTTGTCAGGAGAATGACCCTGAGAGCAGTTAAAGTTCATAAGGTACAACATGAGTCACCATTAGCAAATAACAGAACTATTCCTCTCATTGACAAGGGGTGAGAATTCAATAGCAGAGGGAGGTGAAATATTAGGACCCCAAGTAAATCAGGGATGAGTAGATGAGGGATTACAGTCGGTGCTCATTTGGGAAGCAAATGTGAGACGATGTGTTTGGAGTGCTTGAGAGAAAATTTGGTATCTTTGGTAACACAGCGAGAAAGGAAGAGCCTCCAAATAGTTCTTGTTTCTTACTGTAGTCATGGAACTCCAAAAGGCAATGAATAATGAATGAGTAATCCCAGGAAGCATCTAAGGACTCACATTCCACGTGCTGCTGGCTCAGGGGCCAGCAGAGCCCTCGGCAGCAGGACATGGGACAGCAGGACATGGGGACAGCAGGACATGAGGACAGCAGGACATGGGAAAGCAGAACCCATGGACAGCAGGACATGGGGACAGCAGGACATGGGGACAGCAGGACACGGGGACAGCAGGACATGAGGACAGCAGGACATGGGACAGCAGGACATGGGGACAGCAGGACACGGGGACAGCAGGACATGGGGACAGCAGGACATGGGAAAGCAGAACCCATGGACAGCAGGACATGGGGACAGCAGGACATGGGGACAGCAGATCATGGGGACAGCAGGACACGGGACAGCAGGACACAGGGACAGCAGGACATGGGGACAGCAGGACATGGGGACAGCAGGACATGGGACAGCAGGACATGGGGACAGCAGGACATGGGAAAGCAGAACCCATGGACAGCAGGACATGGGGACAGCAGGACATGGGGACAGCAGATCATGGGGACAGCAGGACACGGGACAGCAGGACACAGGGACAGCAGGACATGGGGACAGCAGGACATGGGGACAGCAGGACATGGGACAGCAGGACATGGGGACAGCAGGACACAGGGACAGCAGGACACGGGGACAGCAGGACACGGGACAGCAGGACATGGGAGAGCAGGACACGGGGACAGCAAAACCCACGGACAGCAAGATATGGGACAGCAAAACCCATGGCAGCAGGACACAGGGACAGCAGGACATGGGGACAGCAGGACATGGGAACAGCAGGACACAGGGATAGCAGGACATGGGGACAGCAGGACACGGGACAGCAGGACATGGGGACAGCACCACATGGAAGAGTCTGGCAGTGCAGAGGAGCTGCAGGAGGGGATGGCAGTGCCCAGGGTGTCAGGACTGTACTCAGGGTTCCAGGGCTGTACTCAGGATTCCAGGGCTGTACCCAGGTGCCAGGGCTGTACCCAGGTACCAGGGCAGTGCCCAGGGTACCAGGGCTGTACCCAGGTTCCAGGGCTGTACTCAGGATTCCAGGACTGTACCCAGGTGCCAGGGCTGTACCCAGGTTCCAGGGCAGTGCCCAGGTGCCAGGGCAGTGCCCAGGTGCCAGGGCTGTACCCATGGTACCAGGGCAGTGCCCAGGGTGCCAGGGCTGTACCCAGGTGCCAGGGCTGTACCCAGGTTCCAGGGCAGTGCCCAGGGTGCCAGGGCTGTACCCAGGTTCCAGGGCTGTACTCAGGGTTCCAGGGCTGTACCCATGGTACCAGGGCAGTGCCCAGGGTGCCAGGGCTGTACCCAGGTGCCAGGGCTGTACCCATGGTGCCAGGGCAGTGCCCAGGGTACCAGGGCTATACCCAGGTGCCAGGGCTGTACCCATGGTACCAGGGCTGTACCCATGGTACCAGGGCAGTGCCCAGGGTGCCAGGGCTGTACCCATGGTACCAGGGCTGTACCCATGGTACCAGGGCAGTGCCCAGGTTCCAGGGCTGTACCCAGGTGCCAGGGCTGTACCCATGGTACCAGGGCTGTACCCAGGGTGCCAGGGCAGTGCCCAGGTTCCAGGGCTGTACCCATGGTGCCAGGGCTGTACCCAGGTTCCAGGGCAGTGCCCAGGGTACCAGGGCTGTACCCAGGTGCCAGGGCTGTGCTCCCACCTGGAGCAGCTCGGTGGTGCCAGGGGTTCCCCAGCCCTGCTGTGCCCTGGGGCAGGGGCCGGGCACACTCTGCCCTTGCCCCCCTGCCCTGTGCCAGGAGAGCCCCAGGCCTGGCAGGGAGCCCCTGCTGTGCCCTGCAGCGGGCAGAGCCCAGAGCTGCCCTGCAGAGCTGCACCAGGCTCTGATGGATGGCACACAATGGGAAATATTACAGCAGAGCGTATTTCATCCAGACAGGGAACTTTAAGCAGGACACAACAGACATTTTTCTTACAATATTAACAATTTACCATCTGAACTTTATCTTCTCCTTGGATAATAACCACCAGCCACGGGGTAAAGGAACAATTGATTTAAGATCTCAATCAAAGGAAAGCATTCCTCTTATCTGGATAGCCAAGCAAGGAGCAGCACTCAGCTGGGGCTGGTCTGCATTTGTCAGTCCATTAAAAGCACAGGCTCTCGATCCATACAAGGGCTGTAAGACATTTGTGGAAATGACTCTTGCAAAAATCTTTAGTGGTTAAGTGCCTGCCATCTAAACCTTCCCTTGATTTTCACAAAGTTTACTAAAAAAGACAAGGGAAAAAAAATATATTCCCTGTACTCAGACCTTCTTCCCTTTCTCCAGATGCTTCTCCTTGATGATTGAATCACTCCATGATTTAATTGCTGCTCTGAGAGCTGGGGCAGGGCTGGGTGGAGCTGGGGCTGCCCTGGGATCCCCCCAGCAAATCCCCCCAAGGACAGACCCTGCCTGCTGCTGGACTGGGCAGCTGGGGAGAAAGGAGAACTGCACCCAGAGAACCTTCTGGAACGTTCTGGAATGTTCTGGAATGTTCTGGAACGTTCTGGAATGGGTGATCTGAGCTGCTGCAGCATCAGCAGGACGAGGATGGGGTGAAAGAAGAGCAAACCATGTACAGAGCCCCTGCTCCCTTCAGCACAACCCCCCAAGGAGAAGCCAGTGCCTCTCCATAGAGGGACCCAAAGCCAGGCTGGCCCTGAGCCCAGTGACACAGACACCCCAACAGAGCCACAGAGGGGCCAAAGCCAGGCTGGCCCCAGGCTCAGTGACACAGACACCCCAACAGGGCCACAGAGGGCCCAAAGCCAGGCTGGCCCCAGGCTCAGTGACACAGACACCCCAACAGGGCCACAGAGGGCCCAAAGCCAGGCTGACACCAAACCCAGTGACACAGACACACCAAGAGAGCCACAGAGGGCCCAAAGCCAGGCTGGCCCTGAGCTCAGTGACACAGACACCCCAACAGGGCCAGAGAGGGCCCAAAGCCAGGCTGGCCCTGAGCTCAGTGACACAGACACCCCACCAGAGCCACAGAGGGGCCCAAAGCCAGGCTGGCACCAAGCCCAGTGACACAGACACCCCAACAGGGCCACAGAGGGGCCCAAAGCCAGGCTGGCACCAAGCCCAGTGACACAGACACCCCAACAGGGCCACAGAGGGGCCCAAAGCCAGGCTGGCACCAAGGCCAGTGACACAGACACACCAAGAGAGCCAGAGAGGGGCCCAAAGCCAGGCTGACACCAAACCCAGTGACACAGACACCCCAACAGGGCCACAGAGGGGCCCAAAGCCAGGCTGGCCCTGAGCCCAGTGACACAGACACCCCAAGAGAGCCACAGAGGGGCCCAAAGCCAGGCTGACACCAAACCCAGTGACACAGACACACCAAGAGAGCCACAGAGGGGCCAAAGCCAGGCTGGCCCTGAGCTCAGTGACACAGACACCCCAACAGAGCCACAGAGGGGCCAAAGCCAGGCTGGCACCAAGCCCAGTGACACAGACACCCCAACAGGGCCAGAGAGGGCCCAAAGCCAGGCTGGCACCAAGCTTGGTGACACAGACACCCCAAAGGGCTGGGGGACCCCCCTGCAGCCCAGCCCTGGAATTCCCCATTGCTCAGAGCAATAAAAAATAAAAAATACTGAATCAAGATGGATTGGAAATCTTTTCACCCCAGCAGGATGATTCCCCTCTGGCTCTCAACATCCTGCATCCATTCCTAACATACAAAGAACTGAAAGAAAAGTCACATAAAAAAATACCTGATCTCCATGGAGTCTGAATTCCCAATAAATTGTGCATTATCAATCAGGCCAAACAACTACCTGAATCATTAAATCTAAAATTATTCCTGAACCAAAGGGGCCTTGGTCCAATGTAGGAGAGTCGAAATAGGGTTTAGTGCCAGTTTAGCTCAATGCTGCCTTCATTCACTTGCTCTCCCTTCTCTTGGCTTTCCAAGGTTTGTCCCTTTGCCCAAAGGGCTCCTTTCCTGGGCAGCCCAGCCCTGAGCTCTCCCCAGCAGCAGCAGCAGCTCCTCCTGCTCTGAGGGAAGCCTTTAAGCAGGAGGCTGCTGTGGGAGGCCTCCCTCCTCAAGACCAGCAGATTGTTCCTGTTTTCATAACAAATGTTGTGCCCAGCTCTTCTGAGTATCCTTGGCACGTCGTTCCCTGCTGTAATTCCTACACCTCATTATTCAGATGCCTGAGCAACCCTCTGCAAACAAAGCACTGTTCTGCAGGCTCTGTTCTTGTCCCTGTGTGTGCTGGCACCTGGCAGCATGGCATGGGGTGAACTGCAGCCAGGCCTGCGTGCCACCCACACCCTGCTGCACAAATGAGAAACAGCAAAGGTCTCAGAGACACCAAAGCTCAGGCACTGTCACACCCCCCTGCTGCTCCTCCTCAGCACAGCCCTGCACACTGGGCTCGGGGGCCCATAAACGCTGATGGCACAGCTCAGCAGCCTAAAATACAAGGGGAAGAAATAGAGAATGGCCACAAAACATTTACTGTCAAATAAGCTCAAAGTGCTTTTCTAACTGTTACTCACATCATGAGATACTGCTGAGACACGGTGATAAACACTTCCAGCCATAAAAACCTTATGGATTTGCTTTCTAAGTCACCTCCAAGTATTCCAGTGCTGGAAACTTTTTGATAAGGTCATTGCACTGAGCTGTGGGAGCTCCTGCCCTCCCGAGCACCAGCCAGGCTCTCGTGGGACGTTGGGCTCCGTGACCTTAGAGGTCTTCTCCAACCCTAAGGAGCTCAGGACATGGGCAGGGTCACATCAGGAGCCTTGCCAAGGTCACCAGGACAGGGTGCAAACATTCCCTGACTGCAGAGGAGACCCAAACTTGCTGGACCCAGTTGCTGAGTGCCAGCCTGGCACTGGTTAATGTTCTATGGACTCCCTGCCTGTCCTCCTTCCCCTCTCTCCATCCTTGCTTTCAGCAGGGCCCACACGGACCAGGACAACTTAATGAGATGGGTTTGGTATTTCAGGGCTTCAAGCTGTTTCAGGGACACTTTGGGACCAAAATCCAGATGTTCTCACTCTCATCTTTCCCTTTCTGTTCCTGCCTCCCCATCTCAGCCAGATGGACCTCAGCTCCTCATCCCTCCAAGCTGTGGGCACTGAGCCAAAGGGGAACTTCTTTTTTTCTTCCATCAGCAATTTTCTACAGTAAATAAGAAAAGAAAATGGAAAACCTTGTAGGAAGTCCCAGGCTGCTGAGGCTGTTCAAATGGGTTCAGAGCTCAGGCATGAGACAGATTAATCACAGAGCAGACACGTTGAGCCAGCACAGGAGATGACATTTGAGGGCTCTGAGGGAAGGAGGATGAACTGAGGGAGGGACTGGGAACAGAGCAGAGCTGAGCACGAGCCACAGGTACAGCAGGGTCGGGATGTGACAGCCCTGAGACCGTTGAGCACATAAAACCCAGCTCTGAGCTCTGTGCTCTGTGCCTGGGGTCTGCAAGGAGCTGCAGGCCATGGATGGGAACATCTCCCCCTGCTCTGCCCTACAGAGGCTGTGAGCCCTCAGAGGAGCTGCAGGGGGAGCAGGGGATGAGCAGAGGCAATGAACGAGAAACCAAATGCTGGGGACATCCACTACCCGTGAAAAGGCACCAGGAGGGCTTTGCACCCCCTGAGCCAGGCAGGTCCCCAACCCTGCCTGGTAATGGGTGTTTCCTGTGGGGACCAGCTGGCCAGGGGTTTATCTGGTGCTGAAGATCTGCAGTGGCCTTAAAGAACATTAAAGAACCCTAAAGAACCTAAAAGAACCTTAAAGATCCTTAAATAACCTTAAAGAACCTCAAAGAACCTTAAAGAACCGGGGAGTCTGAGGCACGAGGTCCTGCTGCCTTCTTGGGGAGACCCCACCATTGTCTGGAAGGATCCAGAAGGATCCAGGAAGGATCAGCTGCTCTTGTGCATCTTCCCAAAACCCTTCCAATAAACCCCTGATTCTCTCAGCATCACTGACTGGTTCTGCCATTGATTCACTGCTCAGTTCCTGAGCAGTTGTAGAGTTTTTTCCCAGCCTAAACACTACTTATTTAAAGTAGAAATTGAATCTGATGGGAAAGATTCTTTTAATTTGCAAAACCAGAGAAGGTTAAAAGGGACAGAACAAAACCAACCTCTAAAAACAAGGTCCTGACACCCCTGACTGGCAGTTTTGGACACAGCCGTGGTACAAGAGCAGCTCCTGTGCTGGTTTAAAGAACAGCAAACAGACCCAGAGCCACCTCCCGAGCCCACAGAGAGCTGAGAGGGGACTCCCAAAGGTGAGGAACTTGCATTTGTTCATGGCAGAAAAACCCTGTCAGTCACAAACACTGCTCCATGTTCCCTCACCAGCAACTCCAAGGCAGAGACTCATTGTGGAGAGTAAAGGAAGATGATGTTTGTAAAGATTGGTTTGTGCAGAATAATTCTAATTCTTCTAATAGGATTATTATCTATCACTATTGTCTGTTAAATTATCTATTAATAACATATTATTCTAAAAGGAGAACAGAAGGAAAAGGATGAGGGAGAAAATCCAGCTTTCCTCCAGCTCCTGCCCAGGCACCAGCCAAGTGTCCCCTGCACTGACAGAGGGAAGTGGAAAAGCTTTTTAAACCTGGGTATTTTAGCACAGCTTTTTACCTGTTAGGCCCAGCCCAAGGCAGGGCTCTGGCCTTCACTGCATGTGACTGAACCTTAAAGTGAGAACACATTTCCAGGCAAATCCCTGCAAATCCCCCCAGCCCAGGGGAGCACAAGCAGGAGGCACAGGGAGAGTCTGTGCCAGGGAGGGCACGAGGCAGCTCTGGGCTGGGGATCAGAGCTGATCCATCTGACCTGATCTAGGGATGGTGTAAAGGGCTGTTCCACACCAAACCTGCCCTGGAGCTGTTCCACACCAAACCTGCCCCAGGGGCTGTTCCACACCAAACCTGTCAGGGGCTGTTCCACACCAAACCTGCTCCAGGGGCTGTTCCACACCAAACCTGCCCTGGAGCTGTTCCACACCAAACCTGCCCCAGGGGCTGTTCCACACCAAACCTGCCCTGGAGCTGTTCCACACCAAACCTGCCCCTGGGGCTGTTCCACACCATCCCTGCCCTGGGGCTGTTCCACACCATCCCTGCCCTGGAGCTGTTCCACACCATCCCTGCCCTGGAGCTGTTCCACAGCATCCCTGCCCCAGGGGCTGTTCCACACCAAACCTGCCCTGGAGCTGTTCCACACCAAACCTGCCCAGGGGCTGTTCCACACCAAACCTGCCCAGGGGCTGTTCCACACCAAACCTGCCCTGGAGCTGTTCCACACCAAACCTGCCCTGGAGCTGTTCCACACCATCCCTGCCCTGGGGCTGTTCCACACCATCCCTGCCCTGGAGCTGCTCCCACTCCATCCCTACCCTGGAGCTGCTCCCACTCCATCCCTGCCCTGGAGCTGCTCCCACTCCATCCCTACCCTAGAGCTGTTCCACACCAAACCTGCCCTGGAGCTGCTCCCACTCCATCCCTGCCCTGGAGCTGCTCCCATTCCATCCCTGCCCCTCTGCCCCCAGCCCCTGCCCCCAGCCCCCCCATGGCCAGGGGACCCCATGCTCTGTCACCCCAGTGGCAGCAGGGCCATGTCAGCTGTCACCACCCCCAGGCTGGAACTGGGTTAGATTCAATCTGGTGGAGCAGATTTTGGTCACCTTACAAACAACAACAGCCCCCTTCCCTCACAGCCCTCCCACTCACACATCTGCCACGCTCAGCCTGGGGAATCAGAGCATTCTCTCCCTGCTGCCAGGAGCCAGGAGAACAGAGCTGGGTTAAATAAATTAACCCTTTCAGCAGAGCAGCCACGGGCAGGGCTCTGGGCCAGGGGGTCTGTCCTGCACAGGGACAGCAGAGGGCAGGGGGCTGCTGGCACAGTGACAAACAGCAAACAGGGCAGGGCTGGCACTCTGGGGACAAGGGGACAGAGCCACCTCCCCAAACAGAGCAGGGCTGGCACTCAGGGACCAGGGGACAGAGCCACCTCCCCAAACAGGGCAGGGCTGGCACTCAGGGACCAGGGGACAGAGCCACCTCCCCAAACAGAGCAGGGCTGGCACTTGGGGACAAGGTGCCTAGTCACAGCCCCAAGGTGCCCATCACAGCCCCAGAGTGCCCATCACAGCCCCAGAATGCCCATCACAGCCCCAGGGTGCCCATCACAGCCTCAGGGTGCCCATCACAGCCCCAGGGTGCCCATCACAGCCTCAGGGTGCCCATCACAGCCCCAGAATGCCCGGTCACAGCCCCAGGGTGTTTGTGAGCAGCCCAGGGTGCCCATCACAGCCCCAGGGTGCCCATCACAGCCCCAAGGTGCCCATTACAGCCCCAGGGTGCCCATCACAGCCTCAGGGTGTTTGTGAGCAGCCCCAGGGTGCCCATCACAGCCCCAGAATGCCCATCACAGCCCCAGGGTGTTTGTGAGCAGCCTCAGGGTGCCCATCACAGCCCCAGAATGCCCATCACAGCCTCAGGGTGCCCATCACAGCCCCAGGGTGCCCATCACAGCCTCAGGGTGCCCATCACAGCCCCAGAATGCCCGGTCACAGCCCCAGGGTGTTTGTGAGCAGCCCAGGGTGCCCATCACAGCCCCAGGGTGCCCATCACAGCCCCAAGGTGCCCATTACAGCCCCAGGGTGCCCATCACAGCCTCAGGGTGTTTGTGAGCAGCCCCAGGGTGCCCATCACAGCCCCAGGGTGCCCATCACAGCCCCAGAATGCCCGGTCACAGCCCCAGGGTGTTTGTGAGCAGCCCCAGGGGTGAGCAGCAGCAGGATCAGTCCCTGCCCCTCACAGACCCACCAGGACCCGAGCCGTGCATTATTCAGCAGAGCCTCTGCTGCCTTTCCATTTAATCTATGTGAAAATTGGATTTATGGCGCAGGAGTAAGAGCTATCTGAACACGGCCCATAAAACTGGAAGAATCATATTTTTCTCTTCAGCAAGCAACTTTTAACAGCTCTGCTGGGTGCTTATTTGCAGTCACCAGGCAAAAATTTTCTCTCTGCTGTTTACGATGCTTTTCCTCATTGCCGAGCAGAGGGGGGTGCTTCGAGCTGTGCCTCCTGGGTGCAGTTTGCTCCGGGGATCCTCTGATGTGCAGCCCTGGCTGCTCCCGTGCCCCATCAGCCCTGAGTGAGTGCCCCGGCGGGGGCTGAGCCAGCCAGGGCTCCCTTTGTGCTCGGTCCCTGGAGCGGGGACAGGCGGGGACACGGGGCAGGGAGAGGCAGAGCCACGAGGGCCGGCCCAAAGCTCCTGCGAGCCAGAACTGAGAGCAAAAATATATAATTGTGGGATACAGACACACACACACACACATAAATAAATATATGTATAAATATATAAAAATATATATGTATGTACGTATATATTAATAAATATATTAAAATATATGTATATATAAATACATATATGTGTGTATATATATATATGTACACAGGTATACATGCATATAAACATATACACACGCACACACACATACATATATATATATATATATATATATATATATATATATATACATCTATATACATTCATCAATATATATATAAATATAAAATGTCCCAGTGAGACAAGGGCTGGGGACCAAAGGCCTTTAGCAGTCATAAAGCATGCGGGAAGGCCAATTAAAAAAAAAGGTTTTAAAAAAATTAGGTTAAAACTGGGTACTGGCCTCAAATATTCATCAGTCCAGGCGGTTGTTCCCACATTCTGGAAGGCCAAGCTAGAAGGAGTGGAGATTTCCTGGTGACACTTTGTACCATTCCTGTTTGTGGGTAGGGTGAAATAAAGAAGAACACCTGCAAATAAACAGCTGCAAACAGCTGCAAACAAACAGCTGCAAATAAACACCTGCAAACAAACACCTGTAAACAAACACCTGCAAACAAACACCTGCAAACACCTACAAACACCTGCAAATAAACAGCTGCAAATAAACAGCTGCAAATAAACAGCTGTAAACAAACACCTGCAAACAAACACCTGCAAACAGCTGCAAACAAACACCTACCAATAAAAATATGCAAACAAACAGCTGCAAACAGCTGCAAACAGGTGGCTCCACCAAATCACCCCAAGAATCCCCCTCTGCCCATGCCCAGCACCTGCTGGGGGCCTGGGGTGGGATGGGATGGGGTGGGATGGGATGGCATGGCATGGCGTGGCATGGCATGGCATGGCATGGCATGGCATGGCATGGCATGGCATGGCATGGCATGGCATGGCATGGCACGGCATGGCACAGCATGGCCATGCCATGGCATGAGGAGCTGATGAGGTCCTGGGAGAGGAAAGGCTGTTCCTGCCTGGAGCTCCCAGGCTGTGGAGCTGCTGTTTTTGTGCTTTGGCAGGATGCAGATAAGGAGGGCATCGAATTGGAATGTTATGCTAATAAGAACATCTGTGTACTTAAATCAGCAGCGAGCAGCTGGTACATTTAAAACAGCCCCCAGCATGTCTAAACACTCTGTAAATACAGAGTTAATATCTCCTGAGATCAATTCATCATTAATAAGTTATAAAACCAGGATTTGATGCACACAGAAATAAAAATAGCCTGTTCTTTGCTGCCGTTTGCCCAGCTCAGCCCGGGGGCTGTGAGGGACGGACGGACAGACAGACAGAGCTCAGGGCTGGCCTGTGCAGAGGGACACCAGGCTGGACAGGGCTGGGGCAGCCTGCTCTGCTGGGCCTGTCCCTGCCCAGGGCAGGGGGAGCAGGGGGAGCTCTGAGGCCCCTCCTGATTGTGCCCAGACCCCTTCAAACCCCCAGCATGGGCCCTCACTCAGCCTGCCCTGATCTGAACACCCTGCAAGGACCTGCAGGTGCCCCAAAGGACTCCTGAGAGCGCCTGAACTCAGCCTGAGCGCTTTAGAACGACACCTGCTAAGCTGTAAAAGTGAAAGCTGCTGGCTCTGATGAAATGAAGCCCTTTTCCTGTGTTGTGAGCAGGCATTGCACACACACCCTCTGTACTTCACTTTTTAAGCCTCCTGGCTGCACAGGCAGAGCCTGCTGCATTAAGTGTGTATTTGATGCATGCTGTGGGCTCAGGGGATGTGTGCAGCTCCAGGTACAGCCAGGGTGTGCAGGTGGCATTTTGATGGATGCTGTGTGCAGCTGTAAAACCCAGATACTCCTCTGCACACTCAGAGGGGCTGCTTGCTCCTTCCTGCTCCTCCCTGCCTGCAACACTTTTCTCTCACTCCAGTAATTGCCAGCAACACTCCCGAGCAGTGAATCCTGCCCTGGCTCCAGAGGGGTCCCCCAGGATGAGCATCCTGCCCCAGCCACGGCTCTCACTGCTGTCCTCATCCCATGGGGCACACAGACCCTTCTGCAGAGGGCTCCAGGGAGGGACTGTGCTTTGTCCATTGTGTTTGTGACAGCCCTCAGCCCCGATCTGCCCCAAGAGCCAAACACACTCGAGAATTGGCCATTTTGTCCAGATCCACCTGGACACACAGGGCACACCAAGGCCACTTCAGGGCCTGGGGGAAGGACCCGTGCTGGCCTCGCAGCAGGGCTGGGAAAGGGCAGGAGTTCTGTGGCCAGCAGAGGGAAGGGGGGCTCAGCAGCCTCTCCCAGAGCTGGGACACTGTAAATAACCATGAGCACAGCACTTCTTTTCCAAGCAATATGAATAGCAAAATGAATGGCACTTTCCTGGCCAGAAGCGAGCAACATTTCTTGATGTATTGGGATGCCATAAACTGAAAATTTGTTGTATAGTAAAGTGCATTTAACATTTACTCTCTCTCCTGCTCTATCACTGCTAAACTGCCAATAACTCCCCCTCTTCACACATGGTTTCTGCTGGGGATTTGAAAGTTTCTGCAGCATCAGGAGAGACTTTACCTTGACAGCAGATGGGAGGGAGTCCAAACCCCCAGACAGCAACCTTGTCCTGATCCCTTCTGTCCATGGGATATTTCTGGACTGGCTGGCAGCAGTGTCTGCCTGAGCTGGTGTCCACACTCCTGGAGCAGGTCCAGGCTGGCCAAGACAAGGGATGGCAGCTGCTGTGGCTGAGGCACCGTCTGTGCTGGCAGGAAAAGGGTTAACCCAAAATCACAGCCTGGCCTTCACCACTGGAAGTCTTGACCCAAATAATAATGAAAATCCACTAAAAATATCTCTAATTCTTGTGCGGTATGAAAACAATCCTGGTGTATAAAAGCATAAAAGTTTAGGTAAAATAAACCAAAAAAGAAGAATGGCTGATAATGTTCTGGTGAGCACAGGGGCTCCTGGAGCACAGGAACATTTCCACATCACACCAATCCCTTTAAGGGTGAATTGCACACGTCAGGCCTCACAAGTGTGACCAAAGGGGCAACCATTGCTTCCCTCCCTTCCCCTCCTGGGCCAGCCACTCACCCAGTTCACCTCCAGCAGCACTGTATGTAACTTCAAATACTCCACTGTTTATTTAAGCTGCATCTTCAATCTCCAGTTCCATTTTTAATCCTCACAGTTACTAAAACAGGCAGCTCAGACTCACAAAAATTAATTTTTCCCTCCAATCTTAGTTGTATCTCGGGGAGGTCGTTCACAGCCTTAATTAAAATCTATACACCCAAAGCACCATTTCCCCACTAACAGCAACATCAGTGTAAATAAAATCAGTAGGAGCCCCTACCTTTCAGCACCTCATTGATTGTTTTACAAGACAATTCAAGAAACATTTAATTCCCCCAGCAGCATGGGAATGGCCATGGAACAAACCCCTCACTCAGAGCAGAGGCTCAGTGCCCCAGCCCTGCTGCTCTGACTCTGAGGCAAATCCCCAGCACTGCACATTTCAGGCAAAGCAGCCTGAGAGAGGCAGGATCAATAGCTAAATAAGAAACAGGTCAGCTCATTACTTTTAATATTTTACTCATTGACGAAAGGTATTGACTTCCATTGATGTTCTACAATATGTGTTTAAAGAGCAGATGATGCTTTACAGAAATATTTGGAGTGCACTAAGAAAAAGAACAATTACCCCCATGACAGAAAATCTATTTTTGTTTGCCATCATTTTTCATTAGGAAGAGCATTCACAGCAAAAAAAAAATGATGCATCAAGAGGGAGAGGTCCTTTCTGAGCTCCCAATTTGTGTACTTAGAGAGCAGCTCTGGAGAATTTAATTGCAGGTACTGGATTTCTGCAGATTTATCGATTGCTTTTATGGGATTTAATCTGAAGCCACATCTGTGCTACACAATTCACAACCAGATAGAGATGATGATTTTCTACTGGCTGGTGCAGACTTTGGCAAAAACCTGAAAAGCGCTTTTCTGTTTCTTTTGAATTTCCTAAGTTTCCTCCCCAGTGAATTCAGCGGTGCCGATCCCAGCCCAGCCCACAAACAGCTCTGTTCAAGCAGCATCACCCTGGAGCTCCACCCCAGCAGCTGCACGGGATCCCAGCTCACTGCAGGGCCCTGGCTGAGCCATTCCTGCAGGGAACACTTCTGAAAGCACCCAGCCTTTCACAGGAGGCTCTGGGACTTCACCCACGTTTTCAGATTAATTCAGAGACAAAGTTTTTAAAACTCTACCATGCTTGAGTGCCTGGTTTTTAGAGCCACTGGTGATTAACTCTTACATGAAGGACACAGGGAATGGTTCCCAGTGCCAGAGGGCAGGGCTGGATGGGATATTGGGAATTGGGAACTGAACCCTGTGAGGGTGGAGCCCTGGCACAGGTGCCCAGAGCAGCTGGGGCTGCCCTGCATCCCTGGCAGTGCCAAGGCCAGGCTGGGCAGAACGGGAGCCCCTGGGACAGGGGAGGTGTCCCTGCCATGGCAGGGTGGCACCAAGGGATGCTGAAGTTCCCCACTCACTGCAGCCCCTCCCAGGCTGGCCCAGAGCAGGCTCCAGGCTGCTCCATGAGGGATTTCCTGCAGTCACCCGAGGAAAGCATTGAAGGATTTACTGGAGCTCCCATGCACAGCCAGGGCCTGCCTCACATCTGGTGTGTGCTGAGGCCCCTCAGCCCCTGAAATCAAAATTCCAGCTGAATTCCTCATTTCCCATGGCAATCTGAAGTCAGCCCATTTCATCACAAATGGGTTTTTAACTGTCATCTTCCAAACAGATATTTTCATTTAAAAAAAGGAAAGGAAAGGAAGACTTAAATTCAAATGCTAACCCAAAATAAACTAAAACATTTTCTCCAGTGTGTCTTATGATTTCTTTTCATTCATAACACTGAAATTGGAGTTTCAGTGCTTATCAAAGCAGCTTCTGAGTGCTGACTTGGAAGAAAATCTCCCTTTGTAAACTGAGTCAGTGAAGACCCAATATTCAGAGTATTAAATCAATACAGGGGGTGCCATTGGTACAATGCTATTACTTGGTAGAGGAAAGACAAAACATAAGGAGAGACAGAATTATCAGAGCACTGCTCTTTTTTAAGGCAGAAATTTTTATCCTACATTTTTTCCTCCCCAGAAAAATGAAGTGAAACCAGTCCATAGCTGTAATTAAATCCTATTTCTTCCATTTCTTTTCCAACAGATGTGTTCTACAAATGGAGCTTGCCTTTGTTTTGTCATGTCCTAATAGAATCCAGAGGAAATTTAATAATTTTCTTCTATCCTGAGTGACTCAGGGGTGCAAAATAGATGTTAAACAAGGAAAGAACAATTTATTTATCTGTTCTTGTGCTCCCTTTGCTTTCATTTGCATGTCAGCTGTTTGGCTGAGTGGTGGGATGGGGAGGACGTGAGCGCTGCTCTCGCCTTGTTCTGCTGATGTAACGACAATGGGAGGATTATTTCTTAATTTTCAGTGTGGTAAGTGGGTAATTATTGTCCAATTAGACTTGCTATTAACCTCTCTGCATCTAATTTTGCCATCCATAAAAGAAGAATAACAGCACTTCCCACTCTCTGGGTTCTGTGGAGATGTATTGGTTAATGCAGGCAGAGCTCCATGGCAGTGGGCAGCGCAGGCCTGGGGGGGCAGGTTATTGATAAAGAACCTGGGGATGGGGCTGGGAGCCTGGGGTGCACCCCTGGCACTCTGATCTGCATGGGGGCACCCCAGGGACCTCCTGAGGGCCTGGAGCCTGGGCAGCTGCGTGGGGAATGGGGGGCAAAGCAGCTTTAACTGGAGCACACATGGATGTGCTTTCCCCAGGGCATTTCCTGAACTGGGCAAGTGAAAACTCCTGAAAGAAACATTATAATAATTGGGATAAAGCTCTTCTTGAGCCCACGGTACCTGGGCATGTTCCTTGTGCCATGCTGGCCCTGCAGAGGGGACTGTAGGTGGCACCGGGACACTGCCCAGCCCACAGTGCCAGCCCTGAGCCCCCTGTGTCACAGGGGACAGGGTGGCACAGGGTGGCACAGGGGCACTGCCCAGCCCACAGTGCCAGCCCTGAGCCCTCTGTGTCACAGGGGACAGGGTGACACAGGGACACTGCCCAGGCCCCAGTGCCAGCCCTGAGCCCCCTGTGCTGCAGGTGTCTGGGCAGTGCCCCCATGCAGGGCTCAGCCCTGCTCCCTCAGCCTGCCCAGGCTGCCCAGCAGGGCTCTGTTTGCATCCCTCAGGGATAATTCAATGAAAGGCTGCGCCTGCATGGGAGGCAGCAGCAAGGAGAGTGTGGTACCCACCAAGGAATGAAGGCATTCCCAGCCAGGCTCTTGCTGCAGCTCAGCTCTCTTGGAAGTGCTTGGGAGGTTTCCAGCTGTCCCTGCTGCTCCTGCTCCCATGTGTCCCCCTGAGCCACACCAAACGCTGCTCTGTGTGCACACAGACACAGACGGACACACGGACAGACACAGACACACAGACAGTGAGCCCAGAGCAGCGCTGGCTGTGGGCACAGCCCGTCCCTGTCACCAGGGCTGCTGCTGGGCTGTGCCCCGGAGCCTGGCACAGGGTTTGGTGCCCAGGGCGCTCCTCAGCCCTGCCCCAGGGGAAGGGGCACACACGAAAGGGCTGAGCCAGTGATGCTGTGCCATGGTTACCCTGCCCACAGCTCCTGGGGCCAGGCTCCAGCACGGGAGAGTAGCCTGGTGTAAATGGAGGTGTAGCTGTGATGTGCTAACGAGGTATTGATCCCTTAAATTAAATTGTGCTGGCATCGCGTTTCCAGCGCATCATTAAAGCAATTAACAGCACGGTGCTGAGGGGAACTGACCCAGGGGCACCCCCGGGGCTGGGGCTGCCCGGGACATCCAACGAGGAGAGAAGGAGATAAAGAGAGGAGGGGAAAGGAGCAAAAGAGAAGAGGAGGAGCAGAACCCCAGCCCCAAAGGGCCAGAGCCCCCAGTCAAAGGGGCAGAGCTCAGCCAGGGGCCAGAGCAGGGCAAATCAGCGTTTCCAGGTGGGCTCAGAGGCCTCTTGGCCAAGGGATTTTGGCTTTTCCTGATGCCTGCAGGCAGAGCCTGGCTCACTCCAGAGCTCATTCCCTGCACTCCCATCCCTCCCCCAACACTCAGAACAAGCAGTGATGCTCCCAGCACCCCAGAACTCAGGACTGGGTTCCCCTGCTGCTGATTCCCCTCTGGCGGGCACCCAGAGGCAGCTCCTGCCCCTCTCCTCCCCTCGTGCACATTCATTACAGCAGCTCTACCTTGGCCCATAATTGCTGAGGACAGAAAACACAGAGCAGCCACCTCAGCTGAAAACCTGGGATTTTTAAGCACACCATAAAAACCCCTGAGTGGAAGTCAATTGTTACATCCAGTGTGAATAATCATAAATAAGAGAAAGATGCAGAGCTGTGATCCTAATTACAGCCCAGCTCCTGCAACTGAGGAGACATTTTCCTGACTGAAATAGAATGTTCAGGTAGAGCTGGGTTTTTTAAGGACAGTTTTTGGGGAGTTGTTGGGATTTTTTAAAAGATCACGTCATTTTCTGAAGAAGGAATTCTATTGGAGCAATAGGGGCACAGATCTATTGGTTATTGACTGGTTATATTATTTATGATATCAGGTTCCACCCCTCCCACAGCTCCCACACAGTTTAATTTTATCTAAAACCTCACTCACCAGCTGGTTTTGGCTGAAGTGATTCTGGTGGTCACACGTGTCAGGGGCAAACATCCAACACCCAGTCAGGATTCCTGTGGCTTCTCCTGGCTTCCTTCTGAAGGTTCTACCCTGGAGTGACAGCAAAATGAGCAATTCCGAACTCTTCTGCAATAAACCAGAGACAGAAACAGCCCAGCTGCAGGAAGGAAGGCCCCAAGGAAGGGCTGGAGGAGCCACCTGGGGCTCGGGCATGGGGACAGGATGGGCATGGGGCACAGCTGGGACTCGCTGGCGTTGGGGGTCCTTTCCCACCTCAGGGATCCTGGGGAGCTGAGCCCTGGCCAGGAGGACAGAGCCCAGTCTGGGCAGGGACAGAGCCCAGGGACAGAGCCCAGGGACAGAGCCCAGCCTGGGCAGGGTGTCCAGGGACAGAGCCCAGGGACAGAGCCCAGCCTGGGCAGGGACAGAGCCCAGGGTGTCCAGGGACAGAGCCCAGGGACAGAGCCCAGGGACAGAGCCCAGGGTGTCCAGGGACAGAGCCCAGGGGCAAAGCCCAGGGTGTCCAGGGACAGAGCCCAGGGACAGAGCCCAGAGACAGAGCCCAGCCTGGGCAGGGACAGAGCCCAGGGGCAGAGCCCAGGGACAGAGCCCAGCCTGGGCAGGGACAGAGCCCAGGGACAGAGCCCAGGGTGTCCAGGGACAGAGCACAGGAACAGAGCCCAGGGGCAGAGCCCAGCCTGGGCAGGCTCTCAGGGACAGAGCCCAGCCTGGGCAGGCTCTCAGGGAGGGTTTGGCCTCTCGTGCAGGTGACAGTGCCTGGCCAGCCCCAGCACTGGTGTGGCCCTGCTGGCTCCTGGGGACAGGGCACAGCAAGCTGGGGAGCAGCCTGAAAACGACACAAAACTCAGCTGAAAAGCTCCTTCATTTAAACAAGTTGCCTCTGCTAAGAACATTATGTCTTTCTCAGGGAAAAACAAAACTGTTGTCTCGTTTTAGAAGGAGTGCTTCCTTTAGGGCTAATTAAGCTGACAAATAGCACTTGCTGGGATGGAGCAGTTGAACTGATGACAAGGCAGCGCTGCTGGAGCCCTGGGGAGGAGCAATGGCTGCTGTGCACAGCTGGGAAAATTACTGTGGCCCCTGTGCAGCACGACAGTGAGGGAGGGGAAAAGAACACCTCATTAATCTTCCTAATGAACCCCTTCCAGAGGAGACAATTCACAGTTCCACGGTGCACATGGGGCTGCTCTGGAGCTCTGAGCTGCCCCCCAGGCTGCTCCAGAGGGTGCAAACCCCAATGGCAGCACACACAGCCCAGCCTGGGCTCACCCTCCTGCCAGCCCCAGAACCCAGAGCAGCTTCGGGGACCCCAAATCCCCCCAGTGCCAGGGCAGGGGCACCTCCCACTGCCCCAGGGGCTCCCAGCCCTGCCCAGCCTGGCCTTGGCACTGCCAGGGATGCAGGAGGTGCTGCCCCAGGCCCAGGGCTGGGCTGGCATCCCCTGGAGGGCTGGGATTGCTCGGCTGCTGTGATTATCCCATGGGAGATGCACTCAAAGCAGGACAGGGTGACAGATGGCAGAAATGTGGGGTTGGGCAGCAGGGCCAGAGCTGAGCCCGCCCAGGAGAAGCCCAGAGCCCCGTGGGCACAGTGCCCCAGCAGCCTGGGCAGCCCTGGCAGGGGCTGGCAGTGCCACAGGGGCCCTGCCCACCCCTCAGAGCCCCCAGAGGGGCCCCAGGCAGAAGGGATGGGCTGGGCTGGGCTGGGCTGGGCTGGATGCTGGGGACACCAATTCCTGCTCATCTCACACAACAATCTGCTCACAGCCACAGCTGAACCCTGAGTGAGCTCCAGCCTTTGCTGTTGGTGTGCTTCATGCTGGCCCAACAGGGCCCTCACTGCCTCTGAAGGTTTGGGTTCACAGCCCCGAACAGGAGCTGCCCCCAGGGCAGTGCAGGGAGTGCTGAGCCCTTCTCCTGTCAGGGCAACCCCAAAGCTGCACAGCCCCAGAGCCCAAATGCACCTTCCCTGTCCTTTGTTACAGAGTTTGAGAAGAATTCTGATCAAAGTCTCAATTCCCAGCAGTTGCAGCAAGCCCTCAGGCATCCCTGGAGTTCTTGGATTCCCAAACAAATAATTTTATTTACACAAACATCCTAAAGGAAGGGAATCCACCAGGGAACGTCCGTGTGGGTATTTCCTTCCTGGAGGCATTACAGACCTTCCTCCCAGGCTCTGTGTGATGGGCAGGTCCTGGCACAGCTGCTGGACCCTCGGGGGTGCCACGAGTGACACAGGGACACAGGGACATGGGGATACAGGGACACAGGGACACAGGGACACAGGGACACGGGGACATGGGGACACGGGGACACAGGGACACAGGGACACGGGGACACGGGGACACAGGGACACGGGGACACGGGGACACAGGGACACAGGGACACACGGGGACACGGGGACACGGGGACACAGGGACACGGGGACACGGGGACACGGGGACACAGGGACACAGGGACACAGGGACACGGGGACACAGAGACACGGGGACACACAGGGACACGGGGACACGGGGACACAGGGACACGGGGACACACGGGGACACGGGGACAGGGACACAGGGACACAGGGACACGGGGATACGGGGATACGGGGACACGGGGACACAGGGACATGGGGACACGGGGACAGGGACACAGGGACACAGGGACATGGGGACACGGGGACACAGAGACATGGGGACACGGGGACACAGGGACACAGGGACACGGGGACACGGGGACACGGGGACACAGGGACACAGGGACACAGGGACACGGGGACACTGGGACACGGGGACACGGGGACATGGGGACACAGGGACACGGGGACACAGGGACACAGGGACACAGGGACACAGGGACACAGAGACACGGGGACACACAGGGACACGGGGACACGGGGACACAGGGACACGGGGACACACGGGGACACGGGGACAGGGACACAGGGACACAGGGACACGGGGATACGGGGACACGGGGACACAGGGACATGGGGACACGGGGACAGGGACACAGGGACACAGGGACATGGGGACACGGGGACACAGAGACACGGGGACACAGGGACACGGGGACACGGGGACACGGGGACACGGGGACACAGGGACACGGAGACACGGGGACACGGGGACACGGGGACACGGGGACACGGGGACACGGAGACACGGGGACACGGGGACACAGGGACACGGGGACACGGGGACACGGGGACACGGGGACACGGGGACACTGGGACACGGGGACACGGGGACACAGGGACACAGAGACATGGGGACACGGGGACACGGGGACACAGGGACACAGAGACACGGGGACACGGGGACACAGGGACACGGGGACACAGAGACACGGGGACACGGGGACACATGGACACAGGGACACGGAGACACGGGGACACGGGGACACAGGGACACAGGGACACAGGGACACAGAGACACGGGGACACGGGGACACACAGAGACACAGGGACACGGGGACACAGGGACACAGGGACACAGGGACACGGGGACACAGGGACACAGGGACACACAGGGACACACAGGGACACAGGGACACAGGGACACAGGGACACGGGGACACACGGGGACACACAGGGACACACAGGGACACAGGGACACAGGGACACAGGGACATGGGGACACACAGGGACACAGAGACACGGGGACACGGGGACACGGGGACACGGGGACATGGGGACACGGGGACACAGAGACACAGGGACAGGGGGACACACAGGGACACAGGGACACAGGGACACGGGGACACAGGGACATGGGGACACACAGAGACACAGGGACACAGGGACACAGGGACTGTCACCCAGGGAGCACTGCAGGGCTGGGGCAGCCTCAGATGCTCTGGCAGCCCTGGGGACCCCCTGCCACAGCCCCTGGCCCCCAGACCATGCACAGCCACATCTGCATCTCAGCTGTTACAGGCTGGGAGTCTTGGGGGATAAAAAAGGATAAAGCAGCCCCAAGTTGTGCTCCTGTTTTCCATGATGGAAACACAGATATTATCACATCAAACTCCAGCTGAGTGCTGCCATTGCAAATATCCCCAATTTCTGTAACGTTCCAATGCCCTCCAGCCATCACTTCATGCACTCCTCTCTTTTATTTAAGGCTCTTTCAGACAAGGGCTCAGAGCACACAGTGCTCAGTGTGAGCTGGAGTGGCCAGAGAGGGGCTGGGAAACACCCCCAGCCTCCAGATCCCTGGGGCCAGGGAGCTCAGATCCAGCCCAAACACACAGGGCAGCTTTGCTGGGCTTTGCTGAGCCCTGGGCTATCCCCATCGTGTCCCTGGGCTGTCCTCTCTGCTGTCCCTGTCCTGTCCCCTCTGCTGTCCCTGGGTTATCCCAGTGCTGTCCCTGTCCTGTCCCCTCTCCTGTCCCTGTCCTGTCCCCTCTGCTGTCCCCTCTGCTGTCCCCTCTGCTGTCCCTGTCCTGTCCCCTCGCTGTCCCTGTCCTATCCCCTCTGCTGTCCCCTGTGCCCTGTGTTGAACAAGAAGCAGGTTTCCACTTCAAAGCCTTCCACTTGTGTCAAACTCTTTCCACAGGAGAAGAGTCCCTGCAGAGCCAGGTTTTGTCCCTTTCTCCAGCCCTAAGTCCTGTCTCAGAGCTGGGCTGGGGGATCTCAGCCTTGGGGACCCCGGCAGCCCCGATGGCCCCACGGCCCCGAGGGCCAGGCTGGCTCTGGCACTGACAAATCCAGCCTGGCTCTGTTTGCTGCAGCACTGCACCCCCTCCGAGCTCTGCCCGAGCACAGCCTCGTTATCTTCGGGCCTTGCATGGCTTTTTAATGATCATTATTATTCATATAGCACGATGCACGCAGACAAATTTAATCATGTTGTTTACATGAGCAAACCTGATCGACTAATGGAGAAATTACACATTTTGTTCCCACTGTTGGTACAAATGCAATTTCTTTTCTCACTCTCATTAACACAGTTAATGTTTATAAAAGTCTGGTGGTGCTGGAGATGAAAGTGTTTTCTCCAAAGAACAGGTAAAGCATCAACAATAACAAGAGTTCCTCCCACCCCAATACTGCAATAAACGTGTTTCAATCCCACCACGGAATGAGTGGGGAAAGCAGCCAAAGAATCAAGTCCAGATTAATCATATTTGATGGAGAGCTATTGGAAAGAGCAGGAAAAAATCCTACAGAAAGCCAAAAAAAGAGAAATTGCTGAGAACCACCAACATTCAGCCAAAATACAGAACCCAGTCCTTCTGCAGCAGAAGGAGCCAACAAAGGGGGGATGGCCAGAGCAGGCAGGCTCAGAGCTGGGCTGGGGAGCACAGCCCGGGGGGGCAGAGGGGAAATGCTCAGTGGGAGCCACAGAGAAACCGGGATGGGCACGGGACGGGAGAGAACAACACCCGGCAGCGTCCCTGGCTGTCCCCAGAGCCACCAGAGGGGAAATGCCCACTGGGAGCCACACAGAAACTGGGACAGGAGAGAACAACACCCAGCAGCGTCCCTGGCTGTCCCCAGAGCCACCAGAGGGGAAATGCCCACCGGGAGCCACACAGAAACTGGGACAGGAGAGAACAACACCCGGCAGCATCCCTGGCTGCCCCCAGAGCCACCAGAGAGGGCTCTGCTGCTGGGACAGGTGGGGCTGGAGCTGCTCCTGGCAGCGGAGCCACCATGGCTGGGCCTGCCACGGACAGCCCCGGGGCAGATGGAGGGCAGGAAATGCCACACAGGGGATTCCACACGGGGGATGTCACACAGGGAGTGCCACAGGGGCAATGCCACATGGGAGATGTCACACAGGGGATGTCACACAGGGAATGTCACACGAGGGGTGTCACACAGGGAGTGTCACACTGGGAATATCACACATCACACAGGGGGTGTAACACGGGGCAATGCCACATGGGAGATGTCACACAGGGAATGTCACACAGGGGATGTCACACGAGGGGTGTCACACAGGGAGTGTCACACTGGGAATATCACACATCACACAGGGGGTGTAACACGGGGCAATGCCACACGGGCAATGCCACTCAGGACCCGAGGGGAGTGTGCCCTCATCCCTGCTGCCCTGTCTGGCCAACCCTGTGCAATCCACAGCTCCTCCTGCTCCCTCCCAGCTTGGAGAGAGGGACACAGATTGACAGAAAAAGGCCCTCCCTCCTTATTCCAGCCCATTCCCGAGGACATCTCCTGGTTTCTATCCAAAGTGTCTGTTCAGTCTCCAGAATGGGGGCAGGGTTTCCCCAGCTGTAGTCACTGCCCAGCAGCTCCTCAGGGGCAGCTCTGGTGGAGAAAAGCAGCTCCATGCCTGGGCATCTGCACCCCTGAGCTCTGCCCTGGCCTGAAGACACCCTTGGTGTAGAGTTGTGTTGCTGTACATTTACATTTCCTTGAAAAGCTTTCAGCATCAGCTGCTCAGCCAGCTCTCGTGGAACCTCAGGAAAGGCTTTGCCTGATGCCAGCGCCTTCTGAAACTGAGCACAGAACCACAACTGGCCCAAAGCTGCCCATGCAGAAAATCTCATTAGTGCCCAGATTTCCAGAAGCACGAGGTACCTGCCTGGCTCCATCCCTTTATTATCCCTACAGCAGCAGAATAATTAAGCAGATGCGCTGCTGCCTGGGAAGAGGGGAAATACGTGCCTGCTCTGACACAAACAGGGATGAGGCAGGAACTGCTGCAGCTGGAGAGCAATCGCCCGTCAGCAGCAGGAATTCCTGCTCAGGTACTGCCCTAATCGCGGGTCATTAGAGCTGAGATCACTCACAGAGGCACTGAGCACCCTCAGGGCACACGCAGCAGCTGAGGGATGCTTTAGTGCACTGCGTTCCCTTTCCTGAGGGCAGGGCTTGTGCCCCAGCTCTCCTCTGGCTCTGCCAAGGAACAGCCGCCCTCAGGCTGGAGCCCTGAGCTCCCCCTGCTCAAACCAGAGTCGTTTTTGCAGCCTCTCCCCAGCCAGCTCCGTGCTTTCCTCAGTGTCCTGCAGGTGCCTCCCAGCAGAGCTCGCATCCTCAGAGACCTCTGGTCATGGAAACCCCTCCCTGCTCTGCCCCAGGCGCAGCTGCCTCGGAAGCATCAAGGAAGGGGCTTTGCAAATGCAGGGAATGGAAATGCCTCCAGCAAGATCCCATTAAAAGAACATATATGGAATTGGGATGCTGGTGACATTTCAGACAAGTTTAATTTGGCAGAATTTGCACGTGGTCCCATGGTTTGGGAAAACAAAGCCAAACTGGCAGTGGCCCCTTCAGATCAAGGCTGGCAGGCAGGATGGATGGATTAAAGATTGCTCTCCCTGCAGAGGCTCCAGCTTTCCTGATCAGAATGCAATAGAAGTAGCAGCAGGACTTTAGGCCAACAGAAATATTTCTTTGGTGACTGACAGACCTGACTCTAAACTATGCTTTTTTATAAAATGCAGGGGAAAATGCATTTTTTGGTTTGTTTTATAAAACAACCCCTCTACCATGTGCCAATGATGCAGGATGAGGGGTCAGAGCCCAGGCTGGAGGAACACACAGCAGGGCACAAACTCCAGTGTGAAGGATCAGATCTGAGCCAGGACTGGCAGGGGAAGGGGCAGCTTCTCCTCCTCTTGTCTGAGCTGGGCAGTGTTAAGGCAGCAGGGCATGGACAATGGCCTCGCTGTCTGTGGGGTTTCCAAGCCGGGGTTCCTGGGTCACACAGAAGTTTCCCTGAGGATTTAATCAGGTACCCATTGCTGACCATTTGTGCCAGGCAGGGACGTGTACTCAGCTTGCTCCCTGGGCACAGATGGTCCCACTGCCCCTGTCCCCTGCCAAGGCCATGCCCAGGGACCCCCAGCCCCTCCCTGGTGTCTCTCCAGGCAGGAGGAGAGCAGCCCCTGGGGAGGGGACAGTGGAGAGGAGCCCTCCCTTGGGACTGCCAGGGGTTGTCATGGGGTGTGCCCCCTCTGTCAGTGCCTGTGCCAGCACTAACACGGCCCTTAGGACCTGGAGTGTCACTTCAGCAATAATGACATTTCATGAGGAGAAAGGATGTTGGCTTGAAAGGTCTGAAACCACTGTGACATGGTTTTCAGAGCAGCTGTGCCTCCTCTGCTTTCTGCAAATTTGGGTTATGGTTTCCAATCACAGCCTTTGATGACCCTGATTAAGTTGATTGGATTTTGTTACATTTCTCCAATTTGCTGGTATTTAAAATCCAGAGAAACACGAGGAGACAGGTTTGCCTACCTGGAACCACAGGGAGCAGACAACTTCTGCCTACTGGCCTCCAATCCAAGCCCAAGTAAGTCAGACTGGAAGATCTGTCAAGCACCAAGGTCTGTCAAGCACAAGGACCATGACCATACCCAGCAGGTGGATGTGGCTGCTGGAGCAGGGAGGGAGAGGGGGAAAGGTCGTGCAGGATGAGCAGGGGTCACATCTCACTGCAGTACCAGGGAGAGGCTTTGGCACCTCAAGAGAAGCAGCAGCTCCCCTGGCCAGGTAATCCATCCATATCCATGATCCATCCATCCATGATCCATCCATCCATGATCCATCCATTCATCATCCATCCATCCATATCCATGATCCATCCATCCATGATCCATCCATCCATGATCCATCCATCCATGATCCATCCATCCATCCATCATCCATGATCCATCCATCCATGATCCATCCATCCATCCATCATCCATCCATATCCATGATCCATCCATCCATGATCCATCCATCCATGATCCATCCATCCATGATCCATCCATCCATCCATCCATCCATCCATCATCCATCCATCATCCATCCATCCATCCATCCATCCATGATCCATCCATCCATCATCCATCCATCCATCATCCATCCATCCATCCATCATCCATCCATCATCCATCCATCCATCCATCCATCCATCCATCCATCCATCCATCATCCATCCATCCATCCATGATCCATCCATCCATGATCCATCCATCATCCATCCATCATCCATCATCCATCCATCCATCCATCCATGATCCATCCATCATCCATCCATCCATCCATCCATCCATCCATCCATCCATCCATCCATCATCCATCCATCCATCCATCCATCCATCCATCATCCATCCATCCATCCATCCATCATCCATCCATCCATCATCCATCCATCCATCATCCATCATCCATCATCCATCCATCCATCATCCATCCATTCCTCATCCATCCATCCATCCATCCATCCATCCATCCATCCATCCATCCATCCATCCATCCATCATCCATCCATCATCCATCCATCCATCCATCCATCCATCCATCCATCATCCATCCATCATCCATCCATCATCCATCCATCATCCATCATCCATCCATCCATCCATGATCCATCCATCCATCCATCCATCCATGATCCATCCATCCATCCATCATCCATCCATCATCCATCCATCCATCCATCCATCCATGATCCATCCATCCATCCATCCATCCATCCATCCATCCATCCATGATCCATCCATCATCCATCCATCCATCCATCCATCCATCCATCATCCATCCATCATCCATCCATCCATCCATCCATCCATCATCCATCCATCCATCCATCCATCCATCCATCCATCATCCATCCATCCATCCATCCATCCATCCATCCATCCATCCATCCATCATCCATCCATCCATCCATCCATCCATCCATCCATCCATCCATCCATCATCCATCCATCCCTCCCTCCTACAGTGGGTTCTACTGGAGATGAACCCATGTAAGACAGATGTATAAAATATGACTTTATAATAAATTATGTAAGAACCACGAAGTCCACAAATACTGAGCTCTCTCCAGAGCTGATCTGACAAGATTAAACTCGTTTTGCTATTCCCCAGTTAACAGTCTACTGAATATTTGACTGAGCATTATTAAAATCAAAGACACCCAGGAAACAGCGCCTCATTCAGTGCAGGAAGCAGGAGAGCAGGCTCAGACCGACACGCTCAGCGCAGAGCTGCTGTCCCCAGCCTCATCAAAGGCGTGTTTAATCTCTTGGCCATCACTTATTCATGCTGATGGCACGTGCAGGGAGCTGGAGCAGAGGAAGGAGCCACTGGCACACTCTGCTCAGAGGAGATGGATCACTTCCAAATCCTATTACTGAGCGTGGGGCCCCAGCTACTCAGAGCCCTCCGATTTCTCTCAGGGTCTCCAAAACACATCTTTAAACCAGCAAATAAGTGAAATAAGTGACAGCCCCTCAGCTTCCTGTGAACATCCATAATCAGCAAAACCTCGTACTCCGAGAGAGGCCGGGCGAGCTGAGGCTGCCCCAGGCTGTCCCAGGAGCCCTGGGGATGGCAGGAGGTGCTGGCACAGCCCTGCCCATGGCAGGGTGAGCCCGGAGCCCCTGGGCTGACCCCAGCATGCTGGGGGCCTTGGCTGTGCCTGCTGCTCCTCCCGGGGCACAGGGATGGGGCAGCACCCCCAAAATGCCTGCAGGCAGGTGCCCAGCCCAGTGCTGCTCCCCAGGGAGAGGGGCTCACCCTCAAAGGTAACAAACTCCACCTCCTGGCATTTAAAACTCTCCAAAAGTGGTGTCTTCTTGTCCAGCTGCTGCTGCCAGGCACCTCAGTGACTGAATTCTGCTCCGTTTGCCTCCAGCCTCCTTTATAGGCTTGGACTATAAACAAACCAATAAAACATCTCTCAGCCTCTGATTTAAGCAACTTTTTAGTACTTGGAGATTTGTTTTTGTGCCAATTCAGTACAAAATAATTTTTATTTTCCCCCAAGCAGGAATAAAAAGGTGGTTCTGGCTGCTGGTGTGAAACGAGCCCCTGGGGCTGCCCCGGGGTTCAATGTGAGCCCTCACCTCCCCCAGGTGTCCTGGGAACAGCCTGGGGCTGCCCCTGGGGTTCCCTGGAGCCCCACAAGAGCCTCCTGAGGTTGAAATGCCAGGAAAGGCAGGTTTTACACTGACAGAGCTTCCCCCTCCTGTTAACCAGAACATTCCAGGGGAACCAAGGCTCCCAGCACGACCCTGACCTGCAGAACCATCCTCGTGGGACAGGAAAAACAAAGTCTATCACAAAATCCAGGCTGCATTTGTCTGCACTGAGTTTATCTCTTCTATTGATTACACCACCAAGAACTGCTGAAGCACAGCTACAAGAAAGGTCTGAACACTGAGGAAGTCATAAATCCAGTTGTTAAAGATCATATTCCAGACCCCCAGCTGCCAGGGGTCAAACTGTGGGGTTTTGTAAAGGTCATAAAATTAACCAAAATATTTTCTGCATTTTTTATGCAGTGCAAGAATCTGCTTTCTGTTGTAGCACACTATATGCAGATATTCTATAAACATTAATGAAATTAAACTAAAAAACATTTTACCAATTAATAATTAAGCATCATCCAAAATTCTGCACATTAGACCAGTTTTGAATCAAGCCCAGTTTGCAGGATTAGGTGATTACAATGTTTGCATAAAGAAAACAGCAGATTTTCAGTGATTTCAATTCAGTGTTTTACTGATACAAAGATCACAAATACTCCTGGAATCACCCCTGCACATGTGGCTGAAGCTCTCCTGAGCACCTCCTGTTCCACCCTCACACCAACCAGCAAAACAAAAGCTGCCAGAAGCCACTACAGGGTTTTGCAGAGCAATCCACTGAAATTCCTCAGCAGCCCTTCCAGGAGCTGCAGTTGCACATCCTGGATGGGATTTATTTTCTATTCTCTCACCATAATCACAGCTCCATGGCTGCAATCCACCACAGAAATGAGATTCCGGGCTGGGGAATCCGGATCTGCGAGCTCCATAATTGCATTTTCATTGCCCTCCTGGAGTTAGAATTTCTGAACCAATTAATATTAACAGCATGTTGATAAGGAACACTAATAGGTTACAGGGAGCAGCCCCGGAGCAGAGCAGAGCAGCTCTGGCAGTGCCAAATCCCCCCAGGCAGGCACAGAGCCCAGGGGAGAGCAGGGCTGCCCCAGCAAAGGGGTGAAATTCCAGCCCCAGCCCAGAAAATCCCAGCCCAGAAAATCCCAGCCCAGGGCTCTGCCACCTCCAGAGCCCCCGGCTGCCACCCCCAGCTCCTGCATCCTGCAGGGAGAAAGGCCAGAAATACAGGGGATTCAGGGCTGGAAGAGCCCTCCCAGCCCATGGAGTGCCAGCTGTGCCCTCCCAGCCCATGGAGTGAGTGCCAGCTGTGCCCTCCCAGCCCATCCAGTGCCAGCTGTGCCCTCCCAGCCCATGGAGTGAGTGCCAGCTGTGCCTTCCCCACCCATGGACTCCCAGCTGTGCCCACCCAGCCCATCCAGTGCCAGCTGTGCCCTCCTTGTCCCCAGGGCACTCCCAACCTCCCTGGGCAGCCCCAGTGCCTGAGCCCCCTTTCCCTGGGGAAATTCCTGCTGATGCCCACCCTGAGCCCCCTTTCCCTGGGGAAATTCCTGCTGATGCCCACCCTGAGCCCCCTTTCCATGGGGAAATTCCTGCTGATGCCCACTCTGAGCCCCCTTTCCATGGGGAAATTCCTGCTGATGCCCACCCTGAGCCTGCCCTGACCCTGATGCAGCCTGGGGCCGTTTCCTCTCAGTAAACTTGTGAGCCACTGCTCCCAATTCAAATGCAGTTCCCATCGCAGACAAATTCACCGACAGCTTCTGGGTTCATTGGGCTCCCCGGGCTGTAAAGCAAGGTCAGAGATTTCCACCAGCAAAAGCCACATCAAAAGAACAGACCAGAGAAGCCTTTGCATTGAGAGAACACTGGGAAATTCTGCTTTCCTTCAAGTGGGAACGTTCAGAGGGCCTGAGAGGCTGCATGGCAAAGCCAGGGGGCTCAGCAGGAAAGAGGAGAGGATGGAGCAGTAGCAGCCCCAAGGCTGCAAACCCCTCTGTGCCTTTCCCCACCCCTGCCAGGGGGAGCAGGGCCCCCACACACAGAAATCAGCACCAGGTAAATCCTGACTGTCCCTGTCCTGTGCCAGGCACAGCCTCTGCCTCCAGCTCCAGACCCTTCAGCACCGGGTATTTACAATTCCTCACTCATTTATTTCTGACCAGAACCAGCCCCACCCCAAATGTCTTTTCCCAAGACACTCTCAATATTTGTGCCAATTAATGCAGGAGCTGCAGCAGGTGAGCTGCTCCCCTCTCCTCTGGGGATGATACATTCAATTACTGAGGGAGATGGATTGAAGCAGGGCAGCCAAACACAAGTTCTTTTGATTTCTGCTCCACGCATCGCTGGTATTTCCAACTCATTTTTATGCAGAGGATTTGTGCGTTAGGAAAAAGCCCTGCTCGCCCCCATCCTGTGCATTACACTGAGCATGTTTTAAAATCATTTCAATTACACTGGCATTTTTGTGTCTCTAACAACCTGGGCAATGCCAGCCTGAGCTCTGGACATCTGTTCCTGGGGGTGGCCTGCCCAGGGATGCTCCATTCTCAGGAATGCAGCATTCTCCTGTGGTTCAAAACACAGGAGAGTAATTTGCACAAGTGAGGATCCTGGGAGTTTGGAGCCTGATCCAGGAGCAGCTGAAGGATTAGGAAAACATCCCAGCCCTCCTTTAGAGTGCCAGGATTTTGGGACCACGTGGACGCAGGCACGGAGCGTGTCTGAGTTCAGCCACAGGGGAGCCCCTTCCCGAGGGAAAAGCTGTGCCTGGGAGAGAGGATGGAGGCTGTGCTCTTCTCACAGCTCATTGCATCCCTGCTCACAGCTGATTGCATTCCTGCACAATACGTGCACACAGCTCCCTGCATCCCTGCTCACAGCTCATTGCATCCCTGCATCCCTGCACACTCACAGCTCACTGCATCCCTGCACTCTGCACCCTCACAGCTCATTGCATCCCTGCACTCTGCACACTCACAGCTCATTGCATTCCTGCACACTGCATGCTCACACTGATTGCATCCCTGGGGGCACTGCATGCTTCCAGTTTATTGCATCACTGCACCCTGCATGTTCCTGCACCCTGCATGCTCTCAGCTCATTGCATCACTGCACCCTGCATGTTCCTGCTCACTGCATGCTCACAGCTCATTGCATCCCTGCACCCTGCATGTCCCTGCACCCTGCATGCTCTCAGCTCACTGCATCCCTGCTTTGCCCCCATCACAATCTGTGCTCAGCCAGTTCCCTCTCCGCTGGGCAGACCCAGACCCTGCTGGCAGTGCCTTCTCTCTCCTCCTTTTGGAGACATCAGCCAGCTCCCACTGTGGGGCTGGCACAAGGACTGTGTCTCATAGAGGAGCTTTCCAGGATTTGTTCCAATCCCAGGATTGGGCACTCAGACACCTGTCCCAGGTTTGGTCACACCCTGAGCAGGACTTGCCCCATGTGCAGCTGATGGGAAGTGCCCCAGCCCTGCTGCTCCCAAGGAATCCCATTATTTCTTACTCCAGCTGAGGATCAGCCCAGAGCTCCTCGTAGGAGGAAAGCAGCATTTCAAATGACAGTCTTGTTATTTTGGCAGCTTATCTCTGCGTACAGAAAGCAATTATTGCTGGAATGCATTCACTTTTTGTTCAGCTTCATTTTGAAGATTTAGCATCCCCTCCTCCCCACTGCTGTTCCTGGATTGCCGAGACAACGCTGTGGCAGAGCCATCACTGGGAGCACATTGGGAAAGGAAAATGGTACCATTCTCCTCTGAGCCCCCAGGAATCCTGCAAACACCTGAGGACACAAAAGCCATGTGCTTACAGTGGCTACACAAGAAAATCCCACATTCCTCAACACAATCAACAGAGAACCAAGGCTGGAAAAGACCTCCTAGACTATCAAGAGTCCAGCTGTGAATCCAGCACCACCACCCCACTCAGAACTGTTCACACAGAATTTCCTGAGCTGGAGGGACCCCCAGGATCATCCAGCCCAGCTCCTGTCCCTGCCCAGCCCCAAAGCGTCCCTGGAGCGCTGTCCAAGCCCTCTTGGGCAGTGCCAGCACCCTCTGGGGAAGAACCTTTCCCAAAATCCACCCTGACCCTGCCCTGGCCCTGCCCCAGAGATGGGAGCTGCAGCCCCAGGTGAGCTCTGGCCTCTGCTCCAGCTGAACAACCCAAATTATCCACATCATTTCTTCAAGCTCTCTTCTTTTACAAGTGCCTGTGCAGACCTCTGGAAGCGTGCAGGTGCAAAGGGGCTGCACAAAAGGAGAGGCTGGAGCAGGGAGTGATTACCCAGCCCCTGAACCTCAGAGCCACACACAGGTGAAATAACCTGGCTTCCACTCCTGCTCAAGGTACTGCTGGATTTATTCCCTGAGCTCTCAGGCAGGCAGAATTCATGGACATCACGGCAGAGAAACCAAAGCAAACCTGAAGGAAAGGCTGCCAGAGGGTGCAGGCTTTGTCCTCCCTCATGATTCATTTTCACTTTGGGAAAAGGAAGGCAAGGGCAAAACAGCATTTGCAAAAGTTTCATCTCTTTGATAATGTTATCAGCTGCTCTGCCATGTTCTTATTATAACAGAATTCCCTTCTTCCTTTGAGCCTGAGCTCTCCCACCCAGAGAGACTGCACGGGGGAATTAAACCACCTGAGCCCAGAGGGGTCACTCACACAATCCCTTTCCTTACCAGGAAATTAATTTTTTCTGGAACTTCTCATTTTCAACTCAATCAGAGCTGAAACGGAGGCACAGAATGTTTTAACCCTTCTTGGGTAGAGAGTAAGTAAAATCCATGGTACTCATGGGCAGCATTAATGCAGAATGCAGGGGTGGCTGGGGACTCAGGCAGGAGCTGTGGAGAGGCAGGAGATGTTCCTTACAGAGAGTTTGGGGTTACAGAAACCTGCCCCAGTGAAGAGCAAATGAACCTTCCTGCTCCACAAACAAGAAATGACACATTTGCTTCTCAAGTCCTTCTTCCCTCTTTTCTCTCATACGTGTGTGTATATCTAGATGAGACAGAATTTCCTTGGACAAGATTAAGCTTGCTTAGTTTGAAGTGGAAATGCAGCGCTGAACCCTGGCCCAGGCTGGTTTGATGGCTGCAGGCTTTGATGTGTGCCTGGATCAGGGCAGCCCTGCCCTTTGCACCAGGGCTGCCATTTCTCTCTTCTTGTGCTTGCTGGTACCCCGTGCCCCATCCCTGGGAAGGGTGCGAGGATGTCCAGGCAGGCAGAGCAAACACTCACAGGCCTGTGCCCATCCCATGCAGGTGCTGGGACAGCTCAGCCAGGCCCAGGGCTGGACTGGAGGCCAGGCCCTTCCTGCACCAGCAAAGTCCCTGTAAATGTGTAAATAGGACAGCAAAAATGTGTAACTACGATAGCAAATGATTGATGTCTTACTGCTGTGATTTGCAATGAAAACCCATAAACTCTGTGCTAAATACTCAGTTTACAGATAAAATATCAATTTAAGCACAAATGATTTAAAAGAAAAAGGAGATAATACGACACAGAAGATGAATAACCACAGAGTTCAATCACAAATCTGTTCAAAATGCATTTCACAGGTCAGGCCCTGCCCAGCTGTCCCTGTTCTGCCCCCCAAACCCAAATTAACCCAGGCTAAGGGGGCCAGAGCCCAGCCCCAGGCCCACTGCTGCTGGGGAGAGCTCTCATTCCATTCCCATCAGGCTGCCCGAGCTGCAGCTAATTATCCAGGATTTATCTGTACCAAAACACTGGGATTAGGCAAGGCAGGAAAGCAGCTGAAACTTATGTGCAGGTTTTGTTTAATAAAAAGCTATAAAACCCAGGGTTTGTACAGAAGCAAATAATTTCTGAAACATGTACCTGAAGGCAAGGGGAGGAGATCAGCACTCAGGTTTCTCCTGTTCTCCCTCCTTTCCTGCTGCTGCCACGGGGAAAGGGAAGGGATGTGAGCTCGTGGAGCTGCTGCTCCCCCAGTGCTGGCACTGCCCACAGCCCCCAGAGAGCTGCAGGGAGCCCTGCCCAGCCTGTGTCCCACCCAGATGGGGGGGCCAAGGGGGGTCAGGCCCCAGTGAGCGGGATGATGAGCGGGATGCAGCCCTGTTACCCAGCCCAGGGTGACACATCCCTGTTAGCCAGCCCTGTTACCCAGCCCAGGGTGACACATCCCTGTTAGCCAGCCCTGTTACCCAGCCCAGGGTGACACATCCCCATTAGCCAGCCCTGTTACCCAGCTCAGCCCCATTACCCAGTCCAGCCCTGTTACTCAGCCCTATTGCCCAGTCCTGTCACCCAGCCCAGCCTCATTGCCCAGCCCCATTGCCCAGCCCCGTTACCCGGCCCCATTAACCTTCCCAGCCTCATTGCTTGGCCCCATTGCCCAGCCTGGGTGATGTAACCCCATTGCCCAGCCCCATTGCCCAGCCCCATTTCCCAGCCCGGGCGATGCAGGCCCTGCAGCGGCTGGGTCCAGCTGCAGCAGCATCACAGGGCTGCATCACCCCCAGGGCTGCATCACCCCCAGGGCTGCAGCAGCCCCAGCTCAGCCCCATTACCCAACCCAGCAATGCAGGTCCAGCTGCATCAGCCCCAGCTCAGCCCCGTTACCCAGCCTGGCAATGCAGGTCCAGCTGCATCACCCCCAGGGCTGCATCACCCCCAGGGCTGCATCAGCCCCAGCTCAGCCCCGTTACCCAGCCTGGCAATGCAGCCCCAGCTCAGCCCTGTTACCACTGCTGTTACCAGCAATGCAGCCCCAGCTGAGCAGCCCCAGCTGAGCAGCCCAGGGCCAGCAGGGCCAGCACAGCTGCCCCGGGCAGTGGTGATCCACACCCAGCCCGGGCACGGACAGCCCCAGGGCCCCAGGCAGCCCTCCCAGGCCAGCCCGAGAGCTTTTCCAGGCAGCAGCAACAGGGGACAGGGGAGCCTGCACTGCTCTGCCCCTGGGCTGGACAGGACCAGGGCTCCCCACCACGGCACAGAAATGAGAGAACCACAGAGCTTGTTTTGCTGGAATTTTCTTACCCCTGGGTGAGAAAATCCTGCTATAAACATTTCCAAAACACAGCTTTTAATCCTGACCTTTTAATTTACTCCCCTTAATCCTGGCAAAGACTGCTTTTACTCTTATTTCTTAAAGAAAACCTCCTCGAACTCTTTCCCTCCGCTCCCCTCTCGTGCAGTTTTCCCTGACATTAATTGGTTGTTGGACATGGATCCTGGTCTGATACACCCCAGGAGAGCCCAGCAGCCCCTCATCCCTGCTGTTTGTGGCTCCTCTTCTCTGTGAGAGCTCTGTAATAAATCAGCCTCGTGACAGGAACGTTCTGCAGGTTGCACATGCACACAGAACTCAATTCCTCACCGACTCCTTCATCATTTGCATTCCATCACCCGATTAAACAACTCCCCTGTCCCTCCCAGCCTCCGGAGCTCAGCACTCTGGAAGGTCCAGGGGGAGTGCCCAGCCCCAGCAGAGCCATGGCCCCATCCAGGAGCCTGGGAGGCTGCCCAGGGCAGCTCTGCCTCAAGATGGGCATGAGGAACAGGAGAGATGGATAAGGGAAGCAATAACATCAAAAGTGCACAGTGCCCCCTTCACTGCCCTTAACATTCCAACAGAATGAACCTGCAGACACGACAGTGGCTGCCCTGGCAGCAGAACAGCTTCCTACTGGCTTTAAGGGCACCTGCCTTCTAAACTGAATCTTCATGATATCATTACCTTACAAACCCAGCTGTGGGAGGAAGGCCTAATATTTCCCCTTCATTTAGACTGCAAGGAGTGCCTGAGGCCCTTTTCAACCCAAAGCACGCTGTTATTCTGTGAATTGGCAGTGGGACCCTCAGCTGTGACCTGAGCAGCCCCAGCACAGCCCCCTCTGCTCCCATCCCACACCACAGGGTCACAAACCTCTTCTCTTACGTCTTCAGCTCATGCCAGGGGCTGCTGGAGAGATTTCACAGGGAAAAGTTGCTTTCTGTTTGGTCTTTCTATTTTTTGCTGCCAAGATGGAAATGCTGGGACTACAGAAGGTGAGAGGAAGGTGGAAGGAGCAGGAGCAGTCCCCAGGGAGTGCTGATCACAGCACTGCACACGCAGCATGAGCAATGGGAGCACGAGGAGAGAACAGAACATTGTGCAGCAGCTGGTGGGGGCAGGACAGGGACAGCCAGCAGCAGGCACAGCCCAGGGCCCCAGGGCTGGTCACAGGTGCCCCAGGGCACAGGGGGACGGGCAGGTGACACCAGAGGGGTTCCTGAGCTGTGCTGCAGCTGATCCTGCCTCACAGGGGCTGCTCAGAATGGAACGGAGCCCTCAGTGTCCCTCTCTCTGCAGGCTCCACCAGCACTGGGACAGGACACATCTCCCAGTCTGAGCATCACCTGCCCCCCTCCAGAGGGGCTCAGAGCAGCTGGGGGACCTGGGAGAGCTGAGAGGCTGATTTTGGGTCAGGAAATGTGTGTTGTAAATAATGAAACACAGAGCCAGCAAGGAAGGGCCCGAGCTGAAGCTCAGTGACGCAACAAAGATCTGAGGAGATACAGCTGCACAGTTGGCATGATAAAATTTTCAGTGCTGTGCTGGCATTTCTCAGCTCCTGGTAAAAATAGCACCACTGGGCTGGTACCAGGGATGGCAGAGCCTGGGAGAAAGTTCCAGCCTTGTACAGGCATTAAAAATAAATCAGCCCACTGGGAGTGGGGATTGAAAACCACAGGGAGAGGAGTGAGGTCTGTGTGTGTGAGAACAGCAAGCAAATGCTGTGAAAAGCCCCGGGGGAGCAGGGCTGGGGCTGCTCATGCTGGCACAGCCAGGGCCCAGAGCCCACGGGGCCATGGGGACTGTAAGGGGACACTCACAGCTCCCAGCTGTGGGGACAGGTCCCCATAGGGCCATGGGACTGTAAGGGGACACTCCCAGCTCCCAGCACACCCAGAGGCTGCAGCACTTCATCCAACACCAGCTCCTAGCTCTGGGTTAAACGACCAGAGATCCAACCCTGCTCCTGCCAGGGGAACGCAAACACACTGAACCAAAACTTTCCCCAGAGTAACAGAGGGACCTTGTGAAATTGTGATTTCACATCCTTGGGAGCCTGTGAGGCTGCTGATATCCCCTCAAGCCTCCCCCAGAAGTTGTGCAAATCTGTCATTGCCAGTGTAAGGCATGGCAAAGGCCAGAGGAAAATCGGTGAGGGACAGAACCCCCCCACCTCCTGCTCCAGCAGGGACCTGTGCTGACATTGCAGGAGGCAGCTTTGAGCTCAGGGCCAGAAGGAGCATCTGAGCTCAAAGCTCTCAGCCCCAGCAGCCTTCCCTGCCCTGAGTTCGGGTGCAGAGCTCCTGTGTCCAGCCCCATCCCTGTATCCAGCCCTGGCCCTGTGTCCAGCCCTGGCCCTGTGTCCATCTCCATGTGCAGCTCCATGTCCAGCTCCATGTCCATCCCCATGTCCAGCCCCATGTCCAGCCCTGTGTCCAGCCCTGTCCCCATGTCCAGCCCCATGTCCAGCCCTGTCCCCATGTCCAGCCCCATGTCCAGCCCTGTGTCCAGCCCTGTCCCTGGGGTTTGTCAGGACAGGATTTTCCCTCCCTCTGGCCTCACCCCGCTGTCCCCCCGGACCTGGGGCAGCATTTTCGGGAGCTGCTGTCCCTGCAGCCGGATTCAATCCCTGCTCTCCCTCAGCAGATCCTCCCTATCACAACGTGCAGCGCCGAGTGCTGACATTTGGAGATAAACAGAGAAGCACTAGACAGGCAGCTAATTCTCATCTCGCCCTGCTCAGAATGCCGATTACCATTCGCGTTAAAGATGCTTATCTGCTCACTGCCGAGCCGGGCAGCCCCGAGCAGGAAAGAGCCCTGCATGTCACAGCGGGCTGGGCTGGGGACAGGGGCACAGGGTGGTCCTGAGCCCCCCTGTGTGCCCTGAGCCCACCCTGAGCCCACCCTGCCTGTCCTGAGCCCCCTGTGTGCCCTGAGCCCACCCTGAGCCCACCCTGCCTGTCCTGAGCCCCCCTGTGTGCCCTGAGCCCACCCTGAGCTCCCCTGTGTGCCCTGAGCCCCCCTGCCTGTCCTGAGCCCACCCTGAGCCCACCCTGAGCCCCCCTGCCTGCCCTGAGCTCCCCTGTGTGCCCTGAGCCCATCCTGCCTGTCCTGAGCCCCCCTGTGTGCTCTGAGCCCACCCTGAGCTCCCCTGTGTGCCCTGAGCCCCCCTGTGTGCCCTGAGCCCATCCTGCCTGTCCTGAGCCCACCGTGAGCCCACCCTGCCTGTCCTGAGCCCCCCCTGTGTGCCCTGAGCCCACCTTGAGCTCCCCTGTGTGCCCTGAGCCCCCCCTGTGTGCCCTGAGCCCCCCTGAGCCCACCCTGCAGGTGACACTGGGCTGGGCTGGGGTCCATGAGTGGGAGCATCACTGCCTGGCTGAGCCCCCGTGTCAGGCCCAGGCCCAGGCCCATCCCAGGCTCAGGCTCAGGCCCAGGCTCACCCCAGGCCCAGGGCCAGCTCAGGGCACTGCTGGCACTCAAATCTCACCAGGAGCAGAGGGAGAGCCCCGGGCTGGCCCAGACCCAGACCCTGAGTGGCAGAGGTGGCAGAAGGTGCCCCCCACTGCCATGCCCAGGGGTATGCCCTGCCCTCCTCACTGCTGGTCTCTGGACATCAGATCAGCAGAAATGGGTATTTTACTGCACCTTGGCAATCTCCAGTGAACCACCCCCCTCCTGTGAGTGCCACAGAGCTGTTTTGGCATGGGGGGGGGTTTGTGCAGTAACATTAAAGCACCAAGAGCAGCTGCAGGCCCCATTCACCTCCTCAGGTGTCTGTGCAGGGCTGCAGCCCCGAGGCTGCGCTGGGAAAGGCCCCAGGGCACTGCAGGAGGGGTGGAACACTGGGCAGCCCACCCTGCCCCACCTTCCTGCAGGGCTCCCAGCTGGCCCTGGCTCCAACAGCTTGGATAATAACACAACAAAGTCTCATCCCCATCCTAAGTTCACACCACTTGTAGCTAAATCCCTTTTAAAATTATGCTCTTGGCACTTGCACCCCTCACACACCAGCAGCTGATTATCACAGCCACTGTTGCTGTTTATCCAATTTAAACATTTTGTTCTTTTAATCTTTCCCTCTGAGTTCCTCAAGCTCCTTAATCACTTCTGTTGTACGTCCCTGGCTCGTTGTCACCCACAGCTTGCTGGCATTTTGGTGCTCTTGATAATAACACTTGTAAGTTAATAGAGTCATGCCAAGAATGAATCTGCTCAAATCTACAGAAGCATTTTTAAGAGGCCAAAAACCTGTAATCCATCTTCAAACAATATTGGAAAGGCTGCACCCAGGTCTCTGCATTCCATCCTGCATACCCAAATACTTAAAGGAAATTAATGACTTAATTAACTCAAAATTAAGGGGAATGGACTGAAAGAAACCTTAAAGTCCATCTCGTTCCACCCCGTGCCATGGGCAGGGACCCTTTCCAGAGCCCAGGGTGCTCCGAGCCCTGACCAGCCTGGCCTTGGGAGGGGTTCCAGGGATGGGGAGTCCACAGCCCCAGCTCAGAGCTGTCTGCTCCCCACCTGCCCATGGAATTCCAGCAGAAAATCTTTCTTTCCTGCACTTCTCCAGGTCTCACCTGCTGCTCACCCACAGCTCCAGGGACACCAGGCCTGGCCAGCCCATCCCAGAGAGGAGCCCCTTCCCCAGGGGAGGCTGGGCAGGAGCTCTTTCCTCTGCACACCAGGCAACCCTCACACCAAGATCTCATTCTGCACAGCACCAACTGTTCAACCCTTCTGGTGATCCCTTTCCAACACCATTTCACCTTCCCACCATTTCCAAGGCCACTCAACAGCTCTGTGCAGTGAGAGCTGCCCTCCAGGGAAGGCACCCCCTTGGCAGGAGCTGCTCACCCAAACACCAGCACAAAAACCCCAAACCACAAAACCCTGGGGGGAAAAACCTTCCCAGGTGTGCCAGTGCTACCCCCCTGTGCCCTGTGCCCTGCTGTGGTGCCCAGGAGCTGGCACTGCTGGGGCTCAGGCTGCCCCAGGGCCCCGGCAGGCTGAGAATTTTCCTTTCTCCTGTATTTCAAGAGACTTTTGTTAAAATTATTTCAGTTGTAGAGAAACAAATCTGCATTTCTAAAATTCTGTAATTATTGATTATTGACAGTCGAGTCCTGCTGTGGAGCAAATGCTGTTCTCCTGTCAGACAAAGAGACTTCACACAGCAAATCAATGGCTCAGTGGGTCATTTAAAACCTGACAAAATGCCAGACAAAAAATAAACCAAGCCAACATAATTGGATTCCAGGCAACCAACTATTTTATGAGAACAAATTCTAAAATTTACTTGTTGCAAGTGAAATGTTTGGGCATACTTTTAGATTTCTAGCATTAAATTGTTAAAGCCTAACTGGAACTCAGTGAACAACTGAGCTAAAACTTTTTATCCCTTTCTGTGTCCAAAAAACCCAAAAAACAGAACCAACAAATCAAATCAAATTCAAGTTGATCAAAATATTTAGTAAATTAACATGAAAAATCTTTCACAAACTCGAAGCAGTTTGCTTTGGCATTTTCAGATGATAGTTTTGATTCACCCAGCTTACAGTTTAATTATTTTTAAATTTCATTGTACTGAAAAAGTGAATCCAGACTCTTTGAAGCCAGACAAAAGCCAAGGGTTGGGGTCTGGTGGAGCTGACAAGGTGGGGAGGGGTCAAAGGCTGGGCCCGACCTTGGAGCCTTTTCCAGCCTCAGGGATGCTGTGGCCTCCTGCCAGGTGTCCCCTGGCACAGGGGGCCCAGGCTCCGTGGGCAGGGCTTGATTTGTGGGCATTTCCCACCCCTCTCCTCCTGCCCCGGGGTGGGCAGTGCCCCCTGCCCCTCCTCCTGCCCAGAGCAGTTAAATATCAGAGCAGGGTGGGCAGTGCCCTCTGCCCCTCCTCCTGCCCCAGGGTGGGCAGTGCCCCCTGCCCCTCGTGCCCCTGCCCCTCAAGCTCATCCTCCCACCTGGAGGAACCCAAGCTGCAGCAGACTGGCCGGCCTTTGGCTCAGCTGGAACCACACAATTATTTCTTTTCCTCCATTGTAACAAAAGCCAAAAAAAGACAATTAAATTGCAGCAATAGGCAGTGCCCTGCAAAGGGAGGTGGCAGCAGGACGGGCAGCTCAGGTGGCATCAGCACCGGGGGCCAAGGAGAAGGGTAGAAAATGTATTTTCATGTACTACAGCTATTGTTCTGCAGAGACAAATGATCCCAGCAAACACAAGTCCCAGCCAAGATATAAATATCAAGCTGCTGATCCAAGGCTGCTTTTGCCGGGAGCTGCTTCAGCAGTTCCCAGCGACGCCAGAGGAGGTGCAGAATTACAGATGTTGCTCCGATGTCACCCACAGCAAAGGTGCTGAGGGCTCCATTTATTTTCCAGGAATAGCAACGTCATTACTAAAAAATTCCATGATGACATTGAGCTGTTGTAGCAGCTCGTTTCTCTTGCAGAGAATATCAAACTTCACCCGGAAACACTGAACCACATTTTTCAAACCCAAAGAGGCTGAAGTCAAGCGACCCCCAGACTTTATCTTTTCATTTTGGTGCAGTGTTTTCTGCCTGTCCCCATGCTGGGCAGCAGGAGAGACTGCTTCCAAAACGCTGGGCTGGAAGAACTTTCCACATGAAGGATATGTAAGAATTCCCAGGGGCAAGAAGCTGCATGCAGCCTAGTGCATTATTCATCCAATAAACCAGAGATGCCAAAGCGCAGAGGAACCACTTAGAGGAGCTGCTCCTGCCAGTGTGGAGTGAAAGGATCGCTGGCAAAGGAGACCAGACTTTACTGGAAGGCAGCCCCTGTAGTGCTAATCCAATCCCGGATATTTAACTGCTCTGATTTTCACAGCCACCAACCCCCCCAGCGGACAGAGGAGCTGCAAGAGGATCCATCAGGCAGAGGAACCAGCCTTGGACAGAGGAGGTGCAGGAGGATCCATCAGGCACAGGAACCAGCCTTGGACAGAGGAGGTGTAACAGGATCCATCAGGCACAGAAACCAGCCTTGGACAGAGGAGGTGTAACAGGATCCATCAGGCACAGAAACCAGCCTTGGACACAGGAGGTGTAACAGGGTCCATCAGGCACAGGAACCAGCCTTGGACACAGGAGGTGTAACAGGGTCCATCAGGCACAGGAACCAGCCTTGGACAGAGGAGCTGCAGGAGGATCCACCGGGCACAGGAACCAGCCTTGGACACAGGAGGTGTAACAGGGTCCATCAGGCACAGGAACCAGCCTTGCACACAGGAGGTGTAACAGGGTCCATCAGGCACAGGAACCAGCCTTGGACACAGGAGGTGTAACAGGATCCATCAGGCACAGGAACCAGCCTTGGACAGAGGAGGTGCAGGAGGGTCCATCAGGCAGGGCAATCAGCCTTGGACACAGGAGGTGTAACAGGGTCCATCAGGCACAGGAACCAGCCTTGGACACAGGAGGTGTAACAGGATCCATCAGGCACAGAAACCAGCCTTGGACAGAGGAGGTGTAACAGGATCCATCAGGCACAGAAACCAGCCTTGGACACAGGAGGTGTAACAGGGTCCATCAGGCACAGGAACCAGCCTTGGACACAGGAGGTGTAACAGGGTCCATCAGGCACAGGAACCAGCCTTGGACAGAGGAGCTGCAGGAGGATCCACCGGGCACAGGAACCAGCCTTGGACACAGGAGGTGTAACAGGGTCCATCAGGCACAGGAACCAGCCTTGCACACAGGAGGTGTAACAGGGTCCATCAGGCACAGAAACCAGCCTTGGACACAGGAGGTGTAACAGGATCCATCAGGCACAGGAACCAGCCTTGGACAGAGGAGGTGCAGGAGGGTCCATCAGGCAGGGCAATCAGCCTTGGACACAGGAGGTGTAACAGGGTCCATCAGGCACAGGAACCAGCCTTGGACACAGGAGGTGTAACAGGGTCCATCAGGCACAGGAACCAGCCTTGGACAGAGGAGGTGTAACAGGATCCATCAGGCACAGGAACCAGCCTTGGACACAGGAGGTGTAACAGGGTCCATCAGGCACAGGAACCAGCCTTGCACACAGGAGGTGTAACAGGGTCCATCAGGCAGGGCAATCAGCCTTGGGGCGGTGAGGGAAGCGAACCAGGAACCAGCAGTGGCAGGAAGGACCCTGTGGTTTATTGGAGAAAGCCAGCGGCTTCCAGCTGGGCAGAGGGACCAGGGGGCAGCTGAGTGTCCCCCAGCATTGTCCCCTGGTGTCACCCCTCAGTGTCACCCCCTAACTTCCCTCCTGAGCATCCCCCAGCCCCTCAGCCTCTCCCCCAGCACTGGGAAGGAGTCACTGACCCATAAAGCACAGCCCAGCCTGGAAAGAAATCAGCGTCTGCTGCTCTGAAGGGAACCACTTCAAATCTCATGAATAAATCTGTGCTGGAGCTTTGCAGCTGCTCTGGGCACCCAGTGCCAGGGCCTGCCCACCCTGCCAGGGAACAATTCCCCATCTCCCATCCATCCCTGCCCTCTGGCACTGGGAGCCATTCCCTGGCTCCTGTCCCTCCATCCTTGTCCCCAGTCCCTCTCCACTCTCCTGGAGCCCCTTCAGGCCCTGCCAGGGCTCTGAGCTCTCCCTGGATCCTTCTCCTCTCCAGGGGAGCACCTCCAGCTCTCCCAGCCCGGCTCCAGAGGGGCTCAAGCAGCTCCAGGTCCCTCCCCAGGTGCTGCTCTGTCACCAGGAGGTTTCTGCAGCTCTGCACTGAGCACCCCTCCCTCCATCCCACCCAGGCTGGCCCTGCTTGCCCTTTAACTGCCATTCCTTGGGATGATTCTCATCTGCTCTGGGCTGAATTATGAATTTTAATTTGCTCTGTTTATTTAATGAAACTCACTGAGACTTATCCTCATTTTCTAGCAAGTGTCAAAAAGTTCTATTGAATTAAAATTAATGACCTTCACACCTAGAGAAGATTTTCTGGCTCAGAGGATGGGATTTAACATTGCTCAAGATACAAGTACAAAAGCAACACTCAATTAGATGAGGAAAAAATTCTGAAAAAGACCATCATTTCTATAGATAGATTCAACTTCTGCTTGAAGGGGAAAATATAGTCAGCAGAGGGAAAAAATTATGTTTCCTAATACTGGCTACACTCTGCAGTCATAAAAAAAGTGTTTGTAGTTTAATTGCTTCCAGTAAATTTACTGAAATAACATTCATTGCTTCTTTTTAATTTTCATTCTCAAGAATTAATATCACAACGGGAGAAACAGGAAGATTGGATATATCATCATTAAACAGGCCTTCTCAATATGTGGGATTTCAGACACGACAGGTTTCAGAAAGCAACGGCAAAATTAAATTATATTAAAAGTCTGACACAGAACATGAAGAGTGAGCAAATGGTGAAGGCCATTCGTGCCTCCCTCCCTCCCTGGGAGCCCACTCTGGTATCTGGGTGCCATTCACAGGCAGCTGCCAGGGAAGATGCCTCCACTCCCAGCTGCTGGAATTGCCTCCCACGTTAATGGACGCAGATTTAGAGAAAAGCTCTGACACCGAGACAGCACAGCCTGGGGACAGCGCTCCCCTCTGCTCGTCCCGCCCACAGGTACAGAAATGAACCCTTCCCGAGGAAAATGCCCCTTCCATCGCAGCTGCAGGAAGGTGTTTCCGTTTGTAAACAAGCTCTCCTGCACGACTTTGTTGTGTTTTCACCTTTCCAGTTGTGTCTTTGTAATGAAATAACACGTTTCTGCTCTAGGTGTGTCTGTGTTAAACTGATTCTGCATCGCAGGGAGATTACAAAATCCTTTATTGGAATTACTGTGGCAAAGCAGAACATGACAAATTGATGTGTGGGAGGTGAGTGTTCCTAATTCTCTAATTAGCACTTTAAAAAATTACTGAAAAGCCAAAGGAAAAAACCAACAAAAGAAGCTCGCAACAAAAAGCCCAGCAAATGCACGAGCCAGCCAAATGTCACACTCCAACCAGCAGAGCTGAACTCCCTCCTGACACCCTCTGTGACCCCTCCTCGTTCTGGGGAACATCCAGCCCTGCCAATCCCCCTGGGTACCAGGACTTAGCATTCAGCACAGGCTTCCAGACTCACAGCTCTCCATACTGATGCTTTTCGGGCAGGAAAAGGCAAAACACGGCCCAAACCCCATTAATTTCCACATTCATCACGTTCCCAAGTCCCTGGTTCTTTTGGTGTTCACATTTTACTTTTTAATCATTGCTGGAGAAAAGTCAGTTTTCCTCCTGTCCGTCTGATAATCTTCACAGCTTGTTGTGTTTTGCCAAGTTAGTTTATATATTTTCACATTTAATTTGAAAAATGTATCTGCCAAGAATTCCTCCTGGAGCAGCTGTGTTTGCTCAGGTTTCATGTCTCCTGAGTCTGCCCCCTCCCCTGTGCAGGTGTGAAACGCCTTTACCTGCCCAGAGCCCAGCCCGGCTCCTCCGTGTCTGCAGGGGCCTTTGTGGTTGAAAAGCACACAACTAACTGAATTCATCTAAAATTGAATGTACCTCCCTGAGGAAAAATAACCAAATTCTAGCCGGAATTGGCTTGAACGTTTAAAAATATTCTGCTTATTGTGACTTCATTCAAAAGTCGTATTTTTTCTTCCTAAAACAAGAATTGTGTTGGGACACATGTCACATTCAAAATATTATCTCCATGTGCCTCAAATGGATTTTTCCTCAGCCAGCTTCCTTGGAACCAGCCAAGCAAAGCAGAAATCCCCAGGATTCGGTAGGCGGGGCTGCCCGAAGCTCCCAGCTGCATCCCCTGAGGGCTGCAGGGCTCTGTCCTGGATCGCAGCTCCTGAGAGCATCCCCGGCCCGCAGCTCCTGAGAGTATCCCCAGCCCTGCATCCCAACTCTGCACCCCCATCTCTGCACTCCCCATCTCTGCACTCCCCATCTCTGCACTCCCCATCTCTGCACTCCCATCTCTGCACCCCCATCTCTGCACTCCCCATCTCTGCACCCCCATCTCTGCACCCCCATCTCTGCACTCCCCATCTCTGCACCCCCCATCTCTGCACTCCCCAACTCTGCACTCCCCATCTCTGCACTCCCCATCTCTGCACTCCCCATCTCTGCACTCCCCATCTCTGCACTCCCAACTCTGCATCCCCATCTCTGCACTCCCCATCTCTGCACTCCCCATCTCTGCACTCCCCATCTCTGCATCCCCGGCTCGCAGGAGCATCCTCGGGAGCGCTGGGACCCGGAGGCTTCCCCGGCGAGCTCCTTAATGGACCCGGGAAACAGGAGCGGCACAAAACCACGCTCTAAATGGCTCTAAAAATAACCGTCCCCTGCTATCCCAACAGCTCTCCGAAATAGATGCGCTGAAAAGAAACAAACCTCAGCCAGCAAAGCTTCCCTCGGGCCAGGGCTGTGGAGCGTCCTCTCCTCCTCTTCCCGGCAGGGCCCGGCTCTCCCCGGGTCACTCCCGGTGCCAGGTGCCTGCAATGCACTGACTCATTCGGCAATTAAGGTAATTAGGGGCCTTTTTACACTGAATAATTCAGAGGCATTGATAAAACTCAGCCATAGCTGTGGCCCAAGCCCTGTTAGAGGTGCAGCCCTACCCGAATGTCGGATTCCATGGTTGATGAGAGAGAATATTTAAGATCACCGTTCCAAACCCCCCAGCTGCCCTTGGGACAGGAGCTGAGCACAGATTCCCTCTCACAGAGGCACAAAGGGAGGGAGGGCCCTCAGCAGGGGCGCAGGTGCCTCCAGGTGTGATTCCCCCTACGGGAGCTCCTCCCCTGGAACGACCCCAGAGGTCCCCGGTGCTCCCAGGCCCTGAAGGACAGCACGGTGGCCATGGGCAGAACATCTGGGCAGAACAGCTGGGCATCCTCCACCCGTGTGCCTGGGCCCCCGGACCCAGCACCACAGCCAAGCAGCAGCTGAAATAACTGCAGAAATGGCTCCCGTACCAGCGAGGGAGCACCAGCAGCATTTATTCCACTTGTCCCAGGTGTAGTTACTGTTGGCACGCTTACCCAAGGAGAAATCCTCTGACATTATTTTGGTGAAGACATTTAAAATATCGCACTAACAGAATAACTACAGAAAAAGAGAGACAAAAACAAGCAGAAAGCTCAAAGAGAACCAAAGAGGGTAACTCCCATCCTGGATGTCCCTGTGCCTGTCCCGTGGCTGCACAGGGGCACAGCAGGGGCTGCCCTGCCAGTGCTGCCTCCTGAGGCCCAGCTCTGGGCTCTGCTCCCCTCCAGCACTGCCAGGAGCCCCTGGCTGGGGATCCTGGCAGTGCCAGCCCTGAGGAGCAGCTGAGGTGCTGTTTCCAAGTGAGTGGTCAGTGAGAAACACCAAATCCAGCACATCACCCGAACAATACCTAAGGAATTCTCAGTCTCAACAGTGACAAAATCTACCTGATGAAGATAAAAAATGAAGGTTAAAAAACCCCTCAGGGTACTGACCCTCTGGAAAAAGTGTTCCCAAATGTGATGCTCCTTCTGCTCTCCTCTAGCTCTATTTCCAAACTCAGCATTTTCTTCCTGAACATCCCACGTGAAAGGAGCAACAGTTGGATTTACGTGATTTCAATCCAAGTGGGTATGGTGGCCCACAGTGAAGCTGGAAGAGCTGGCACCAGCATCCAGTTCTCTCTGTGCACAATGTCTGAAAGAAAAACCTTTATGAATGGGTTCCTTAAAGGCAGAAGGAAAAAATGCACATAAAATTCAATTAAAATAATTTAGCCTAATCTGCTGTTAAACTATTAAGACTTTGCAAAATCAGGGATAAAATTTACATAAAAATTAAATGAACCCATGTGCAATATTGAGCTTTTTCAGAATTACCAGTAATTTAATAGAATGTGTTTAATGGTTTGTTATCAGTGGGATTGTTGTGGATCCCTTCAGCATCAGGAAGGTAATCAGAGCCTTGCACCCCCCAAATCAATTATGCCATAAACCCGAACCTAATGAAGAGACATTTTCATATTTTGGTTTATTTGAAGCTGCTTTATTTGCATGTTAATATAAACATGTGCAGCTAATTGCAGCAGCAGCTCGCATGCATAATTGCTCAGGGTTCAGGGGATGGGGCTGCCTGGGGCTGGAGGCTCAGGGATTCTCCCAAGGGAGAGCAGAGCATCCCCAGGTGTCCTGCCCAAGGCCACCAACACTCCCAGCAGCCATTCCCACCGTGGGCAATCCTTGAGCAGCTCTGCACTCCCCTGCCAAAGCCTTTGGTACCTGTGAGGAGGGGGAGAGCTCTTCTCTCCAGCCAGAGAGACCTGAGAGCAGGATTCCCTCTCAGGCAGCTTTTTGGGTCCAGTGCTGAGCCAGCTGCAGGAAGGATTGTCTGCATGGCCACGAGAAGCCTCAGACAGGCACCTGCCTGCCACCTCCTCGCCTGGCTGGGACAATCCTCCCTTCCAGCACGGGGGTCACCAGGATCCAGCCCCATGGGGTCACTGCTGAACACCCAACGCTCATCCCAGAGCTGGGGGCTGGGGCTGCTCCCATGGGAAGAGACGGCTCCAGACAGAGCTCAGAGCCCCTTCCAGTGTGCAAAGGGTCCCCAAAAGAGATAAACAGGGACTGGGAACAAGGGCTGGGGGGCTAGGACACAGGGAATGAGTGCCCCCACTGAGGGCACGGTCAGATGGGACATTGGGATGGAATTCTCCTGCATGAGCTCTGCTTGAGCAAGAGCAGGAGACGACAGCTCCACCAGCAAGCAGGAGGGAACAGAAACCTTCAAACAGATGGCTCCAATTACAGCCCCTCACAGCCCCACGGTGATGAGCGAGCTGCTGACACCATCTGAGAGTGTTGTTAATGCTGTTAATTGTTAACGAAGGGCCCGCCGAGCCAGGATGGATCACGCGTCAGCAGCACCTGCACAGGGATGTTATTAACTACCAGGGCAACGGGCTGAGGTTAGAGCTGCTAAATGAGGGTCACCATTCGAGACAGGAGAGTGTGGCAAGTGCATTAATAGATGGCAGAAGACATTTTGGGGTGGATGTGGCTGTCAGGCACAAATAGCTGAGCGCTGGGATTCAGTCTCTATTCAAGAGTTACTGCTTGCTGCTGCCTCCAGCAGACAACTTTAATATTTGTTATTTACCTCTTCTGTTAAATAACTATGTTTGACAGTTCCTAGGCTGACTGCTCAGTATTTTGTTTCAATACAAAAAATACCAAATTACTCAAAGAGGGTGTCTTCTTCCCATCTCGAATTCAGCCACACAACTGGGATCTTGTTCCCTCTCTGATTTCAGGTACCTTTTGTCATCTGGTGAGAAGAGTCACCTCATTCCCCTTTTGCTTTGCTACAGATGTTGTTAATAAAAACTGCAAAAGAAAGAGAGATTATGCCATAACTGAATTCCAGTGGAGGCTCTCCTAGGAGCTGCTCCCAGCTGGGGCCAGCAGGAGCAGTCTGTGTGTCCGTGCCTGTTCGCTCTTCCCTGTTTGCTCCAGGCTCACCCCAGGAGTGGCTGCACTTCCCCAGGAGCTCAGAACCACTTCAGGCACTCAGAGGCACGGAAGAGCTGTTTTGAAAAAATGTCTCCAATTGTGGCAGCAGAAGATTTCAGTATTTAACCCATGAAAGCCTTTTGCCTTACACAGCTGCCCCCATGCAGTGCCCAAGTCGAGGGTTTCTCTCCGTGGAGCCGAGCAGTGAGGGGTGAGGCACAGGGGGTTGGATGCTCAGGACATGCAGGAGAGTGGGTGAGGCCAGGGCAGCTGCAGGTCCTGTTCAGTCCATCCTGAGCCAGGCTGGGAGCAGCACCCCGGGGCTGAGGCTGCAGGAGCCCAGCTGAGGGGTCAGGTTTGCCCAGCCCTGTGCCCGAGCCCCCAGCTGCTCACAGCACAGGGAACAGGAATGGCACCTTCTGGCCTCCAGCCTGTGCACCTGGCAGGGTCTGGTCACGATGTCCTGGACATTTCTGACAGTCAGTTTACTGGAAACAAGAGGCACCTTTTTCCTGTGAAACACCCCAGCTTTCCCCAGGCTTCACAACAGACATTTTGGGGGTGCAGCTGTGCTGGGGGACACTCCACCCCGCTTTGGGTTTCTACCCTTGGAGCAAAGCAAGGGGCAGATTGCACCCACCGTGTCCTGGGGGCTGCCTCGTGCTGGTGGAGCAGCTGTGCCTGGTCCTGGAGGCTCCTGGGGCTGGGGCCTTGGTCGTTGTGGGAGTTGGAACACAAAGCCGTGGAAATGCAGGATGCCCAGCTGTGGGAGTGGCAGGACAAGCATTAACCATAGCGAGGAAAGAGGTTGGTTCCCAGCTCTGTCTCCTTCTCCATGCTCAGCCTTGCCCAGGCTGATCCACAGCAGAGCCCCAGAGAGGAAGAAGCACCGAGCTGCAAAAGCAGTGACAGGCGTTAACAAAATGAAAGGGATAAACAATGCAGTTGGGTATTATTCAACAGACCATTAATGCTACAAAGACATTAAATAGGCACATGGGAGCTGTACCTATAATCATTATTTTAAAAAAGGGTAGGGTCAGAATAAAATGCAAGACCAGGAATATTTTGCTAGTTAAGAGAATTACGTGTTACACAATGGAAGAACTCAATAATAAAAAAGGGAATAATTACAGTTATTTTGGAACAATGAGAATTCTGGGAAGAGAAATCTAATCTATTTTTTCTTCATTTTAAGCACAAATTCCAGTTGCTTTCAGACTAGGCTAACTTCACACATTTATTTTCCATGTCTAAGAGGCTTTCTGACTGGACAGAAAAAAGTGAAAGAAAAACGACCTCACCAACCAATTGTATTTGTAACCATTTCTGTTTGAGAAATAAGGATTAGTCAGGCCAGTGTGTGAAGTCAGTCACAGACAAGGCTGAAGGGTTTTTCTTTTCCTCCTTTCCCAGAGGCAGCAGCCATGGTGCCAATCCCTTCCCAGCCCAGTGCCTGGGCCGGGCACAGCAGGAGGATGAGGGATGAAGGCTGGCAGCGAGGGCTGGGGGACCAAATTCCTCCTCACGAGGAGAAGCCACCTTGTCCTTGTCCCTGCCAGTGTCCCTGCCCTCGTGTCCCTGTCTGGGTGTGCTGCACCAAAGCCACACTCCTGGAGAATGAGCCTCTGCTCACCTGAGCACAGACACCAGGGAGACCAGCTCCAGCCTGGGCTGTGGAATTAATGCTGGTTCCTTGAGCTGCACTAATGCCACACTCCTGGAGAATGAGCCTGCTCCTCCTCACCTGAGCACAGACCAGGGAGACCAGCTCCAGCCTGGGCTGGGGAATGAATGCTGGTTCCTTGAGCTGCACTAATGCCACACTCCTGGACAATGAGCCTGCTCCTCCTCACCTGAGCACAGAGCTCAGTGAGACCAGCTCCAGCCTGGGTAACCAGCACTAATGATGGTCACACACCTCTCTCCTCCTCACCTGAGCACAGAGCTCAGTGGGACCAGCTCCAGCCCAGGTAACCAGCATTAATGATGGTCACACACCTGGAGAATGAGCCTGCTCCTCACCTGAGCACAGACCAGTGAGACCAGCTCCAGCCCGGGTAACCAGCATTAATGATGGTCACACATCTGCCTCCTCCTCACCTGAGCACAGACACCAGTGAGACCAGCTCCAGCCCAGGTAACCAGCATTAATGATGGTCACACATCTGCCTCCTCCTCACCTGAGCACAGACACCAGTGAGACCAGCTCCAGCCCAGGTAACCAGCATTAATGATGGTCACACATCTGCCTCCTCCTCACCTGAGCACAGACACCAGTGGGACCAGCTCCAGCCTGGGTAACCAGCATTAATTTCTGCTCCCTGAGCCCAGTGCAGCCCTGGAGGGGGACACAGGAAGGATCTGCTCTGATTACAGAGCCGATAACTGTGAGGGCCCTTCCAGGCTCCCTCCTCTGTCCTGGCTCCTCTTGCCATCTGTGGTTTGCTGCACGCTCACAGAACCGGAGCTCAGGTTTCATTATCAAACCAATACCAGGGCTCTCTTACAGACCAGAGTATGCTGCTCTCTGCCTGAAAAAAATCCTGGCATTGTATTTCTCATAATAAGTTTTAATTGGATTTTAGCTCTCTGCCTTTTATATTCCATCTTAGGCTTTATTGGGCTTAATTACAAATCCATAGTTATTTGTTATGTGGCTCTGGTTTGATATTTTGCACTGACAATTACATTTTTATTCAAAGAAAAAAAAATGTATTAGGAAAAAATAGCAAGAGACAGGCTCTTTGTATGAGCTGATTAATTGAATTCTAGTTTTATGTGCATTTATGATGAATGATTGTGTGCCAAAAAGTGACTTGGATATTAGATCAGAGTACACTTATTCATTTTAATTGGTTTGCACAAAGTGCAAGAGGCTTTAATAATAGATCAGCCCTGAGAACACAACAGTAATGGAGGCCCTCAGTGCCCTGACTCTGAGGGCTCCTGAAACTCTGCTCATGAGCCTTTAAAATCTTTTCCTGTAGAAGAGCAGTGAGATGGACAGTGAAGCTCTGGCACTTCCATGCCAGGGAAGCAAGGAGAGATGCTCACTCCCTCTGCTCTGCTTGCCTCTTTTGAGAGCTGCAATTTAGTTTTAATTATTCATAACACTCATTAGCAAAAAGGTGCTGTATGATTTTGCAGAAAAATACAGAAGCCACTGGAATTTGAGATGGTACCTCACTGCCACAACACCTTTTTGGAAAAATTACTCAAATAGAAAATAGAATAATAATACTAGTAAGCAACCATCCCATGGGTCCTGGCCATGGGCTGGCCCAGGGGTGCGGGTGTGAGACAGCCCTGCTGACTGCAGGACCTGGTCCTGCACCACAGGACAGCTCCAGCCCCTCCCTGGGCAGCCCTTCCAGTGCCTGCCACCCTCCATGGAAGGAAGTTTTTCTTCATGTTGAGGTGGAACTCATTGTGTTTGAGTTTATTGCTCCTTGTCCTGTCACTGGCACCGTCCTCTGCCAGCCCTTGGAGCTGTTTGTATGGATTGATGGGATCCCTCCCAGTCTCCTCAGAAGGGGGGGTCCTTGCAGAGAGCTGAGCCCGGGGCAGAGGAGCCCACAGGAGCATTTCCAGCCACCAGCAAGTGCAGCCCTGTGAGCAGAGGCACTCACCACACTGGGAGTTCAGGCAGCAGCACCGGGGGCTCTGCAGCTCCAGTGTCCTGCAGGCACAGCCCAGCCCTGCCCCAGTGTCCCACAGCCCAGCCCTGCCCCAGTGTCCCACAGCCCAGCCCTGCCCCAGTGTCCCACAGCCACAGCCCAGCCCTGCCCCAGTGTCCCACAGCCCTGCCCCAGTGTCCCACAGCCACAGCCCAGCCCTGCCCCAGTGTCCCACAGCCACAGCCCTGCCCCAGTGTCCTGCAGGCACAGCCCAGCCCTGCCCCAGTGTCCCACAGCCCAGCCCTGCCCCAGTGTCCCACAGCCCAGCCCTGCTCCAGTGTCCCACAGCCCAGCCCTGCCCCAGTGTCCCACAGCCACAGCCCAGCCCTGCCCCAGTGTCCTGCAGGCACAGCCCAGCCCTGCCCCAGTGTCCCACAGCCCTGCCCCAGTGTCCCACAGCCCAGCCCTGCCCCAGTGTCCCACAGCCCAGCCCTGCCCCAGTGTCCTGTCCCACAGCCCAGCCCTGCTCCAGTGTCCTGTCCCACAGCCCAGCCCTGCCCCAGTGTCCCACAGCCACAGCCACAGCCCTGCCCCAGTGTCCCGCAGGCACAGCCCAGCCCTGCCCCAGTGTCCCACAGCTCAGTGTCCCCTGATGTGACACGGCTCTGAGGAATCCAAGCTGACAAACCAGGGGCCACGCCAAGTCTTGCTGAAGGAAACAAATTTTACTGCTTGCTTTCCTCACCAACTCCATTAAATCCAGGTTGCCAAGAGCTGAAGCTGCTCAGTCACCCCATTTTTATGGTGACACATCACATTAGGATGAAAGTGGGTGAGGACAAACGGCAGCACATGAGCACACCAGGCTACTGCTCTGAACCAAGCCTCAGGGAGGAAAAAAATGCCAAGTCCTACTTTTGGAGAATGAGTGTATCATTGACAGAAAATTTGGTAACTCCTTACCGCAAAGTGATTCAATTAAAAAAAATTAAAAAAAAAATAATTCTTACTCAGTTCTAACAGCCTGTGGGAAGAGCAACCCAGGCCCTCCGTGTGCATTTAGCCTTCCTTCCAGACAGCAGTTTATTACCTCAGGCCTCCATCCCAATCAATATTCCTAGTTACTCCTTTGGCCTGTGCTTATTGACCACTGCTCTCCTCGCATCTCTCTGATTTGAAACAAGAGCTAGGTCATGATTAATGAAATTGTGGGGGCAAAAGCAAATTCAGTACCCTGAGCTTGGCAAAACAAAGGACAGTCAGTGTAAGCCAGAAAAAGAAATCCAGACTCTTCCCCTGGAGAGCCCAGTGCCAAAACCCAGCAAGGGCCACTCTACAACCTGGAAGTCTGCAAGCCCTTGTAAGTTGGGATTTTGTGGGGGTTTTAAAGCGTAACAAACAACTCTGGAAGGGGAATTTGGTGTCGCAAGCACTGACCTAGATCATAGCAAATTTACTATGTAGGAAAATAAACTGTACACTCTGATTAAGCAGGGCTGTGGTGACTGTTTGATTGCACTGACACTCTGCTTGTACTGCAGCAGCACAAGGAGCTCATGGAAATCCCTGCTGATGCCCAGTGACAGGAGCGGGGGGAGCCGGGCTGTGCTCCCAAACACTTGGTGACAAGAGGATTGCCAAGGCCAGCCCAGGCCCAGCCCAGACACTCGGTGACACAAGGATGGGCAAGGCCAGCCCAGACACCCTGTGACACCAGGATTACCAAGGCCAGCCCAGACCTTCCCCAGACCCTCCATGACACCAGGACTGCCAAGGCCAGCCCAGGCCCTCCATGGCACTGCCACCCTCGTGCCGCCCTCCGCAGCCTCAGCAAGCAGAGCAGGGCCAGGCCTCACCAGCCCTGCCTTCCCCTCCATTCCCAGGGCCTGCCCAGGGGTTGTGCACACAGAGCAAACCCCTCCTGCTGTGTGCAGGTGAAGGACACTGGCACTGCCAGGCCCCGTGCCCACCCTGCCCTGCTCCCATGGCCTCCTTGGGCAGCGCCAGGGAACGGCTGCACCAGCAGGGAGCTGGCAGAGGCTGCAACACCTCCCATCCATGGAAAGTTCTGCTTTTGTGCCTTGGGAGAGGTTTCAGGGACTCCATGACAGACACAGACCGGCCATGCCCATGGCAAACAGAGGGAAGGCCCGTGCCAACCCCGCAGCATTAACAGGGGATTTTCCTGTCACACAGAGCAGGAGGGACAGCACCTGTACCCACACAGCCTGCACTGTCCTGCACGTGTAAGCACAGGTTTGTGCAAGCACAGCTTTGTGCAAGCACAGCTTTGTGCCAGTCACAGGACAAATAACAGGGTTCCAATACGGAAGTGACAGAGGGACAAAGGAAAAACAAAGGCTGGACTCGGGCAAGGAGAGACACTGCCAAGCAGACAGGAACCAGGACAGTTTGAGGTCACATTCTAATTTATATTCAGAAACAGCTTCCAGTTTCAGCCTCAGGATCAACTGTTATTTTTCCCACCTATTATCTTCCTAAATGTCCTTGTGCCGAGAGGAAGCGACCGTGACTCATGTCTGTCCTTGGATAAATGCTCCAAGGACTGAGGGGCTGCAGCCCTGTGCAGTCTGTGCCAAGGGGCAGATTTAACACACCCCATCCCCAAGCACATCCCTGTGCAGCCCTGCAAGCTCCCAAAGATGTCTCCCTGTGCTTCCAGCAGCATCCCAACAGCAGCACAGTGACCCAGTGACCAAAACAGTGACATTGAGGACACCAAGGGGTTTTTTTCCCTAAAAAACAAACCCTTGAAGTAACATCATAACACAACAAATGCACTGAGTGGGGCTTGCAGGAGCTTCAAGCAGGCAAGACATGGAAGAGCTCTGGTAGTTTTCTTTTTTCCCACTGACATTTGTCAGCAACAGCTCAATCAGACAAGCACCATCAGAAAAACGGATGGAGGAGTCTGGAGTAGAAAGGTCAGCTTTAAGGAGGAGTTGAGCATGAAAGCAGCTGTCAGAAACCCAAAATTAGGAGAGAAAATGCCACCAGTTGGTCCTCATTGTCCCCCACGTCAGTGCTTGCCAGCAGCTCCTCATGGAGAGGCTGTAGTTACCAGGACAGCTCTGCTCCCTGAGGAATGGCCCTCACCTGGGACAGGGCAGGGAGTGCCGGTGCTCCAGCTGCCCCTCGGCAGCAGTGACACACAGGGCATCATCCTGCCACAGCCCAGGACAGCAGTGGGCCTGCTCTGCCCTGGGGGAGCCTCTGGGCTGGATCCACGGGCTGGGCTCACAGAGCTGTCCCCATGAGCCAGGGCCTCCAGCCTGGAGAAGGAACCCATGGCACTGCCAGGCACTGGGCAGTTCCCCACAGGGAAGGGATGGATCTGTTTGTGCAGCCAGGGCCACCAGCCCAGAGAAAGAACCCACAGGCACTGCCAGGCACTGGGCAGTTCCCTGCAGGGAAGGGATGGATCTATTTGTGCAGCCAGGGCCTCCAGCCCGGAGAAGGAACCCACGGCACTGCCAGGCACTGGGCAGTTCCCTGCAGGGAAGGGATGGATCTATTTGTGCAGCCAGGGCCTCCAGCCCGAGCAGGAGCCCACAGGCACTGGGCAGTTCCCCACAGGGAAGGGACAGATCCATTTGGGCAGCCAGGGCCTCCAGCCCGAGCAGGAGCCCACAGGCACTGGGCAGTTCCCCACAGGGAAGGGACAGATCCATTTGGGCAGCCAGGGCCTCCAGCCCGAGCAGGAGCCCACAGGCACTGGGCAGTTCCCCACAGGGAAGGGACAGATCCATTTGGGCAGCCAGGGCCTCCAGCCCGAGCAGGAGCCCACAGGCACTGGGCAGTTCCCCACAGGGAAGGGACAGATCCATTTGTGCAGCCAGGGCCTCCAGCCTGAGCAGGAGCTCACAGGCACCGGGCAGTTCCCTGCAGGGAAGGGACAGATCCATTTGGGCAGCCAGGGCCTCCAGCCCGAGCAGGAGCCCACAGGCACTGCCAGGCACTGGGCAGTTCCCCACAAGGAAGGGACAGATCCATTTGTGCAGCCTGTGCCTCACACAGCACTTGCACCTTTGCAGGGCTGTTTACTCACCGTCACTGTGCAGCACAGAAGAGGAAAAGCCCTGCAGAGTTTGAGGCAGCAGGAACACCCTTGTCCCCTCTCAGCTTCTGGAGGCTCACGTGTCCTGGGGGCAGAAGCAGAGACCTGCACCCCAAAGCTCTGCAGGCAGCTCTGGCCTGAGGCTTTGCAGGCAGTTCCCTCCCAAGGAAGAGGGAAAGCTCTGAAAGCTCTTCCAGCCCCAGGGAAGCTGCACAGGGCTCCGAGCAGGGGACACACCCATGAGAATTTCCCCTATGAGAAATCCGCAGAGCCCTGCTCCCCACCCTGGCACTGCACAGCAGAGCCCACTTACCTGCTCCCTCTGCACTCAGGGCAGATTATGCCCCACACCCTCAGAATTCGCGAGTTTGCAGTTAGATCAGCTGTTATTTCAGGGAATTTTTGCCTCATTAGTATGCCTGGTGCTTACAGACAACGGGATTGCTGTGACTGTAAAACCCCTGTTTAAACTCTCCAGAGTGTTTAGTTTGAAGAAAATTGTACTTGGGTAAGTCTGTGCATCTTGACCCTTCCAAAATTACAATAAAATTAATTTCAAAATGAAAGTATTTCAAATTACTTGAATGCTTCGTCTGAAGCCCAAATTACTTCCTTCTCAGGGAGGTTTTGGGGCTATTCACTAATGAAGCAACTTCTGAACTCAAGAAGTTTTACAGCTCCTGGCTAAGCTGCTGCTGTCTTTCATGGAAACAGAAGCATCTCACATAATTGTCTACTTCTGAGAACACGACTGCTCTCTCCTCGCTGCTGTGATGTTCCTGTCACAGGAACAGCCCCCAGGAACGGCCCTGTGGCTGCCAGGGCACCTGCAGGGACCCAGGGCTGGCAGCTGGGCAGCAGCGCCCACACGGGCTGGCAGGAGCCAGGGGTGGAACAGGAGCCATGGGAGCATTCCTAAGCCACGTTCCCACTTTGCTTTCAGCTCTCACACAGCAGCTGTTTGCTCTGCCCACCAGAACTGGCAGTGCAGCTCAGACATTTGCCTTCCTGGCAGCTGGAGCTGCCTGTGCTGGGCTGAGCTGTTCAGGTTTCCAGGGTGATCCCATCAGTGCCCCGAGCGTGCACAGATGGACAGTTCCAACACTGGGAGAATTTCCTTTGTGGAAAGGCTGCCCAGCCCTGGCACAGCTGCCCAGGGCAGTGGTGGAGGCCCCATCCCTATAGGGGTGTGACAGACCTGTGGATGTGGCACCGGGGACACGGATTAGTGGTGGCCTTGGCCGTGCTGGGGGACAGCTGGACTCAGAGGTGTTAGAGGGAATTCCCACCTAAACAATTCCATGGTTCTACGGCACCTGCACCCACAGATGATCCCCAGCACGTCAGCAGCTGAGGAGGGCTGGGGCACCCCTCAGAAGCAGGCTGTTTGTTTGAATGGGCTGCAGGAGAGCTGGGGCACCCCTCAGAAGCAGGCTGTTTGTTTGAATGGGGTACAGCAGGGTTGGGGCACCCCTCAGAAGCAGGCTGTTTGTTTGAATGGGGTGCAGGAAGGTTGGGGCACCCCTCAGAGGCAGGCTGTTTGTTTGAATGGGGTGCAGCAGGGCTGGGGCACCCCTCAGAAGCAGGCTGTTTGTTTGAATGGGGTGCAGCAGGGCTGGGGCACCCCTAGAAGCAGGCTGTTTGTTTGAACGGGCTGCAGGCTCCCAGGAAGAGCTGGAGGACCCATCGTTACCTCGGGTGGCTCCATGAACACAGCCCGCGGTAATGAGCGGCGGCAGGAGGCAAACTGGGACCGAGAGCACACAGATTACAAATGTAAAACTGCGGCCCTTGCTCTTAACAGGCACCGGGAGTGTTTCTGTGATAGATAAACGATCCTGATGGGAGAAGCTGAGCAGAATGAAGGAGGGAGGGAAAGCTCTGTGCCTGGATAATTAGCAAAGGACTGAGTGGCCAGAAGAGCAGCAGCAGCACCTGTACAGCCCTACCTGCTGCCCGTGGAGATTAACGCTGACCTGCTCTTCGTGGTAGTCTGCCAACACCCAGGTGATGTCTCTTCCTTTAGCAGATCTGACAAAGTAATAACACCTCCTGTGAGGAGCCTTTCCCCCGTGGTGCTGCTGACAGCCCGGCCCGTGACTGACCCGGGAGCGCGACCATTAACCCTGCACGGGAAGCAGAGCGTTCACTGAGGGTCAATGAGCATTGTGCACCTTCCCGTGGGGACACAAGGGGCATTCAGCATCACTCGTTCACACTGCTCAGCGGGCCCACCCTCCGGGCAGTCGGGAGGGGATGGACAGAGCAGGGCTCATCCCCAAGGACAGCTCACAGTCCTGGCCAGGAGGGGATGGACAGAGCAGGGTTCATCCCCAAGGACAGCTCACAGTCCTGGCCAGGAGGGGACGGACAGAGCAGGGTTCATCCCCAGGAATGCTCTCACTGCTGGCCAGGAGGGGATGGACAGAGCAGGGCTCATCCCCAAGGACAGCTCACAGTCCTGGCCAGGAGGGGATGGACAGAGCAGGGCTCATCCCCAAGGACAGCTCACAGTCCTGGCCAGGAGGGGATGGGCAGAGCAGGGTTCATCCTCAAGGACAGCTCTCACTGCTGGCCAGGAGGGGATGGGCAGAGCAGGGTGATCCCCAGGAGTGCTCTCACTGCTGGCCAGGAGGGGATGGGCAGAGAAGGGTTCATCCCCAGGACAGCTCCCACTGCTGCTCCTGGCCAGGAGGGGATGGACAGAGCAGGGTGATCCCCAGGACAGCTCTCACTCCTGGCCAGGAGGGGATGGACAGAGCAGGGTTCATCCCCAAGGACAGCTCTCACTGCTGCTCCTGGCCAGGAGGGGGTGGGCAGAGCAGGGTGAACCCCAGGACAGCTCTCACTGCTGCTCCTGGCCAGGAGGGGATGACAGAGCAGGGTTCATCCCCAGGACTGCTCCCACTGCTGGCCAGGAGGGGATGGACAGAGCAGGGCTCATCCCCAGGAATGCTCTCACTGCTGCTCCTGGCCAGGAGGGGATGGGCAGAGCAGGGCTCACCCCCAGGACAGCTCCCACTGCTGCTCCTGGCCAGGAGGGGATGACAGAGCAGGGTTCATCCCCAAGGACAGCTCCCACTGCTGCTCCTGGCCAGGAGGGGATGGACAGAGCAGGGTGAACCCCAGGACAGCTCTCACTGCTGCTCCTGGCCAGGAGGGGATGGACAGAGCAGGGTGAACCCCAGGACAGCTCTCACTGCTGCTCCTGGCCAGGAGGGGATGGACAGAGCAGGGTGAACCCCAGGACAGCTCTCACTGCTGCTCCTGGCCAGGAGGGGATGGACAGAGCAGAGTCCATCCCCAGGACAGCTCCCACTGCTGCTCCTGGCCAGGAGGGGATGGACAGAGCAGGGTGAACCCCAGGACAGCTCTCACTGCTGCTCCTGGCCAGGAGGGGATGGACAGAGCAGGGTGATCCCCAGGACAGCTCCCACTGCTGCTCCTGGCCAGGAGGGGATGGACAGAGCAGAGTCCATCCCCAGGACTGCTCTCACTGCTGCTCCTGGCCAGGAGGGGATGGACAGAGCAGGGTTCATCCCCAGGACAGCTCCCACTGCTGCTCCTGGCCAGGAGGGGATGGACAGAGCAGGGCTCATCCCCAGGACTGCTCTCACTGCTGCTCCTGGCCAGGAGGGGATGGACAGAGCAGGGTGATCCCCAGGACAGCTCCCACTGCTGCTCCTGGCCAGGAGGGGATGGACAGAGCAGGGCTCACCCCCAGGACAGCTCCCACTGCTGCTCCTGGCCCCACAGATCTTCTCAGGCTCCGGGAGAAGCTGCCCGAGGCTGCGGGCCAGGAGCAGCAGCTGTCCCCGTGCTGGGCAGGGACTGCACCGAGAGCGTCCCTGCAGCAGCTGCTCGGGTTAAACCAAAGCCGATCACAATGTGTGCTCACATCTCATTTCCAGCCATTGGCAGGCAGGAGAGCCAGACAAACATCACCAAAGCCACACAGCACTCCCCAAAGGACAGACAGCCCTAAAACCTCAGAACTGGGACCAACGCAGCCTGGCAGGTTTCTAAAAACAACACTTTTCTTACTAAGCCATTCCTCAGGTGTGGTGGGTTTTTCCTGCGTGACTGAATAATGTGTATTCTCTGAAATTGGTGTTGTTATTTGCCTGACTGAAAAACAAGAATTTCCACTTCTAAGAGGAAAAGCCCCAGGTTTGATCTGGGAGTCACTTGTGCTAAGTTCATGCGAAAGGAAATAAGGCCCTTCATCTTCAGATGCATTTGAAAACCCCAATGCAATTCCTTTGCATCTCTGATAAGAGACGCTTTGAAAGAAACATACAGTGTTTGTTTTTCAAATAAACCAATGCAGATTTAATGATAGCCTCTATCTACCTTCCCTTACATTCCCAATCTCCATTTAAAAATACTCGCAGGTATTGCAACCATCAGCTTGGTTCCCAAAAATACATCCTTATCTTTTCCTCTGCACAGGAAAGCATTTATCACTTCTCCCCTTTTGTAGGAGTGTCAGCATTTGTGTGCTAACGCCTTTCTGGTACTTTGTCATGTACTCAGCCGGGGAGATTATCTGGGAGGGTTCTGCAGGCACAAACACACACAGAAGGAAGCATATGGTGCTCTGTTTGGAGAGGCAATGCCAGTCCCATCACTGCCGAGGTCCCAGAAAATGCATCTCAGATGCAAATTGGTTTCATGAAACCAGGGGAAAAAATAACAGTCATATTTCTGAGGAAATAAGGTGAAAAAATATTAACTCTGAGCACACTAGACAGCACTGGCAGGACTGGCAGTCAGATTTTCAGTAGTCAGTAGGGTTTTTTTCCCCTATGAGAAATCCTACCTGTGTTTTTCTTCTACCCCAGCTTCTGACAGCCGAGACTGCACACTGGGGAATTAATTCTGAAACTGGAAATCCCACAAGATGAAAATAAGCAAATTTCAGAGCAGTTACATGAACATCTGCCACGAAGGAAATGTTTGCTTTGCTTGCCCCCACTCAAACCCCAGGGATTCTTTCCCTGGGCCTCCCAAAGGAAGCCTTTCCTCACCCTGTTCAGCAGCAATAACCTTGCACTGAGTGCTGAAGGGCAGCAGGAAGGGATGGTGCCTCCCTGCCCTCAGTGCTGGTGGGAATTTTCTGCCACAACCACGCAAAGGGATGACTGCTAAAGCCAGCTCCCAGAGAGCACACCCTCAGAGGCAGGAACCAGGCTTTGGGATTGTGGGGTAGCTCTCACTGTCCAGTATGGCACAGTTCTGTTGGAAGCTTAAGCTCCTGTTCTGCAGAAGTCTGTCAGCAGCACCCCTGAAGTGCAGAGCTCCCAGTCCTGGTCTGGACCCAAGAACCCAGTTATGGAAATGTCCCAGCACAGCAGGGCCCTTCAGGCACCTGGGGCAGCCCCACTGGTACTGCCCCAGCAGGACCCTGCAGCAGGGGGGTCAGGAATAGCCCTGAGGAGCCCTGGAAGCACAGATGTGCTGCCTGGAGCCAGTGGGGAGTGTCCCCCCAGGCTGTGTGCAGCTGAGACCCAAATGGGTGCAGAACCCAGACGGGCTCAGGCACTGGGGCTCCCCTGCAGCACCACAGGAGAGGCACCTGCCCAGCCCCAGGCAAGCCCAGGGTGTCCCAGCCTGGCCCCCAGCCCAAGGGCACAGCAGCCAGAGCTGCCAGTGCAGCAGGGCCCCCACAGTGCCAGCGCAGCCTGGTGCTGCTGACCCACAGCCAGGGCCAGCTGGGGGGCACTTCCCAGCTCTTAACCACCCTCTGACTGTGCTCTGGTGCTCTTGATGTGCATGCTTTATCATTTCCTGGCAGTTACAACTGTTTTCTGCTTTTCTGGCCATTACTGCTTTCCTTGAAGCCCCCGAAGCAGCTTTGCTCCACAGCACAGTCTGCAGCAGCTCTGCAGTTTATGAGCTGGAATTAATGGCAAGTGGAGCTTTTGGCTGAGCCTGTCAGTGCACCCATGAAGCCTCTGTCAGGTTTGTGTGGAGCACAATTGGCTCCATCCCACACCTTGCCTGGGTGCCTGTACCAGCATCTTCAGCTGCTTCCTCTCCTGAAGGTCTCTGGAGGTTTCTCCTGTGGCCACATGACAAACTCCTTCAGTGTCCTTCTTCTTCTTCAAAGCAGATTAAAAAGCAGCAACCAGACCTGTTATTAGCTCTATGGGTAAATTCATCTAGGCTGCAATTCTTATTTCCATTTTTTCCTGGGGGTATGTTAATTGGCTCCCAAGTGCAGGGAAGAAAGAACAAGGCACTGGGGCAATACCTCAATGCAGAAACAAGAAAAGGCAGGGTTTGGGGTGTTTTTAACTTTGTGAATGAGCAAAAGCAGCTGAATCCCATGAGAGGTGTGCACAGATGGCATAACCCTGGATTCTTGTTCCTAGCCCAGTTCCACCTCATAAAGAGACCCCTAAGGGTGAGCAAATAGAGATGGAGAAACAGGGAATTGCCTATTCCTCCCAGTCCTCCAGGTCACCTTTTCCAATCTAAAATTGCATATGATCATCTTCATTAACCCCAAAAAGTGTAGAAGACAAGCAGGATAATATCCTTCAGAACAAACCTCCTCCATCACTTTTGTGTCTCCTCCCTTCTCCCACAGGTACAAGCTGGGAACACAAACAGTAAAGCTGCAATTCACCAGCTGCTTTCTCCTCTGGGCAAGCAGAGGGAGCAGATGGCCTTGGGCACATGCAGAAGGCAGCCAGGAGGCACAGGGCAGAGGGGTAACAGATTTAACAGGGTGCCAGAGCAGCTGGGGCTGCCCCTGCATCCCTGGCAGTGCCAAGGCCAGGCTGGACAGGGCTGGGACCCCTGGGACAGTGGGAGGTGGCCCTGCCCAGGGTAGGGGTGGCACTGGGTGGGATTTGAGGTCACTCCCAAGCCCAAAGCAATGTGGGAGTCTGTGAGTGCACAGAACTCTACCTGAAGGAAGTGAGATAAGAACAACAACAAGCTGCAGTGGTTTGTGATAGCTACTGACCAGCTGGAAGAACAATCCTTGTTCAGCTTGCATTAATTGCTGTAAAATGCCTTCCTTGGTAAGGATTTGCTTCAACAGCAAATACAGGACTCCTCAGAGCCGTTTGCTCTGCACTAAGGAGCTCTGTTGGAATTAATCTGCCCTGGGCACCATCCCACCCTGCCCAGCAGCACGGCCCATGCTCTGCCAGCCCCACAGCTGATGCCAGCCCGGGTCAGGGCGTGCCTGGCTCTGCCTTGCACGGGCTCATGGCCCTGCCAGTGTCCCTGCTCCACGTGGGGACACACAGCTCTGCCACCCCTGCGCTGCAGGAGGATAATTAATGTCCCTGGGCAAAGGCAAAACAAAACACAGGCACACAACACTTGCTCTGCTTTCTCGGGAGATGTGACAGAAGAAAACAAGCTCCCGATCTCCCTGTCATTTTGCATCTTTATGCAACCATAAAAAGCCATTTTTCCTTGCTTTGTTTACTGGTTTACTACCAAGCCCCCCTCAGATTTTATTCCAACATGAATATTAATTCAAATATCATTGATATTGTGAACAAAATGAGAAAAATATCTCAAGGCTGTTGCGAATCCTAGTTTTCCTGGCAGAACAGTCTGGCCCTTTTAAGAATAAACACCCAGCTATTATTCCTGTATTAACTGGTGCTTTACAAAATCAATACAAAAGCACAGTCCTTGCATGAAAGGATTTCCACTGGACCCAGCTCTGCCTGTTCCCCCAGCTGGATGACACCACAAACTGGCCAACCAGGCCTTGGCTCTGCAGGCTCATGTCCAGCCTGGTGCCCACCAGGATGCCCAGGCCCTCAAGGCTCCCAAGGAAACGCTGGGTGGGCAAAGCCGTGCCCAGAACCACGCGGGACATGGTGTGGCACTGCTGCTCCCTACCCTCTGGAAAACTGCCCTCAGGAGCCATTTAACTGCTCAAAGCCTCTCCCAAACAAGGGGCAAAAACAGACTTCAGAGACCCTCAGGAGCACAGAATTTTGCCTCTGAAAAATAACACATTTTTACCCATAATACACCAGTTTCTGTCCCTTCCTTGTCCAGGTCTGGCCCAGTGGTCAGAGCCCATGAGCCCAAACCCTGCCAGAGAAAAGGGCCTCGAAGAGCAGGAATGGTTTATGTTTCCTTCCAGACCCACCGAATTATTCTGCAATCCCTGGGTGCTGAGCTTCTGTGGCACAACCAGAGCTTTACGAACCCTGAGGGGAGGAGTGGCTCAGCCAGGTGGGGCCCACGTCACTCCCTGCATTTGCTCCCCAGGTCTGTTTTTGTGCAAAATGCATCATGGGCTATGGCCATGAACTGGTACCTGGGTGTGAGCTGCCCAGGGATGCAGAAGGAGGTGCAGTGTTTGAAACAGGGCTCCAAGCCCCAGGGCATGAGGAGCAGCTGCTGACACCCCACGATCCCCCAGCAGCACCAGCAGGCCCAGGGCACCCACAGGTGTCAGCAGTTGCTCTAGGGCCTCTAAGAAAATCTGCATTTCTGTCTCAAACATCCTCAGCTTCAGCTACCGAGAGCTTTTGCTGTTGCATGGAACTGTAAAACACTTCTTGGTTCTCCTTCAAAGATTTTTACTTGGCCATGGGAAAGTTAACCACTGGCAAATGGAAAGACATTGGAAATAGCTGCTGTGAGCATTCTCATTGCTGTAATCGTCCCTGGCTGCCTGTAAGGAGCAAGGAACAGCATTTGAAAGCACACAGACCAAAGCAATAATCCCTCACAAATATAACCACCACAAAGTACTGTCTCTCCCAAGCTATAAACAAGGATTAGCAGAGTTTGTCTTGCTTTGAATGAAGGATCTGGGCCAAGATCCAATGTCAAAAAATAACAGAGTGGAGAAACCTAGCATGTGGCTAGAGATGATTTCTAATATTTATTAAGCTTATATTTCAAAAACATCCACAAACCCCCAGCCTCTTGAACCCGTGCTCCTGTGAGGCTTTCACTGGCTGCTTCTGCAGCAGGGACCTGTTTGCATCCCTTTTGTCCCTCTCTCTCCTCCCCTAATTGTTGCCTTTTCAATCTCTTGTCTGGGGGCTCACTTCAGGACTCCAGGGCTTTTAACCAGAATTACCAGAGCTTGTTGCCATTTACTGTGTTTACAGCTAGAGAAATTGTGAAAAGGGAAATGGCATTTCTCCCTGCATAACACTCACCCAAGAGAAAAGGGTCGAGAAAAGGCCAAGAAGGAAACTACTAAAGCTCTGAATATCCCAAACACAACCTGATGTTCCCTAAAATGATGAGGGCTACAGTCAAGGGAAGAGACAGGAACAGCTTCTAAAAGGCACACTCAGAAGGCAGGAACAGCTTCAGGGGGCTTGGGCTGTCCTGGAGCGGAGGGATCCTGAGGGAACAGCAGGACCAGGCTGTGGCAGGGCCACCAGCATCCCCTGGTGACCCACGGGGACACAGCAGGACCTGCTCCCTGAGCTCAGCTGGGACCAGCCCTGCAGGGCTCATTCACCGCAGCCCCTGCTCAGCCCCTGCTGTCCCCAGCTGCACACACAGATCCTCCCAGCAGGAGCTGGGGTTCATTGAACTGGGCCCTTGTGTCTTCCAGCCTCACACAGCAGAGTAAATTCTCCCTTCCCACCAGCAGTTCTTAGGGAATTCTTTCCTGTCTGTCTGCACATACCTTCACCAGGGGCTGCTGAAGATCATCCTCAGGTTCCTGGTGTTCTCTTTGGCTGCTCTGGATGTGCAAGATCAGCTGGCACAGAGACCAGCTTTCATTCTGGGTGGGCTCAGAGCAGCTGAGCTGAGCAGCCCCAGTGCTGCTCGTCCAGCTCTGCCCCAGGGCTGCCCCAGCACAGGGGAGCAAACAAGCAAAGCTCCCTTGCCTCGGGCCATTTAAAGGTGTCTCTGCTCCGGGATGAAGGGCTGCTGAGTGGGGCTCTCATGATGATGTGCAGCTGGGCAGGGGCAGGGGCAGGGAGCTCCCCAGCCCAGCTGAGCGGGAGGATGTGCCCAGCACAGAGCCCTGCCTGCTGCTGCCAGGGCACTTGCACAGCACAGGGCTCAGGGAGCCTCATCTGGGTCCAGCCCCAGCTTTCACATACAAACCCAGCTCCTGGGACAGAGGAAAGGGCTTCCCAAGCAAGTGAGGAGCTTTAGAACCAAGCACCCACCCTGGGAAATGTCTGCAAACACAACAAACAGGGCCACGGGCAGGGCTGCAGGGCAGGAGCAGGGATGGTGCAGGGCACTCCCTGGCTGCCCCTGCAGCTGCAGGGACCTGAGGAAGGTGCAGCACAGATGGAGGGGAGCAGGGCTGGGCACAGCACAGGAGCCTGTGCAGCAGCTTCATCTGGCAGTGCAGGAGAGGAGGGGGATTTTACACCCAGCCCTGGAGCAGAGGAGAACAGGGGGAGGCTGGACTCAGCTGAAATGGTAACGTGGCAGTTGTGTGGCTGCTGCTGCTGCTGCAGCAAGCCTGAGCTGCCAGGGCACACTGGCACACTGCAGTTCTGTTACCATGCCAGGGCACACTGGCACACTGCAGTCCTGTGACTGTGCCAGGGGACAATGGCACACTGCAGTTCTCTGTGACTGTGCCAGGGGACAATGGCACACTGCAGTTCTCTGTGACTGTGCCAGGGCACACTGGCACACTGCAGTTCTGTCACTGTGCCAGGGCACAATGGCACACTGCAGTTCTCTGTTTCAATGCCAGGGCACACTGGCACACTGCAGTTCTCTGTTTCTATGCCAGGGCACACTGGCACACTGCAGTTCTGTTACCATGCCAGGGCACACTGGCACACTGCAGTTCTCTGTTTCCATGCCATGTGGTGTGAATGGCAGCCTCAGAGCAGGACAGCCTGGGCTGCCAGGCAGGAGCTCCCCTGGCACTGGGGAACCAGCAGGGCTGGCAGAGGGCGCTGAGCCCAGGACGGGCCCATGGTGTCCCCCCAAAGGCCAGGGCAGCTGCCCCTGCACATCCCAGATCCATCCCCTCCTGAGCAGAGGCTGGGATGTGCAGGTGCCCCCTGGCATCACCCTGGGCTGCCCAGCAGCAGCAGCAGCAGAGCCCAGAGTGCTGGGCTCAGGAGGAACCAGGGGGAGCCCAGGTGAGCCCGAACAGGGCCAGGCTCAGGCACAGCTCTGCTCTCCCCTCAGCTCAGAGCTGGGTGTTCCAGGAGCGTTTCCTGGCCCCAGGATGGCCATTTGCTCTCTGCAGCAGGTGCTGTGTGGGCTCCAGTGCCCTGATAAAATGCATCCTGGTAGGAAAGCTGTGTGAGCAGTGCCAAGGAAATGGCAGGGCGTTCCAGATAATTATGCTTTAGTAGAGCTTAATCAAAGAAGCTGTGGACTCTGCTAGCACCAGAGGCGTCCTGCAGATGTATTGATTTCCACTCTGAAAGCCGTATCTGTGTGCTGGAGCATGCAGAGAAACAAAAAGCTGGGATTGTGAATCCTGGCTGGAAGACAGTTGGGATAAGCTTGATAAATCAATGTACAAATGGACTGTTTCATTTTTCAGGGAAAAAAAGTAAAAAATAGCTCTTACTCTCCCACCACCTGAGCTTCTTACCTTTGGAGTAAACACACGGTTTTGTTTGAAGAGTATTTCTCTGGTTGGTAACTAGAGATGTTCTCTGTGGTCAGGGAGGCTGAAATACTTTATCCTCTGAGGCTGAAGTGCTTCAGCAATCCCTGAATATTCCTCACAGCCAGGGCTGGGCGTGACCAGCACTGCAATGGGGATCAGGCCGTGTCTGCCTCTCTCATTTGGCTCAAGCTGTAACTCGAGGTGGGACAGCCCAGACGCTGCCACTCCTCCCTTTCCTGTCCCACTGCATTTGCTGCAGGCTGAGAATGAATGACCTGCATTTACTGCACAGGCTGGTGAGCTCATGCCTGGAACAGCCCCATGCCAGGACAGCCCTGGGGGGAAGGATGGGAGTGCAGCATCCAGGGCAGGAGCCTGCAGCTCCTCTGGCTCACAGCGGGCACTGGAGCTGCCACTGCACCCCGAGAGTCCTGCTGGACCAGAGTCCTCCACAACTGCTGCAACCCAACACCAAGATCATCAAATCTCCAGGGGACTGAAAAATCTGTTTCTCTTCTCATCTATAATTAGGAGCAACCAGCTGCCCTTGCTCAGGAGATTGGTCAGAATGCTCTGAACCTGGGCATTTTCAATGAATTTGTTCTTGTTTTTATTGCACTTCAAAATACCAGCTTGCAAAGAGGAATGCTGCTCATCATCTGTGCTGTGTGCTGCTAGCTGGAGCTTACACCATCATGGTTATTTTAAAAAAAGAAATAGGAAAAATGCAGCTAGATCACACAAAAATAGTTTTGTTGGTTCATTGGTTTGTCCCCCAGCAGAGCTGGGGCCACCTGCAGACCCCTGGGCAGGGGCCAAGGGATGGAGGCAGGGACCAGGGCTGGCTCTGGGGGCTGTGGGCACAAACCAGCCCCTGCTCTGGGAACTCAGAGCAGCACCAGAAGAGACACTGCAGATCCTTTATTCCTGCCCCAAAAGGCTGATTTATTTTAGTGGAAACACCTGTGAGAATGCAGCTCTTTCAACTGCACCTTCAGCTGGAGTTTTTGTTCCCACTGCTGGATGAGGGTCCTGGTCAAGCTGAGGAGAGCCCAGCACTGTGCCCAGCTGGCACGAGGGACAGGAGCAGAGCCCTCCCACCACGGGCTCAAGCACCCTCTGCAGCAAGAAATAAACCCTCATCAGCCTGTCCCTCCTCACCTTTGCAAACACTGCCAAGTCCTGGGGCTTGCACCAAAGGAAAACAATTCAACCTCAGCCTCCAGCAGGCAGCCAAGCAGTTTCGCCCCTCTCTGAATCTATTCTGAACAAACACACACTCAGGTGTCCAGAACCTCCATTGTCAAAGAAAGCACTTTCATGTCGATCCCTTTTCCTCAGAAAGCAGCAGCTTCCAAAGGCTGCAGTGTCCCCAGCCCAGCTGTTCCTGCAGTGTCCCCAGCTGTGCTGTGCTGTTCCAAAGGCTGCAGTGTCCCCAGCTGTGCTGTTCCAAAGGCTGCAGTGTCCCCAGCCCAGCTGTGCTGTTCCTGCAGTGTCCCCAGCCCAGCTGTGCTGCCCAGGGCTCATGGCAGGAACAGCTGGCTGCCTCCAGCAGCTCTAGCATCCCCTTCCCAGAAGGCAGAACACAGCAGAACAATGTTTCATTAGGAGAAACAAGTGATATTTAGGTATGTGGCACATCCACGAAGTGCCTTGAAAGGTCACCCTTTAAATGTCTGTGAAGAACACACAGAGGGAAGCGCCCACCTGGAATACCAATGGGAGGGATTCCATCACCAGGAGTCCTCCACTTCAAAAGAGCAAACACAAAGCTTTGTGCTTCTCTTATCTCCGGTCCTTACCTCTCTCCCCAGAGCTTTGCTCCAATTAGTTATTTCCTGTTAATCACGGTTAGTGCTGCCCATTTCCTCCCTCCCCCCCAATTAGTTATTTCCTGTTAATCACGGTTAGTGCTGCCCATTTCCCCCCCATTAGTTATTTCCTGTTAATCACGGTTAGTGCTGCCCGTTTCCCCCCCATTAGTTATTTCCTGTTAACCACGGTTAGTGCTGCCCATTTCCCCCCCATTAGTTATTTCCTGTTAACCACGGTTAGTGCTGCCCCTTTCCCCCCCCCCCCATTAGTTATTTCCTGTTAATCACGGTTAGTGCTGCCCGTTTCCCCCCCATTAGTTATTTCCTGTTAATCACGGTTAGTGCTGCCCGTTTCCCCCCCATTAGTTATTTCCCGTTAACCACGTTAGCGCTGCCCGTTTCCCCCGTGCTGTGGGAGGGGATGCCCGGGACCAGCGCTGCCAGCCCTGCCCTGGGCACAGGCACTGGCACAGCTGCCGGGGACATCGAGGGCTGCTCTTTGTTTTCCCAACCCCCCTGCGCTCGGGAGATCTATTTCTGTAATTGCAGGTGTAAATCTGCCCCGAGGCTGAGCCGTTTGGCCAAAATAGCTGGAGTCAGTGCAAATCTCCTGCATTTTTCAACTGGGGATTGTTTGATGCTAGAGCTTATGGGGATGGTTTTCTTCTTTGAACATTTAATGGCTTATCACATGCTAAAGCCACGTGAGCTGTAGATCATCATTTTCTGTGTACAATGGGGAGGGACTGATGAACTTTGTAAAATTAAGAAGAGCAGAGTAAAGGTGAGTAGGAAAAAACGCATCAATAAATAATATTTTGTATTATTCTCTGCATTGCTTATGCAATAAAAATGAGTAATTTTAAGGCAGAGCCCTCTGAAGATGCAAAAATGCTTTGGAAATAAAAATAAATTACAATTTACAATATCCCCCTAAAGCCAAAATTATTGTCCCACCTCTTCAAATCAGAGTTTAAAGAGCTAATCTCAATTCCACAGGGAATTGGCCAAGAACAGACCAGGGAGTGATGGCATTTCCTCTTATCACAAGATCCTCATTCCTCTAGAGGCCAGCTGCAGCAGGGTACAGAGTTTAACTGGGGACAGTGCAGGACACTCAGGGGGTGCCTGGGATGGCACAGGGTGCTCAGGAGCAGTTCCCAGAAACTGCTGCTCTGTGGAGCCTGCCTGACCACAGAGATCAGGAATGCACAGACAGCATCGGCCCTTCTCAGGCTAACAGCTCCTTCTACCTGTCCTGGAGACCAGCAGGGCCTGAGAGCAGAGCCCCTCCCTGGGACAATTCCTGCTGCTCCCATCCCATCCCATCCCATCCCATCCCATCCCATCCCATCCCATCCCATCCCATCCCATCCATCCCATCCCATCCATCCCATCCATCCCATCCCACCCCATCCATCCCATTGTTCCCTTCCCATCCCATCCCACCCCAACCATCCCATCCCATCCCACCCCACCCCATCCCATCCCATCCCATCCATCCCATCCCATCCCATCCCATCCCATCCCATCCCATCCCACCCCATCCCATCCCATCCCATCCCATCCCATCCCATCCCATCCATCCCATCCCATCCCATCCCATCCCATCCCATCCCATCCCATCCATCCATCCCATCCCATCCCATCCCATCCCATCCCATCCCATCCCATCCCACCCCAACCATCCCATCCCATCCCATCCCATCCCATCCCATCCCATCCCATCCCACCCCATCCCATCCATCCCATCCCATCCATCCCATCCCATCCATCCCACCCCATCCCATCCCATCCCATCCCATGCATCCCATCCCATCCATCCCATCCCATCCCACCCCATCCCACACGGGAGCCCCATTTCCCACCAGCTGCCTCCAGCAGCTGCGGTGCCATCCCCCAGGTGGGCACCACAGGATGCCAAACCCAGCAGCCCCTTGGTGTGTGTGCCACCAGAACAGAGCAAATCAACCCCTCCAGCAGCCCCTTGGTGTGTGTGCCCCACAGAACAGAGCACATCAACCCCTCCAGTAGCCCCTTGGGGTGTGTGCCCCACAGAACAGCAGCCTGTGGCCCCTCAGCACTTCATGGGCTCCTCCTCACTGCCTGGGCAAGGAGGTGGCACCAGGGCAGCCCTGGGTCCCCTCCTCCCTCATCATCCTCCCTGCCTGCCAGCACCAGCCCCAGCAGTGCCGCAGCTCAGCCTCTCACTGATGATTTTCTCTCTCCACATTCTGACCCCGAGGTGAGCAGCACTAATCAAAGAGCTGCTGTGAGACAGAAATGTGCTTTGGATTCAAATGTACAGAATCTGCAAGTTTCCTACCAGTGAGTATCAGCACCACGCTCATCAGGTCAGTGCCAAAAGCCACAGTCCTCCCCCAGTTCACCAAGTTCAACCTTTCCCAAGTTATTATTCCCATAATTACCTGTATTAAATAACTGCATGAAGCACTACAGCCACCACAAATGAAAATAGGACACAGCGAGGCAGGGCTGAGTGCTGAGCCCTCAGCACAGGAGCTCACCTGGCATGGATGCAGCAGCTGCCCATGGTGCCCAGCCTGTGGTGCCTTGCCAGCACAAAGAGCCATCCTGCACAGCAGAGCTGGCACTGGAAACTGCTCCTGCACTGGAAACACCATATATGACTTTTCCAGTAGACTCAAGGATGTTTTATTTTTGTTGAGACTCAGCAAAAGAATAACCAAGGAACTGAAACCTGTTTTTCCCTGTTTGATCTTTCTTGACCTTAAAAGGTTAGAAAAAGGTGAAGCCCTGGCCAGTTTGGGACAGCTGGGCCTGGGTGCCCAGCAGTGCACAGCAGGGCAGACTGACACGTGTCTGCAAATACCCCACAGGCAGCAACTGCAGCCTTGCAGCGACACCACAACAAGCTCTCCTCCTGGGAAACGTTCCCATGTTTATTTTACTCCTCCAAGTAAAAAATGTAAATGTTCTTTTTTCCTCTACATCTTCTGTCTTTGCTTCTCCGTGTTTTGCAGAGCAGTTGTCACCCTGCTGGGCCCCACGGCAGCTCTGCTGTGTGAGTGTGATGCAGGCTGTTCTCACAGGGTGCCAGTCCCAAAACGCCCCGGGAGCAGCCCTGGGGGAGCTGAGCTCCCACCCCCAGCCTGAGAAATCCTGCTTTGGAGAGGGAGAGCCTGGTGCTGCCAGGCCCCTCCCTGGCCATGCATAGCCAGAGATCACAGAACCATTTGCACTGGAAAGGTCCTTCAGGATGAAGGATCCAGCCGTGGGAACAGCACTGCCAAGCCCATCCCTCCTCATCCTCCTCCCCAGCAGCAGCCTCAGCTGTTCCTGTTGGAGCCCAGAGCGGGGGGTGCAGGGGAAACTGGCACTGCTGGAAACCCATGAGCAGCACTCACCACCCACCTCCTGTCGTCACCGCTCCCCACCTTCATTCCCATTGCCTCTTCTCCAGAAAAAAAAGGGCCTTTAAAACTCCTGACCAGCCCACAGACTGCACTGAGATGGGAAAACACATCCCTGCAGCTGGTCCTGCTGCAGCCAGCCCCGGGCTCCCCTCCAGCCTGGCTCTGGACCAGCCCCTGCCTGGCAGGAGCCCAGGGCCAGGCTGTGGGGCTGATGGTGACACCAGCACCACCTGCTCACAGGTGAGGACAGCAGAGACCTGTCAGAGGTGTCTGAAGGCAGCACAGCCCCAGCTCAGCCCCGGCTCAGCCCCAGCTCAGCCCCAGCTCAGCCCCAGCTCAGCCCCAGCCCCAGCTCAGCCCCAGCCCCAGCTCATCCCAGCTCAGCCCCAGCTCAGCCCCAGCTCAGCCCCAGCTCAGCCCCAGCCCCAGCACAGCCCCAGCTCAGCCCTAGCACAGCCCCAGCTCAGCCCTAGCACAGCCCCAGCACAGCCCCAGCTCAGCCCCAGCTCAGCCCCAGCTCAGCCCCAGCTCAGCCCCAGCCCCAGCTCAGCCCCAGCTCAGCCCAGCCCCAGCTCAGCCCCAGCTCAGCCCTAGCACAGCCCCAGCTCAGCCCTAGCACAGCCCCAGCTCAGCCCCAGCTCATCCCAGCTCATCCCAGGTCATCCCAGCTCATCCCAGCTCAGCCCCAGTCCCAGCTCAGCCCCAGCTCAGCCCCAGCTCAGCCCCAGCTCAGCCCAGCCCCAGCTCAGCCCCAGCTCAGCCCCAGCTCAGCCCCAGCTCATCCCAGCTCAGCCCCAGCCCCAGCTCAGCCCCAGCTCAGCCCCCAGGTTCCTTTCCGTGCTGGAGCCCAGGGCTGGCAGCAGGGAAATGCCAACCCCACCCAGACTTGCCCCACACGGTCCCAGTGTCACCCAGCTCCTGACACCAGGCTGGTGCCACTACACCAAAACAGAATCAATTTGCAGAAAACGTGCTCGTGACCTTACATTGAGTCACTGGCTCTACACCGACCATCATTTTTTTTGTTGTTTTCCCAAGAAAATCTTCAAAAGCTCCCACTTTCAATCCAGTAGAGCAAGAAAACTTTCTGATGTCTCAAGGACGTATGAGAAATGGGAAAACTGCAGCCCACAGGTCTGAGCCAGTGCTACTTTTCACTCTCCTGAAGCGTGACAAGAAACAGCTCCTAGTTTCTGGTTCTGAGAAAAAAAATCAATTTTTATCTTTAGCAGCTTTCTGTGTGGCTGTGCTGAATAACACATGGCACAACTCTGTGTAGTTACCATATGGAAATGATGAATGAATATGAAATGCAGGGAGCAGCAGAAGTCATTTTCCCGTGGCCTTGAAATGCAATGGGAACTGAGCTGGGAGGTGAATGAGAGCCCTCAGCAGCAGCACAGCCCCAGCAGCACAGCCCCAGCCAGGCTGTGCCCAGGCCCCGTGGGGAGCACTGCTCTGGAGCCTCTGGAAGGTCCTTCCCAGCCCAAAGGATCCTGCAGTTCCATATTCTGTGTCTCCGCTGCTCTGCTCCTTTAACAAAAGCTAAGAGCAGCACACAAATTAGGTGCTGCTTCTTCTTCAGAGGCTGAGGC